>NW_011370129.1:79681-123569 GCF_000735185.1 Notothenia coriiceps | reverse complement strand
AGACGACAGCGGAAGTCGCGTCAAATAGTACTACGAGCAAATCATCGATTTATTTTCGCACGCCGACCAGTCGCCTTGGCTAGGCCGGAAAAGCGTGACTGATAGTGAAGTTTACGCCTTGTAAAGTCAGAGTACCACACCTGCGCCCTGTTTATATTTTTACGTACACACACGACAAGGCGTGACACGCCAGTATGGACCAGGGGAGTGTGGTGGTCAAGACGGGGAGTGTGTAGGAAGACGATTATAATACAATATATACGCCGTGCTAAAAATTAACTATTAATGACACTTTTAGACGAGATAAATAAAAAGCAGTAATATGTTGTTTGTGTGTGACGTTAGAACTATTGTGACCGTTACTAAAATCTTACATAATCCTATAATTTTTTCTCTTTAGTAACGAAGTCTTATTCACCCCCATTGCCGGTCACACACAATACACACATAGTTAAGTCGGGACCGTAAAAAGACATGGTCTGGTCGGGTTATGTAGATGTCGCCTGTGTGTATCTATCCAGGTGATTTGACGCGTAAGAGAACGACTATGATGTTTCCTCTCAAGTTAAGGAACGTATCGTCAATTGTGTTATTTCGTAATTGATACTAGCATTTAACTGTCGATAGTGTAGATAGAATAACACAGTTTAGTGTCCGTCTTCAATACAGCGACCTGATCCACACACACAGCTCATGAAATTGCTTCTTTGGGAATAGATGGGAAAGTCAAACATCAGAACACAGACACTATATAAACCACAGGTCAATAATCAATTTTGAGTCTGAAGCGCTGTATTATTTGTTTTTTTATAGGAGTTATTAAGAATATATACATAAGAAATAGCTGTACACAGACACGAATTTGGAGTGAAGTGAAGTAATACTGTAATTTATCTCTTTTTTTTAATAAATAATGACACGACACACTTTAGATCTGTACCCATATTCAACATTAATCTAATACGTAAGACGCTATGCACATACACGTGTATCATACAAAGGAGGGAGAACAGGCGCGGGTCGGTCGCAGATGAGGGAGTAGTAGCACTGACGTACTATAGACAGTTTAGTATTAAGACATGAAGGTCATAGAACACTGTTAATATACATCGGAGTAAACATCAGACACTGCATCACTGTAGAATACAAGTTGTTTTACATAGACGGTACAATTCACTCTCAGAGTTTATTCTTCGGGATTCAAGGATTGGACGTATTGACAATTAACATTAATTTCTAATACGTCTACAAACCTTATAATATTTGATAATATACTATAATTAGAAGTCGGTCACATTAGTATTAGTAGAACAAAAGTTAGACTCTGTTTATTGTCTGTATTATTTGAGTGTTTTCAAGTTCTACTTCGGAGTCTATACCTACCTACCGAGTTCGTGAGTATCTTCTTGAAAGATCGTCCGAGGTCCTTTTGGACAACTGTACTTAATTAATCCATCGTCCTCTTATATTTCTCTGTAAAATACTTAAAGAGATATAACAGTAAAATAGTAGTGATAATACTACGATAATTTGGAATAGAGGGAATTTGTATGTGTATAACGAAGGAGCAGACTTGGTGTACATATTTATGCGAGTCCTCGGATTTTACACCAGGGCACTTAACTACCTCCTCTGTTTCGTTCCAGGAGTTTTACCCCTGTCTCCCTTTGTGTTCGAGGAGGGGAGGAAGGGAAGCGGGTAATCCGAGACGTATATATCCACCAGGTGGATTTTCCTGTACCTTGGAATAATTCAGAAGAGTAGTAGTGTTTAGTTCATACTTAAGTATATTGTAATATTCTGTGACTGTATGAGTGTTCTAGTACTGAGAAGTTTTTCACCACTTCACCTCGTTCATTCCCTCGTTTAGGAAACTTTTACCTGCCTCCCCCTTGTTGAGGAGTTCGAGAAGTGTATAGTTTCACCAGTGGACCTCCCTTAGCCTATGTATTAATCAGAGATTAAGTAGTTGTTAATCATACTAAGTAAATTTGTATTTTTTATACTATTTGGTGGTATGATCTCCTCTGAGTTTGTTCGGTTTGAAACCAAACGTCAACTTCATCTCTCACCTCCGTCTCCTCTCTCGTTCAGGAGCTTGTAACTGCCTCCCCCTTGTTGAGGAGTTCGAGCAGTGTACAGATCACCAGTCTTGGGACTCCTCCTTTAACCTATGTATAATTCAGACTTGTTATTTCATTTTACAAAAGGAGACAGGAACGTCACTTTTGAAAAACCCCTACACGCAAAAAAGTTTGAAAAATTGTTAATACCTTCATACTTAAATATGTTGTAATTTTGTGTACTAATTTGAATGGTTTAAGATTAATCCCCAGGGTTAACTTCTCTTTTCAGGGTATATCTTGTCTCCCTCTTGCTAGGAGTTTATATAGTCTTGTTGGACAATTAACTCGTTATTAACTATTTAAAATTCACATGGTACTAGTGGGAATTCCTAAGTTGTGTAATTTTGTGTTATGTGAAAGACTTTTCGTAGTAATTTTACTGTTATTACCGTTAATGATGTAGGGTATTACCACTACCACACTATTATGTAATTATAATTTGATAAAGAGCGGAATAGTCAACCTCGTGCGAAAAATTCGAAACGAGTGAGAAAGAGACGGTTCACAAGATACGTGTCCAGTCCTCAGGTTCCTGTACTTCTCAGAAGGACACCGGTTAGTTGTATTTTACGGAGGGCTACATAGTCTACTGCGCGCGCACGGAAGACGTCAGACAAAAATTGTTTTGTGAAGTTTAACTTTTACACATCGAGTGTTCGGTGGACGACACCTCCCTATTACATCGTCCATAAATATTTCGTTCCGGATCCTGTTCGCCATACGGTAGACAATCGTACAACTTTGCCGCTTATTAGACCATCGTCGTGTCTCCCGTAAGAAACGTCTCGTCTGTCGGATAATACCCTCAAGTAGAGTTGGAAGAAGACACGAACAAGGAGGAGTGCGTGGACAGGTAGAATAGATGACAAGAACCAAACATGGAGACGGTTTACCCCGTATCGGAAGTCGGACAAGTGACCCACGTTTCGAAAAGTAGCCGGCACGTAAAGAAGGAACAACAGACGACAAGTAGGAACGTTCGTGAACGAATTTCAGACTTCCGTCTGACCCTTCTCGTTGACCACGTCTTCGACTGCCCTTCAAAGACCCTAGGCTGTACGGTTCAGGCGTATATCTAACGGCACACAATTTTTCGCGGATACTTACCCCGAAGTTGTATACGACTACAGGTACTAGGCGCAATACCGTGTAAGTTGGAGTGAGCCGAAAAAGACGTAGTAGGTCCCAGAGTAGGACTCGGTAGCAGAGGTCCGTTCTGAAAGAAGTTCAGGAGGAGGAGAAACACCGTCACACCGGAGGTGAAGTACAGGCACCAGTAGAGAGAACCTAAAGACACACAAAAGTCACTTGTTTTACACAGAAAACGACGAAAAAAATGTCAACGTTTTAGAGAAAGGTTCGAAAAGTATGCAAATAGGACACAGCTACGGTGGTAAGACATCGTCTCCCCTACAGGTTAGGACGGCAGATTTTCCCATAAAATCTGTTACCCTCCATACAAGTTTGATACGCCTCCTTCTAACTCGGCAAGTTCTAGCAGAGTATTGAACTCGTACTGAGACGTATACGGAGACCGGTACTGTGCCTATTGTACCAAAGTGACGAAAACGAACAAGACATATCGACTATTACAGTTGTCGTGGGAGTTTGCATGTCTGGTGAAGGACCAAAAGGTTTCCTCGGTTGAGAATGTCCCGGAGCCCCCCCCGTTGACAGTTCACGAGCGCGTCCATAGTGTCTCCCGTCCACCCACCAACCCCGTCCACCCAGTAAAAACATCCCCACTACACCACTGGTTGTAGTAGTACACCAACATGGATTAAACGTGTGTTTTTTTTTACCACAATGTTGGGGAAATTAATGGATAAAATGCACGGATTATTATTATTATTATTATTATTCCCACTCCGATCGGGACACTAGGTCCACCGTTTCCCCGCAGCGAGGCTCCCCCCGTTGACAGTTTACGTGGGCTGGGCTGGGTGCAGTGGCGGACTGGCCATCGGGACGAATCCCGATGGGCCGGTACCGAAGTGGGCCGGTCGGATAAGTCACTAGCACATCCCCCACTCCCCCCGTTGACAATTTACTAGTGGTACCGAAGTGGGCCGGTCGAGAGTCCCGGGCTGATTTTTAGTCCCAGTCCACCACTGGCTACATGACCGTATGATCGCCCATATTGACGCACCTAATTCCTAAACTTCTAACAGATACAAAATAAACCGATCCTTCAGCCTCATATGAGCTCTCAGACACGTTCAAAATTAAACTGTCATCGCTGTCTGAGCTTGCTGCTGTGTGCGCCATCGTGCGTTTACACGCAGATGCTGGGATCCTGAACGGTGCAGCTGGAGCGCTGTGCCCGCATTGACGTCACCCATAATTTGGCGGGACTTGAAGAATCCCCGAGAAGATCCAGGAAATGGTCAACATTGAAGGGCAGATTAATGGTTATCAAAGTACAAATATCCAAAATCAGTTCAGTAACGGTTTTCAAGGGGACAATATTTACTCAAATTGATGGGTTTGGATGATGGGGGAAAATCGTGTCACAGGCTCTTTAAAGTTTGAGCACCCTCTATGAAACGTCAAGCTACCCCACAGCACCCCCTAGAAAAAATCTCTGGTGCCGCCACTGGGCATGAGTACTTATTAACTTACTTAACCAGTACAACTTTTTAAGCAGTAGCTGTTTCTTAAAAAGTTGCTTCAGTCCAATATAGATTCAATTCGAACTCTCCCCTATAAAGTTGGAACCACTCTAAAAAAAAATTTTTTTAAAAAGAATTGTATTCATACATTTATTTGGTTCCTAATTCACTTCCACAAAGTGGTTGCTAGTCTTTCTGGATCCAACAATTTAATTAAATAACCAAACAAAGTTTCAATAAAACCATAAAAGACAAAAGTTTAGGATAAGAAACATAGGATGATAATAAGATAATAGATATAGTAGTCAAAACAATAACTAAGTCATCCATTTTTTATTTAGCACATTTTAGAAAAAGACAATTTGTCTTTGTTGATATCAGTTTGATGTCTTTGGGATTTGTACTCAAAGCAGATAAAGCTCTCAAAGTTGTTCATATGATGAAGTTATAAGGGTCAAGAGTGCTGGGTTTGAGCACTGATAAGGACAATTTCAGATTGTGTAACTGGAACCCTTTATTTCTAAAATATTACTAAAAGTGTTCATCGCACACCATTCCCATTAATCTCTCATTTTCATTTAATCTTTGCATATGCTTTCGTGACACTGCAAGACAAGTTCTTTTATAACACTTCTGTAGGAATGATGAATAATAATAAGAAAGAGAAGAGTCAGTGTGGCCCTTGTGCTTTGCACAGTAGGCACTCCTGATTAAATCTTGCCCCTAAATCTCAGCCAGTTATTTCTAAGCCCTGAGCAGCAACCAAGCTCGCAGGTGGCAGATAGTCCATTAACACATTACCTGGAATGGCACATAAAACTTTACAGCCCGGACATCTTCCATTTATCAGACGGTCACCTCTGTTTAAGGCCTGGCAGAACCTCTGTCCTCCTGACAGCCGACTCAAAGCTTGATTAAAGCCTGACCGTGTCTTCTTACAAAACTACAGCATTAATTATTATTTAATCATTGTATACTAATCCCTGTCCATTCATCATAAGTATAAATTAATAGATCCAAGCCCAGGATCAACATCTGCGTTTGTACTTGGGTTATTCTTTTATACTTTTAATATTACAACTAATTTCTTCTCATACCATGCCTGCTAACAATTTCTATTTTAGGACATCTTTCTGGTACAATGTCTTAAATGTGAGCGAAATATGAAAGGAATGGAGTTTTTTTTAAATGCAGGGCACAACAGACAATATATTATTTTCCACATGTTATTAGGTGAACATATAGGATATATTAAATTACTTAGCAAATCAACAAGTATTAGGGATTACACATTTCCAATTTTACAACTAATCAGGAGCCAGATAAAGAAAGTGACACATGTATACAATAATAAGTATCATAATCTCTCCTAATGTGTGAGAGATTAAAGTGTCCCAATTAGACAGACATTTTTCAGCATGCTGCACAAAATCTGCTGGCAGAAGCACATCTCGCACATCTCGACTGTATGTCACTGTCACTTATTGCAAAGGTATCCATTTTTCCTCCCCAACCTTTGATAGCACAATGGAAAAAAGGGAGGAAGTTACAGCGGCAAGCAAGTGCGGCTCTGAGAGCAGCGAGATGTTTTGTGCACAGCTTGGCGGTACAAATGCCATTTCATTAGGAGGAGAAGGTCAATTGTATCCATCACCCTTGTTGAGATAAATGAACAATTGTGTGGCAGCTAAAAGATCATCAATTGATGAAAGACTAACATTTATCTGAAGAAAAAGGCCTAAAACACTAGCTGCACTGTGTTTCTTTAACAAGATCAACCTCTGAGGCACGGCCTTAAATGCTAAGCCTTTAATTAGCATGTTAAATGAATGCTATTCTGAACTATTATACATAATTACCAGGTGTCTGAGATAAGGGCAGACTATTCATTTGTTTATCTATATTAATCAGCACAGAGGTTACCTATGAAGTTTATAATTGTAGACTGAGAGGTGTCTGGAAAATATTGTTAACAACTTTATGACAGTCTGCTTTATGGTGTTTTATTTAATATTGATTATACAGTTTGCATTCCCGAGACTGCAGGGAGATGCCTGGTTTATTCTGAATGCTAACTTCCAATAAATATGTAAAAGATAAAAATTGTGTATTTTCCCTCCAGGTATGCTCTTTAGCCTGAACAAAGCTGGCACAGACAGGCCAGAGCAACATCTCTGAGGGAAGTCTAGTTGGGGAGAGTCGTCCCCCCAGTCAATGCATGAATAATGTATGAAGGATCTGGAGACATCAGTTAGAGATGCTGTCAATATCAGCTGGGGCTCTGCCCACCCCTGTGGCTGCTGCCCTTTACCACAACCTTTTAGAAGGTGGTTTCCCTTAATGCAAAGACGTACTTGTTTTCTAAAATGCTTAAATTATAAGATTCAAATCAGCCATTCAGTTACCACAATACTGTGCATTTTGTGGGGGGACAGGGGAACATTTTCTTATCGATATAAGAAGGTTGGATTAGTCGTCCAGTTGTGCTTCCTCACCTGTGTTTTTGTTTCACACAAAAGAGAAAGAAAATATTTGTTCTGCTTTGAAAGTCATTATGATATATTTTATCCCATTGCAACCCTAACTCCTAACATTTTCTATTCACAGGTAATGTTTTGGTCCAACAAGTGAAGTGTCATGTTCTTGTGTACAGTTTTAATCTGCACACAGGGCATTTAAAGGTCACCTATCATGCTATTTTTAGGATAGGTCTCAGATATATACAATTATATAAAAAACATGTCTATGAAGTGTTTTGCTCAAAATAGCAAACAGATCCATCATATCAAAAAGGGGGCGGAGCTTATGCCTGCTCATGCGGGAGATTTCTACCGGCAGATACTAAGTGTATGCTGCCGTGATGAAACGCCATATCATGTTCAAAACCACATCAAGGATTATTTCTGAAACCGTATGGAGCTCAAATGCTTTTTCTCTTGCGGGTTTACCACAAGGTGAGTTCCTTTTTATATCCGGCTTCTTACTCTCTCCGGTACAGGTTAGCTCTGAGTGTTAGCATGCTTGCTAATGTTAACAAAGACCATATTACGTCCAAAACAGATCGCACATTGTTTCTGATAGTGACGTTTCTGATAGGGCTGTGAGTGTAAAGCCAGCCCACATTTCCAATATAACGTCATATCTGCAGCAAATCTGGATCAGCTCCGTTGTACCCCCGTTTTAGAGATTTGGGGACGGAGGAAAAAAGAGAGGGTTGTATTTTCTGACACTTTGTGAGTTCCCTGACACACTTCTTTTATTCCATCATTATGTTGAATAAAAAACAGTCCGGGCAGCACCACATTTCTTACATGGCATAAAAGTCAATGCAATTTTGTAGGAAATTATCATAATCCTTTTTGGATCTTGTCCCAAAAACACATTTTCGCAACCTTTCATTTGTTCATCCAGATTATCCCAAAGACTCGATTACACTGCTCTTGAAAGCAGGCTCCTAGACCAACTTTAATAATTCTTGAAAGAAGTTGCAATAAGACTTTTTTAATTTTACAACATTTTGTAATGCATCTGCCTTTCAAAACTTTAGAATAGAAATATCATGTTTCATGTGTGATGTGCGTTCTGGTCTATGATTGGCCTGAAATTGTCCTTTCTCTCTTTAATGTCAGCAGTTTTTGTCCTAATCTATATCTAAGTACTTGTTTACAGATGTAGTTGTATTAACTTACTTTGTTTACAGCCGCAAAGGCTAGGCAAGTCTTATTTTTTTAGAGAGATAAAGGCTGCTTCTCACATAAATATCTAACATTTACCATTTTTCAATGAAAATCAAAGGCTCTATTAAGTCAAAACCCATTTGAGGAAAACTCCTGATTGATTTCGTAGACTAACTGAAGCAGCAAAGGCAACTCGGAAATGCCTGATATTCAGCAAGTTGAAATTAACACAAGACTCCACAGACTAAGTAAATATGTATGTGATGATCGAACTAGAACTTGCTGGTCATTCTGAGATATATATATACTGTACATTTAACCGCTTTGGGGTAAATGCTGTAAAAACAGTTGCCAAGTTTTTATAAATCTGAATGAATGACACCGTAGCTTTTGGAAACTCTTCATGAGAGAGGTATGAGCTGCTCCACTTTAGCCCCGAGAGATACAGATGATACAGGAAGTACAAACCTTTGACTGGAAAGAGTAAAAAAGCTGTTATGGGATCTCGATTTCAGCAGGTGAGCCAAAAAGAGTTGTGCGATCAAAACAAAGATGTGGCATCTTCTGGCTCTGTAAATAAAAAATACTGTATTTTAAATTAGCAACCAATGGAATCAACATGTAGCTTCACATGGAAGTGAGACAAACCATCCCGCCGCGTCACAAAGGTCAGTATTTCCAGCTTTCCCTTAAAAGTAAAATATTTGTGTCTCTGTGTGATGAAAACCCAAACCTGCTTTCGGTCTATCAAGAATCCCAACATGCACTCTGAGTCTGATCCCTGCGTGAAGTGAGGCTATATTTTCAGAGGAATCTGCGAAAGCCAGTGTCTTAGTACACAGTTTTTGTAACATGGATGTTAAATGCTAAAAACTCCCGAATTGGACTTATTTTTATTTATTTTTTCCCTGCAAGTCGCTGATCAGAGATGATGCATCAGTAGCTCCTGCTTTGGTGCAACCTGCAAGATTAATAGTGTGTTCATAATTATGACTCTGAATCCAAGCCACATTGTTTCTAAGAGAAGAGTCATTCTTTTATCCGCTGACAGAAATGAATTGCCGGTGTTCACTCTGAGTCATTAGTATTACATGAGCAAACGCACATCCTTGTGGCTGGATCACCTTGAGGTGGATGCCACGTGACTGCATTAGGGAGGGTTAAACCATGTCACGTCAACCATCTGCCTTTGAAAAACTTGGCAAAATAAATTCCTAAAAGGCACATCTGAAACAATGTGTTTTTCCACTCAATCTGTATTCACATTTGCAACCCAATGAACATTTCCCCCACTGTCTCGGAGTGTTCTCCTGGAGATACAAACCAGGGACGCTTCAAAGTGTTCTCGTGTTAAAAATCGAAACTTCAAAGTGTTTTTTAAATCATCCCTAGGCTAAACAAAGTCACAGGGGAGTTTCATGCGCAGTCAAAAAAATAGAATGCCTTTAAGCACGGTCCCTTACTCTCCTTGACAGGTGCATGTTTGTTTTCTTTTAGAGCAAGCTCTATTTATGGAGCTCCTTTAAAAAAGAAATGAGGCCCTTACTGCACTTCTTGCCGTATGCACCCTACCATCAGATTTTCCCATACTCATATTGTTGTTTTGCTTGTCATCATCTAGGCACAAGATTTGATGATGGCTGTTTTGGGAGCTGAGCACTGGTAAGTCCAAAGTGTTCATCACTCTCTTTGCATGCAGACAGATTCCATGACAGCTGTTATACTTGTTGCAGGTCTCAGTTTCCTCGAGGCGTCAAAGCTCCTTCCTGAATCATCGACTTCAACCCACAGCCTTGACTTCACGGCTCCCGCTCCAAAGCAGCAAACAGCAGAGGGCAACAGGAGAATTGATTAGAAACGCCCCCACAAGTATCCCAAGGTTTGTAAAAAATCATAAATTCTATGACAATAGTATATGTAATAATTAACAGCATTATCTCTTTATTCTAGCTATTGGCCCACATTATCTCTGTAAGGCTTGATTATGCATGGGGCGCTAATAAATCTAGCATTCTCTACTTCTGAGCAAATGCACAGAAGAAGACATTTTGACAAGTTTGAAGTCAGAGCTGAGAAACGCAGCAAGGAAGATCTATTGGTGTCACCCGTGTAGATTTGACAGTTCAACAGTGGCAGATGATTCCGCCGAGTTGAGGGGGGCGGGGGTTCATTATCTCCTAATTACACGAGATAGAGCGGAGGCTTACTGAGCTGGAGCAGGAAAACACCTGCAGACTCAAGTGTGTCTCCCTAGATTCCAGCACAGAGCCTGCAAAACGCTGCATACTAACCAAAGGATTATGGCGCATAATATTGCCTGGCACCTTTGGATACGGGCAAATGAGAAGCTAAAACCAGAAGAGAAAGGGTGGGAGGTGATGGATGTCGTCATTTGTGACTTGGAAAGTAATTCTGCCAGTCTAATCAGTAGTTGAATAAACATGTGTTTTCTTTTGCTTCATTCCCCTTGGCCAAAACCAAATGAAGCAGATTCATCCACTGCTATTCTGACCATGAAACACCTGCTCTATGGTCGGGATCTTTCAGAAAGTGTTAGACACATTTGGCACGGAAATAGCCACAGGACACGCTGAACTTTCACAGCTCCACTAGATGCCATTCTGACGTCTTTAACAAGGAAAGGTTGTTTCCCGGTCCAGAAAATGAAAGGTTTTTATTTTAACTCGAGCAAATTCATCCAGCAGGACCTGCTCCATGCTTATAGTGGAGGTCTGACACCATTGCAAGGATAATATAATTTGTTGTTGCTGCAAGACTAAGGGGTGAAAAAGTTATGTAGTGGCAGCTTGTTCCAGATGTTTGTGTAAATGCACCCAATGTTGTACAGCATGCTCCTGTAGCTTGCTCTCTGGCCTTCGTGTTAACCAGCTGTCACAAGCTCCCTCCTCTGGTATACACTACACACACACACACACACAAAAAGAAGCAAATATCTCAATCTGAGCTGACTGGAAAAAAAACGTCTCATCAGCTGTCCACTGCAATAAAGGTCACATAGATTTATCCTTTATTCTTTTTAAGGTGGGATCTGGTTATAAAAGCGACAGCACAGTGACAGAATGATTCTTCATCCACAAGTAAGATTGGAGGAACTAAGTTAGCTGTACACAAAAGGTTTGAAATTGGATTGCAGTCAGTGTCTCATGTGGATATAGGCTCCTGTCACTGAACTGAGAGCCCCCCCTCCTCTGCTGCTGCTGCTGATGCATAATGAGAAGATGCTGTGCCATCTAGTGGAGGGCTGGCAAACAACATCATTACAGCACATTTTGATGGAGTAAACAAGAAGCTGTGAGCATCCAAGCTTTGCATTTATTTACCAGCCACTTCTATAAAACAAATGTGCCTCTCCAAACAAGACTAAACGACAGAGCCGGCTGGTGTAATGAAGCAGGAACACGGCGCTTAATCAGAGCGTATTATTGCCCCGATCTGCTCATCAGATTTGAGAAATTGGAAATGTTTTCTAGTATTTTCTTGCACCTGTCTTTATGTACCAGGATCAAAAAGAAGCAGATGAATAATTTCCAAAGAACAGCATAGAGCAATATCACAGAAAAATATATATTGGTTACCAATAAAGCATTGCACTGTCGGCAAATATCCTTTTTTTTCTGATTTCTGCACAGTCGTGATTATATTGTGTTTACGGGGCTTGGTAAAGGAATTAACTTCACTTGTTTGTTATTTTCTGTTCTGCAAACTAAAACACATGAGGTCTTCTACAGAGGTACAAAGTGGGGCATTAACATCCAAACTCCTGCACTCGGTTGGAGAGATAATTCATTTGGTTCAATACCAGACTAGTTCAGAGAGTGAAATTAAATATCATGCCAGTACAGTGCTGGGACATATTCCCTATCTCTAATGGACAGAAACATGAACGCCACAAGTAAACCACTAGAAGATATTGAATAGCATGAGGACTATAACAGGCTACACTCAGTTCCTATCGTTCCTCTCTTCACATATCCATGGGATTCCATCCCATGGGCAACAGCAGACAGACCTGGGCTGCAGAAGCAGACAGAGAAAACGACCTGCTCGGTGCATCCAATTAGCAATCATAGAAAAGCCTCAGCCAGAGGCTAATGGAAATGTAGATAAGATCCTATGTACAAATTGGAGGTAGGATATACTAAGGGACTGGCAGATGGAGACCAGGAGCCTTAAGATGTTATCTGACAACACGTGGCGTCTGGCCCTGCTTCTGCTGACCAAGCTTTAACAGAGCCACAGAGCAAGTAGAGAGAGAGATAATTATGTCATATAATAATGAATTACACTGGCACCAGTTCAGACGATTGGAGATAGCGATTGCTTTGTATGGCTTTCAATTCGGTTGAGTCAAATAAAACCCTTGCAGTGGGGAATCTATTCACATGTGCTCTTCTTTTCCCTTTGCAGGAGGTTGGAGGGGAGGGGGGATATCTGGGTGCCAACTCTTTTCCATTAGAATGTTTGAATTCAAGCTGCTCTGGCACTCTAGAGGAGACCAAACGTTGTGCCTTCTGTGTTGTGTTCTTAGGGCAGCATGCATATTTCATGTTAATTCCTTTCTAATTGCATCAGTGAGCAGTGAACGGAGAATTGCAAGTGGCTGGTGTGACTACAGGGCAGGAGTTAAAACATGCAGCGTCCTGCTCAGCAGAGTGTAACGCTGAGGCCGACTCCCTGAGTATAATAAAGCTCTGGGCGGCTCAGCGGGGCGAGGGGGGGTTCTCTCTGCAGTCGCAGGTGATTTGTCAGTGCGGTTTAAAATGTAGGTATATAAGTGTGGGGGCGGATGGCTCTCTCTGTGTCTGTGCAATAAGATGCTTTCCTCCATATTTCATCACTTCGAATTTACCTCCAAGTTTGTTTCTTTCTTATTTGGCTGCTGCTTGTAAGCAAATAACTGATTTCCCTTTTTATTGTAAACTGATGAAGATTTTGTGTGTGTTCCCAGAAGAGTAAGGTGTCCACGGATTATCGATTCTCCCACTACAAAAGCACATCTCTGAATGACTGTGAGGATCCAAATGCACTGTTGAAACTGTAATGATGTAAATGTTGGCACTGTAACCTCAAAGAAGCTAATGAGTCCCTACACATTGAGAAACTTTTTCGTTTAATTTGATTGGGATAGACCGCAAGGTAAGTGTGCCAAATCTGTTAGCGCATGTAGAGTGTTACATCTAATGAAGGTAATTAAACAATTTTAATTAAGCTTCCTAAACAAACAGGTAATTACCTTAACTCCAGCTTCTGTGAGATAAAGCAGAGTTGCTTCATCACGAGCTGCTGAGGTGAGGTGGAAAGATTAGCCAATCCCTCTGGTTTGATGCCGCCTGCATATTCCATACTCAGCAGCCCGGGTGCCTTATAATTAGAGAACATCACAGAGAAGACGCGGCTAAAGCAGATATTTACCTCAAGCAGCTTTTAATTTAGCCATGTCTGAGCTGCATTCAAATCTTTTCAGAGACTCTTTGTTGCCAAGCAACATGAACCTGAGGTACTTTATGGCATTCTAGTTAGAGAGTTTTCCCTTCAGGCTTTTACAATTCATGTCTGAGATATACACTGACATCCCTGTCTTTTGACCTCAACAAAGTCAATCTTCAAAATTAGAATCCTGCTATGAGATGTGTAGCCGATAACATTGGTGCGTGACTGGGAAGGATTTCCTGTGATTCTCGTACTGTATGGAGGGTAGCTTTCCCCTTGTTTCCTTATAATTGGAAATGTACGACAAAGGAAAGAGGTTGTGAAATCCTGTACAAACGAAAAGTACAAGTCAATAAAAACAGGTTGATATATCTCAAGTAGAATGGTATATTCTTCTCTGCTAAAATAAAGATTATGGAAAAGGTTTCTATATCATATATATATATACATTTTTAACCCTTGATACTTTCTCTTGGCATGCCACTAATCTCACACTTGGGGAATTTGGCAATGAGACATGCAGCGAGGACAGAGTGTGTGACTTCCCTCCTGCAGAACTGTGGTGAAAAGTGACAGTTTGGCCAAGGCTCACTCTCATGGGGTAAGATATGAACTGGAGTGGGCCTCTCACATTGTTGGAAGCTGTCCAGATTAATTAAAAGACATGTGAGACCCCCCTACAGCTGGCTGTTCTCCCCCTTCGTCTGACAGGGATGCCATCACGAGTGGATATGTGGGGATTTGAGGGAGCAGGAGGGCTGTATGATTTATCAGGAATAATTTTGCAGCCATACCTTCTGAATTTGTAAACAACATTGATCAATGTGACGTAGCGTTTACAAATGGCTGCAGCTTCTAAAAATGACAGATAATTACAATAAGGGTGCAGGAGGGTGGCTAATATGGATCATGGCCTGGAGATAAACTCAGATTCTGAACAGCATCATTGATTTGTCATGCATCAAGAGAACCTACAGCACCTCGATGAACAGCACAGAACCCCACAAAGAGGAGAACAAAATGTGTTGGAAAAGACATACCACAGCCACTGGGACAAAGACAGCACATAAACCTTTGGTGATTAAACAGAGAAATGCTCACTCTGCGTTTTATAGCGCCGGCTCCATGACAAGTATCTAGCCCACTGCGTACTGCTGAATTCTCCTCTGTGTATCTCGTCTCCTTAATCTTTGAATGTGGCATTTTAATACTGCGTGGTGTTCAAGCGCAAACTCGTAACACCGTGTGCACAGATACAAAGGCTGATATTGTGGGTGTCTCCTTTCTGCTCAACAGAGATTATTTGCTGAGGGAATGCATTTCTTTCTGTCTTTGATTCAGCCTCGAAAATATGACCAGACGTGGCTGCAGACATATGGAAAAGAATAGAAAGAAATGGAATAGAATAGATCCTTTTTAAATACAATGTGTCTCAACCTTCACCAGAGCTGAAGAGCCTGAGAAGTAGGGCAGTGCTGTTTCACTCGCACAGAGCCAAATGAACTGTAATTGCCTGGGGAGCTGGAAATCAGACTGGAGGGTGCAGAGAGGTAGGCAAAGCTCATTCAGTACTCTGAACGGCAGGGATGAGTGGCAGGTCATTGTTAACATTCAGAAAACTACAACTCCTGCATAAAGAGCTCCGCTGCTCAACAGGGCCAACAGACAATGAGCTGGAAGCCACCAGGGACCAATGATATAACGGCGTAGGAGTTACTAAGCGATAGGCGAGAGATTCGAAGATTATTTTGATAATGAAAAAGCTTTGGGCTTGCAATTAGAAACAGAAAAGGATGATATTAAAATTGTCTCAGTGTGGATGATCACAGAAATATAATTGTTCTCTGTTCTAGGATCTACAAGATAATCTTGTGATTTTGTAAGTAGGTCAAAGACATAGTGGAAGAATTTATTTATGATCCATCAATTCCCCATTTGCTTTATATTTAGCTTGGTGTATCTCATCTGGGTTGTAAAGCAACCCCTCACATGCCCAATAAACCCAGAATCAACCAGCTGTATTCACTTTAAAGCTGCAATAATGGATTTTCTGCCACCTGAGGGCAGGGCAACAGGCTGTAAAGACAACACTGACACTATCACCTAAAAAAGTTGGTCAGGCAAACTCGTTAGCAAACAGTTGCCCACTTATAGCTCCAGCATAGATGATGCGACATTTGCATTCATTAAGAGTCCAATGGTCTGTTTCCTTACACAGTATTCAAATCCTGAAAAACTTATTTAGCTAAATGCTGCTACCCACAGCTACTTTTCTGTAAATCGCTTGGTGCAAGGCAGGTCGTTTACAGATCTTGTCTTGTTTTACTGAAAACAGCTTCCTGCTGCAGTGGAAGACTAGATTGATGATAGTTGGCCAAAACAGAGAAGATAAAGTTCATAGAAACAAAAATAATGAGCTTAAAGATGCTAAAATGCTCTTAAGCTCGAAGGGAAACTAACTATAGTCAGGTGATCTTTATCTTTGTTTATGACACCGTTTGCTTTAAATGTCATTGTTTCCTTTCTTAATATAAACACATCCATACAGAGAAGAATGGACATTGTTAAAGAAAATCCTATGCCAAACAGGGCAAATATCTTTTAATGAAACTGGGAGAGAAAAAAACGCTTTCTTTCTATTTGATGTTATGTGAGGTGAGAAAACGATAACATGCTGATTTGTTTTTTTCTTCAAGCAGGGAAGTCCATGGCTGCCGATATTGGTCGGTCAGCAAGTCCATTTTTTGAATTGTCCATTCATCTCATAGTCTGGTTTAAAGGGAAGTCTTAACAAGTACCACTTAGACTGCTATAAGATTTGGTATGGATACGCACGGCCCGCACAGGGTGATATTTGATGATTACGCCGGCCTACTGACTTCTCCTCTACCTCCACCCTCAGGCCAAATGTTCCACTTGTACACCTTTCAAAATCTAATGGGAAGATTAGTGACATTTACTGGACATTTTCAGCCAGTGAGTGCCATCAGGTACCACAGTTCAGTAGTACGCTGTTAGAATGGAGGGTTTGCACAGACCTCTCCAGAATATTGTGTGTCTGTGATACTGAAACCATTTATTATGCAAATAAACAAAAGCTGTGTGGATGTAACTGCCTCTACTGAGCACTGCATGTGTTGACCTGCCGAGGGAAGTGTTAAACATGCTGCTTTTGTTTCACTTACTGGGGAGATGTGTGAGTGTGTGTGCTTGCGTTGCGAGTATGCATATGTGTGTGCTGTTTGGGAAAAATTGAAATAGACTGCGTTTACAGTAGTTTGGTATCATTAATGAGGTGAACACTTTATAAATACATTCATTTTAGACCATGAGCAGTCACCAGATACATATTAGTGTTGGACAAAAATCAACAAGAAAAATCATTCCTCAGCAAGTCTGCAGTGCAGTTCGTCTTCCAGTGAGATGGACCTCCCACTCCGAGTCCAGCAGCAGCTCTTTCCACTTAGTTGCCTTCTTCCTCCTACCCACACACGCAAGCTTAGCTCCCTGTGAAGAGACAAATGGCTTCTGTAAATAATCTAAACACACACTGCCAATAATGGCAGTGTAAGCATTGCAAGAATGATTCACTGTGGACTAAATCAATCTGAACAATTCTGTTAGTGAGGCAAACTTTTGGACAGAAAGCAGTCAATGTCTGAGCTCAGCCATTTTCACCTCAGTGATTGTCATTCATTACATTGAGATTCAGTGCTGGAGACACATCACTCTGTTTAAATTGATTTTCAGGTTTAGATAATAGGTAGCCTATGCTGATTTCTGACAGATATGTTTTTCTAACCTCATGTGCTTTGTTTTGCTAAAAGTCACAGCAATATGAGACATAATAATGCTGACAGTTGACAGAATTGTAATTTTAAAAAGAAAGATGTTGAAAATAAACCTTGAAGATACAACATTTATCCTGACCAGTATCCGAACATTACATTTCCAACAAAACATCTCAGCCAATTCAAATGAAGTGAACCCAATGTAATTTAGAGGGAAAAGGGTTGAGTCGTCGACAGATGGATTGACAGACCTCGGTAAAGGTAGCAAACTTTGAAAAAGAAAAGTGTAGTTTCCCCCCAGCAGACTTCATCAAATTTCAGGATGTCCTCCGGAATCGTTTTTCAGAAACCTCCCTCACATTCTCATCTTCCCCGAGATAAATTGGCTGCCAGCCAGCTGGTCTGGATCATTCTGGTCTAAATGAAGAGTGAGACAGAATAGACGGCCTTGTCAATTTGTTCCCAATATCCTGGCTCGCAGTGCTCCCCGGCCTGCCCACTTCAATCCCCCACACTATTAAGAGCAGCTCAATCCATGCAGAAAGGATTGGAGCTATTAAAGCAAAGTCGTGTCAAGACATTCAGCTTTAATTATTAGCATATACAAATTAAAACCTGATATTCTGTGCCAGTGATGTCAGGTGAGAATCATTTATTAGATGCGAGGGAGTGACTTTATTATGCAGCAAACTGTGAAGTGTGGTTTACTACACAGTGGCTTTGGCATATACCTGTCAGGACACTTTCCATTTCATTCAGATAAATGCGCCTGCAGCTCCTCCAGCAGCCTGTCTTCATCAGTTTACTCTCCTTTTGGAGACTTTATAGCAGTTTAGCAAATCGAGGCAGCAGTCAGACAGGGTTTAGAGCAGGAGAAATTAGCGCCTTTTCAACAACAGCAGCTGATATAAATGCTGACAATGTAATTTAAAGGCTTCTGTAACCTTTGACAAAGCCGTTTGGTAAGAGAACTGGTCCCTGAATAGCTTCGCTGACATTAGGAAAAACAATCTGCATTTACCTTGATTTGTGCAAACCCATTTCTGTGGACAAACTGGCTGTGCAAAGAGATTAATTAGTTAACCCAAGCCATTCTCTTGTCCTCTCTGTGAATAAAGAAAGTAAATAATCATGGATGTGGGTTCCATTGTGTACTCTAGGCCTTTAGTTCTCCTTGATGCTGAGTAAAATGAGAGAACTTTATCTCAATTGTGGCTGATAAACATGCAACTGTTTGTGGAAACAAGGAAAAATGCCTCAATGAATCAGCCTGAGAAGCCAATTGGATTACAGAGTGTGTCGGAGTCCCACTTACAGTAGCCACTTTGGGCTTGTTGATGTTACATCTGGGTTCATCGTAATGTGCTGTACATTTTTTACATAAAATGTTGTCTCTGTTGTGAAGTGTGGAATTATAATTACGTAACCAAGATGAAAACACAGATCAGCAACTGCATTTTATAAAAATGTAACACTGTGATATAATTCAGATGTATTTATTAACAACAGCTGCCGATTTCATTTATTCATGCTCCGTATTACAATCCTGACAGAAAAGTACTTAGGCTTATTAGCATAATCACATGATTCTACGATTAAATGGAAGTAAGAATCCAAAAAGCCAATTGACATCTCATTGTCATGTTTTGGTTTCATAAGAGTGTCAATAACCTTATTCAGACTCATACCTGATTGAGTTTGCATGGCTTTTTATACTCTGCCAAAATTCCAATACCAGTTAGATTCTCCCTTTCCATTCTTATTTTTTAAACAGGCTTTTAAATCAAACTGTGTAGGCAGAGACAGGAAGAAAGGGCTGTTCAGTTCTTGTTTAGCCCAGAAAAGTAAGCCTGAGAAGCTCGTGGACTGATGCTGAGAGCCAAACAAGCAGGAGGCGGATCAGACAGAGAAGAGTGAACACAATGAAGTCAGGATAGAAAGCAGAAAAAAGTTAATTTTGACACCAGAATTTGGATATAGTTGCAGTTAAGACATTTCCCCATGATAACAGTATGACTAAATATATGGTAATATAAAACAGCACAGTCAAATTGAGCCATCTAAATTGGTCCTCTGATTGGATTACAGTTCTCATGGCTTAAATGGAATGAATGAAAACAAATACAACTCTGAAACAAATCCAGAAAGTTACAATAAAGAGCAGAATGGTTTGGAGATTATGACTACCATTTTCTTGAATTCCCTAACTTCAGTGATACAGCACCTTACTCACCATGAGCAATAGGAAATTGCAACATGTTCGCATGAATAAAACGTTATCTGCATAATGAAAACATGCCAGTCCGACAATAAAGTGCTAACAGGAGACATACTATCAACCAGACCCATAGTTCTGCTGTTTACTTCTATGCTAGGCTACACTGCTAACGTCATAGCCTCCAATAATAACACATTTTCCCTTATGGTCCAAACAAGTCCATGCTATCTATAATTAGCTATTAAAGCTGTCTGTCTCTATAAAAAAAGCTAACATTATGGAGGACACTGCTGTTGTTCCATTTGGAAAGAGGAAGTAGGCCTATGCTAGTTCGGCTTACTAACGTTAAGCGCAAATGGTTTCCCAATACATTTTGAGGTTATCTCAACACTGGCTGAGTTGTCTGAGTCTTGTTCCTGCATACATTTTCATCATTGGTGTTTTAATAAAACTATATTTCCTGAAGGCATTACTTTAATGTAAGAAAAAATCCAAAGCGTAATGCACTTACATCTTTTTATTGCACTTTAATCTATGTTATTTTTACATGAACGTGTGTGCAGTCTATGTTTTGTTCTGGGGCAATTCTATGTTCTTTTAGTTGTTCATATGTCTTTAAAAGATGTGTGTGTGTGAAATATGGTTACAAAAAGACAGGTAAGCAGAATTGTTCATTTACTGCCAGTATGTGATATCACACTTGAGTGGACATGTTTGCAGTTGGGAGTGCTAATTCAAATTAACAGCAAAAATAGTTTCCACTCAACCCTCTCCAATACCTCTGCCTACCTTGTAGAGCTCCTATTCCAAAAGGGGGTTATTTCTCAAAATTTGGAGTAACAAAATAAAAAGTTAGGTTTTTCAGTGCTTCTTGATTGTTTTTTTTTGCCTTGACCTTAATCAAATTGAGGTAATCACAATATATCTGCGATGCCCATCGCATCAAAAAAGCGATGGGCATCTTCCCAGCGCACTGTGGATTCTACTCTGGATAATTTACAAGAGAGAAATTGACATAGACTATTTCTTAAGAACAGCCTATTCTGTAAATAATCCAAAGTAAAATGTAATAAAATACTTTAATGTTTAATGGCCAACAGTTTGTTTGTGTTTCTCACACTGCCAGGAAGCAATGTTCTTGTCCAAAAACTGGAAACTAAACCGAAGGAACATTGTGCTCTGGATGAATCCCCTGGTAAATAGTTCCACAAATAAACCATACTGCAACATTTATAGTGATATTTATATTTTAAATTTCAGTCACTCAAACAAAGAACTACTTTGTATTACTCAAAGACATGTAGGATGCTCTGAATGCAATGAAGTGCATAGTGCACATAAATTATTTTAATGATTTCAATGTTTAATGTTCTTCTTAGAATGCAAGTGTATCAGCCCATGTTAAAACATTTCTTTACATTATGGCTAAAAAATATGCAAGTATATTATTTAACAACCGCTCTGTTACTCAATATGTTGCTCCTATATTTGTGTTAACCTGTGTATTGTATTGCTCATTTTGTTTTTTTCTCAGTTTGATACTGTGCCCAGAAAAGGGTGGCAATTGGCCCATTAATGTCACCCAAAGTCACTTCACGTTCATCTTGAAATGTAATTGAATTCCACTGAACACTTAAAAACCATCATCCCCTTTAAATGTGAGTGGAAATTGTTGGCTTCACTGAACAAAACTGGACTTAGTGACATCAACAACAACAACAACAACAATGGACTATTTTCTGAGTGTTCAACATTTAATCTGTCGCTTTTTTCTGAACAATCTCTCAATCACAAAGGGTGAAATCGGATATAATGAATGACTACATTTGAAAAACCATCCACAATGGTTTGGAAAATGAAATAAGTGACTGTGAATATGTAATCTGTGGGGGAACTCATCTGTGTAATGACGCACATATTTCCACTAGATGGCCCTTGCACCCAGCTGTGAAGCCTCTTCAGGAGTCATGTTTCATTAGCACTTGATCTGATTGCTGCTTAGTCCTTGCCTCAGAAAATGAGAACATCTGATATTTAAACATGCAACTTTCCCATTAAGTGACCTAGAGTCCAGATTTTAGCATAACAATAGTCAAATTGAAAAAGCTGATAATTAAAGGCAGATTCTTTACTGATGCGAACATTAACATCTTAGATGTATTCATTTTTTTCTCATTATTATTTAAAAGTATGTTGCATAGGGGATGCTTTTTAATGCAGCTTCACACATGAAAGCATCACAAAGGACGTAGTAAGTCAAAAATAGCCGCCCTCATTGAAAAACAACAACATTGCTATACGCTGTGTACAATATGTTCTCCCCATTTGAGGAAGTGGTTTGCTCACCAGACTGTGCCACATGCAGTCCTCATTTGACGTCAGATATTGAAAGCATTTCACTAAGCAACGGATCAAAATAACCAAGTGCAATTCTCTGTCCTAATGAACAATGGCCTGTGCAAGTGGCTGACAATTGTAATGCACTAAAGCATAGAAAGTCTCTTTATAGGATGGGGTATGTCAGTCACTATCTCATGTTGGACATAAATTGCTCTCTCCGCAATGATGGATTTCCCTCCCAAGGCCTCTCATAAACATCTCAGAGCTGAACGGCTTTTTTTTCAGCCTTTGGGCTCCCACTCACACTATTACAAGGTTTCTTTTGTTTCTTCTGGCAGCATGGCACCCTGGGATCCATCCACACTGGCCCACATGAGGATACTGGGTGTCAGAGGACTGCTCAGCCTTGACGTTTTTCTTCCAGGCACAGGCTGAGCTGTACTGGTAGAGCTGGTACCGTTCCTCTTGTTGATTTATGGTCTGGAGACGGTGATAAAATAACGTGGAAGGCCCAGATATTCCTCTTAAGGAAACAGTAGACAGCTCTATGAGGGAGTGAGAGAGGACAGTTGGGTGGGGGTCCTAAGCTAAAAAGTCATCGGCCGGAGGGCAGGGCGTGAATGGATGTGTGTGCAGGTGGTGTGTGTGGGCTGTCCGGCCTTCATCCTTGCTGGGTCAGTTTACCTCTCTTTCTCCACACACTGACCCTTTACTATGGGATATACCTCCTCTCCTTTCACCCGGGGCTTTTATGGCTCCATGTAAATCTCTCTCCGGTAACACAAGCCTGTCAGTCCTCCTCTATCCCCTTTCTTTACAACACATTTATCCTCATAGATAACTCTAAGGGGCAGTGCAGCAGGAGGGTGGTATGTGGGCCTACTTGAGTTGAGATGGATTGAAAAAGGCCCAGGGATGATCAAAAAGGAGAAAGTCCGGAGCGAAACCTTAGACATGGGAACGGCTGGACACTCGAGTGGGCAAGAAAGCCGCACTCAGATGAAAGGCAGTCTTCCATCAATAAGTCATTAAAGCAGACATGTGGACTCAGAATAAGGAACGCTGACAATCGTGGAAGTGTGAGTACGCATGAAGGGGTTTTGCAAGGTGAGACTAATGCTTGGCCTCAAATGAATAAAAGATTATATATGAAAATTGAGAATGAGTCAAATGAGGAAGTGATGAGCACCATCTGGTGGTTTTTGGTTTTATGTCCTTATTCACTCGCATGTGGAGAGGAAAAACACTCCAAACTCCTGGCTTTCTATTTATAATAAAGCTCTATTGTAGCGGTGGAAAGTCTGTGCAAGGAGGTCACTAACTCCTCAGACAGAACTCCCTTCAACAACACGTTGCTCGTCAATAAAATACCACCCAGAGCAGTCTGTCAGCTTTATGTCTTCAGGGCTGCTCTATTTATAGTAAGAGAACAAACACATGGATGGATAGATAAAGAAAAACACTGGACTTATTACATCTTTCTCCAGCTGGTGAATGATGTTTGTTAATGTGATTATGCAGTTCTTTGAAGGAAAATCTAGGCAGCAGCCTTTTAAGGTCTATAATTGTATCACCAGAGGTCCAAAAATTCTATCTGACCCTGATCTGTCTTAGTTAACCCATAATAATCTGAAAGGTGTCACACCAGCACTTAGTCATGTTGCAAATGTCACATTTTGAGACCAAGATGCTTCTGTAGAGAGGTATAGAACAACATTTACTAGGCAGTAAATTCAGCTTCTTTAGCGGGTATAGTGACAGCCCAATGTTGGGTTTAATGCCATAAAACCTGAGCGCTGTTGGGGTATAACAGCAGAAAAGGCTGCAAAGTTCCACTAAACGAACATATTTCATGATGTGTCTCACCTCATGAGATTGCATTTAGGAATGTGCGATATCAACACAGGGCGGCTTAATAATTTCCAACAGTGTTATTGCTTCTGAGTGTTGTTCATATCACCTTTCTAAATTGCTTTGTATTTTCCCAGAATGAATGCTTTGAGGTGTTATGCACGACTTCATAATTACAGAGAAATGACTGCACTGTGCTCCGAATCCTAATCATTCGTTAGACTTCAGCTGGAAGCCGAGAAACGATTTGGATTAGCTTTGTTGCACTGATTGTGTGAGAGGCTCATGACCAAACAAAGTCATTGTACAAATGTCTCCCCCTTACAGCCATTAGTTGTGTGTCACTTTAACTGCTTGCTATCAGGTCTTTCATGGCTCTGTGCTTGTTAGGGCTTTAATGACTTGAAATTCCCTGAACAAACACAGAGTCAGGGAGGAGGTCACACAGCTCTCCTTTCACTCTTTTACTGCGGGGTCAGTTTTGTTTGTTTGTTTGAAGGGTTCTTACCAATTTGACACAGAAACATAAGCCTTATTATGGATTAGCGGCCCCGATTAACCTTAAGGTCCCGACATGTCATACTATTATTTCCAAATCTTTTAAATTCTCTTATATTAAATACATTCAAAGGGAACAGTGCAATCAGTGATCAGACGGTAGATATAATGTTATCTGTGGTACTATTTTTAATCATCATGATGAATTATATAATGTAAGAGACATAACTTTAATCAAGAAATACATTGAATTTCAATGCCCAAGTCACTGACCTTTCACCTGTCCTTTAACGCGAACAAAATGGGTTGTTGCGCCTTTTAGTTTAGAGAAAACTGTTCTTTGTTCTTGGAATAGCACCATGCAGTGTGCTGGAGAAAGGTTTTCAACAGCAGTGGAAGCATAGAGCAAGAACCCACAAATTGTGAAATGATCACTTCATTTAGAAAAAGGGACTATTAAAGGTAGGGTAGGTAAGAATGGAGAAGCCAGCTCGAGTGCGCTAGAATTTGAAAATACACAACCGAAAAATATCTGCCCCAGACTTCCTTACAGAGCCCCTCCTCCAACACACGCGAACGCGCACATGACCAATGAGGGCACGAGATAAGTTTGTGCACGAGATGGAAGTCTGACAGGCAGGTAGGCCATCCAGTTATTTTAGCCGGGCCGGTGAAAATAATGTTCAGCTTTTTATTTTTATTTTTTTTATTTAACCTTTATTTAACCAGATAAAAAGCATTGAGATAAAATCTCATTTACAATGCTGACCTGGCCAAGAAGGCAGCGCCACGGCTTCTACAGATGACATTTTTTAATGTATTTTTTGTCAAAGCATTTAATATATTCATTGCTATCGGGATGTTAAGAGCATTCCATGGAACATAACAAAAAGTGTCTCTGAAGTGAATTACCTACCCCACCTTTAATGTACACTGAGCATTGTGCTGTGACAATCAAATTAGGCTTTTCCTGTTAGTCTTCCAAAATGGCCGCCAAAAGCAGTTCCATCCTTCAAATAATAGTACATCTTTAGGGAAAATGCTCTTTGGATTGGCTGCATTTCTCAATGATTGGACTGATTTCTAACACATTCTGTTAGTTTCTTCAAACCACATTTTTGTGTATTTTTTTTTTATTTGCCAACTATATTCTGGAGTTTTGTCATTTTAATGACGTTGGCCAACTTTTTGAGAGCAAAATGCTAAGTGTGGAGTCAAATTCTACATGGGAAGAGCTCCGTCACTGGTGTGGACGTGGGCTGAGTGTGTGTTAAGTGATGCATCAGGAATGAATGGCAGTAGGACAGCGCTGGTCTTTTCCTGCCTAGTGAGCAGCTAATGGTGCAGAGAGCATATCCCGTTGGGGGAGACAAACGCTGTGGCCCTGCCATGATGCCAGATGTGCTGTCAACTCCGTATTGTTTGCAGCAACAAAGCACACACACCGGGCCAGGCGCTTGTAGGGTATTCACATTCGGAATGAGACTTCTGCCATTAACGTTTCTACTGCTTGCTCCTGCCCGCCTACTCGGATCACTACAAGACTGTCTCGTTCTCATTTTTAGCATTTAAGGCTTATTTTTCTCAAAACAAGAATACAACTCTGTCAATGCAGTGACAATTCCACATTTTCCTCGAACAGTTTCCCTCATTTCAGAAATGTACAAGAAGTGATTGTAACCCTCTTGCCAGGATATGGCAGTTCAGTGCATCAGTATCAAGAAATTATACTTAATTTGAGAAACCGCCTAAATAAGTAGAATTTGATGAAAACAGGTGAATTATTTGATCTTTGTTCACCTGTTTTGATAAGAACACAAAATTGTACACCCCAATAATTGAGAAAATAACTTGTTAATTAAGATAGAGATTTATGTTTGTAGTGAACTGAAGTGACCACACACAAACACACACATAATGAGAATATTTTATGAGGCACTCGCACAAATCATACTCAGAAGTGAACAGACAGACATGACACACCCAAGGACACACACACAGATAGAGACACAGAAAGAATCATAAATACTGAAACACACACACACCCTCCCCCTTTACTGAGGGAGGGTCGGCCATCTGCCCTCAGCCGAGGCAGCAACACAATGACCAGATCAGAGGAACCCTCTAACGAGAAGGACTTATCCACAGTTAACAATTCATTCAATGTTTCTTGCAGTCTAACTAACCTGCAGCCACATTACACATGCATCTGAGGGGGCATGCTTTGTGTGTCTCCTACCAATGACGTAATCACCATTACCTTTTTGTTCAAAACATCAGCAAAAGGTCAACTACCGGCTGAGACTTGAAGTCGCCTGTTGCGTAAGATTCCATGACAAAACACTCTGTAGCCGTGTCGACAAGCGAGAGGGAGTGGGAGGGGTTTTGACACAGTCTGACGCCAGAATGAGGAGACAAAAACAAACTTCTCTGCTGCAGTCGATAGTTCATCTTTTTTCGAACCTCTCACGCAACCCGAGATGAGGGAGGTGCGACTCGGCCAAAAAACGCAAAGGTTGCTGTATTGTCCCGTGATCCGTGGCAGAGTGGGGGTGTGTGTGGGGGGTAGGGGGGTATTGATCTCTCTGTGGACATCTGTGGCATCTATCTGGAGGGTTGTCACTCATCAGAGAGGGGAAGTGAGGCCAGAGTGGAGTGGTTTTAGCTGCGTGTGTGTGATGAAGCGGGCAGACAACAGCGGCAAGACAAACAGGTTCACCCTGAGTTCATTCTGTTTTCCTACCCGTCTGACATAAACAAGTTGTTTTTGTTTCTCTCTGTCCTTTCTCGGTTCATTTCCCCTTATCTCTATCTTCAACCCTTCAATTCGAACCCTCCAGTCTCCAATGCCGAACACTGAATGTTTATGTGAGAGTGTTTACTCCACTCGCGAAGGGTTAAAATGATGTGTCAGAGTTGTATGAAAAAAGGCAGCAGTGAGAAAGATAAGCAGAGTATCTGCTGTCATTTGATTCAGTTGAAAAATAGACTCGCTTGGGCCAAAATTTGAGGATGGTGCCAAGAAATGCAGAACTGGGGTGATAGTTCACATTCTTTGGAGATGCCAAGCCGCGGAACTGGCTATATATATATACGTTTATTTATAAGAATTTTTTTTGGAGAAGTTTGCCTAGAGTTGGAGAGATTATTTGATTATCTGAGAGAAATGTTGCAACATCAGTAAACAGCAATACTGGCACAAGATGGATCGAAAGCACTTCCCAGAGATATGAGTTATAAAAAACGTGATTTATGTCATTTTGGTGCCTCTGATTTACAAAGCTGGTGTACTATCATTATCTATGTGGGAGCAAACGAAAGTATTGAAGATGATTTAGAAACGTGATGATGGAAGAAATGGCCTTTCTCAATCATGGCCGCGGGGCATTCAGCAGTAAATGTAATGAATCATGGATAAGTAAAAGGAGAAGCTTTAAGGAAAAGTTGCTACGTATGATTCCTGTAAGGTAAAAAGGTAAAACGCAGTGGGTGTTACATGACTCACCATTACTGGAGCCCTGTCACAGACTAGAGACAGTGTTAGGTGAGTAAGACTAATAATAAGCCTGAACAACAGAGAGGTGAGTGAGATCAGGTTACAGGTGCAGGAGAAAGTCTGCTGCTTTATGTTTATCTTGACATGTCGTGCCTGTGAGTATATGCGTTGAGTCAGGTTCTGTTCAGGTTCTTGCGTGATAATGTGTGAATACATTTCCATGTTAATAAGAACAAAGCCGTTTAATATCCGTTTTCTTTCAGCCCAGACATAACAAAGAAACCAACACCTTGTCTCTGTAAATATATGCTTATAAATCAACCAGGACTGTATTATCTTAAAGGAATATGGTGCATGTTTTAACATTGTGGGAAATATGCTTGTTTGCCAGCGCCGTAAGATAGATGAAAAAAAACAATACCACTTTCACTTCCATTTGTTTATTATGGAGCTTGCAAGATGCAAGATTTGTATTGATCTAATAAACAAACTCTTGGCAAGAAGGAAAATATGTGGATATGTCAAAATATTTCTTTAACTATTGGAATTTCTTTTGCCAACTGGTACGGTTGCCAACAAGGGCAAATGTGGTCAACTTTATATTCCCTGAACGTCTTGCAGCGTTTTTTTGATTTGCAGTGTTTTGTGTTTGCAGCACTTTGAATATGCAGTGCTTTCAGTCAACTCTGGGCATGTTTCGCCAAGTCAGTGAATGTTTTTTAAAAGTTGGTGAAGATGTTCCTTTATTTGCATGTGCTTTGGCACATTTGTTTTTCTATATTTGCATCGTTTTTGAAAGTGCAGTGCGTTACTCCTATTGAGCGATTTTGGGTAGTAGTCCGTTGGGACGGGTTTGCTACTGTAACTTTGGGGCCAAGGAAACACATAATGTCAATTTTGACCGCTTTTAAATTCAGATTTATCAACACATGAGAAACGTAAAAGGTTTTCCCAATTGAATATCTCCCAATTGTGAGTTGCTGTTCTAAATCCAAGAATTCCACAGAACTTCGCTTCAGGCCTTCCTTCCCTGTCTCCCTGAGCTGAGGACACATAAAGAGGACACATTTTTATCATAAGGAAAGACATTTTGCTGTCCAAAAAGTCCCCTTTTCAGTAACTCCATGAAACAGATGTTCCTTTCTGATTTATTTTTGTGGTTTTTTAAAGAAAGATTTTAGTTTTTTACAATATTAAAGTAAAGTAAATGTTGGTAAAATCTGGGATGGAAAATCCAACATTCATTATAAGGTAACAGAACCAAACTGTCGGAGATTTGTGATTTTTTCTAAATGACTGATTCTAAAATGTGTGACTGTATGATCATTTGTAAAAGAAAATGTATGCTTACTGTATATGCCTTGTTATTCATTTGGAATAACATTATTAAAAAAAACAAGTCACATGCCATCTTATCTCATGACATTCTCCATTGACATGGAAAAGTGTCAATAAAGTCAACAGGAACTTAAAGGGGACCTATCATGCAAAATGCACTTTTGTACGTCTTTTATACATGAATGTGTCCCCGGTGTGTCAGGGAACTCACCAAGTGTTCAGAAAATACAACCCTCTCTCTTTTCCTCCATACCCAAATCTCTAAAAACGGAGCTGATACAGATTTGAATTTTTCTGACGTCAGAAAAGGGGTGCTCCACCCATCAGGGGTGGTCCACAGCCATTGCCACTCGAAAGCGCTGGAGACGCTGTAGTACATATGCCAGGCCTGTAAGTGGTGCTGTAGTCTGCCACAAAAGCAGCGAAGAAGACTTCTCACAGAATCAGCCCTTGCAAAAACAGGCCTGGAAAAGAGCAGAAAGAGCGAAATGAGGCATGGCTAAAATGCATGATCTGTTTGGTATTTTGAAAAAGAAACTTCAAAGACATGTTTTATATAGCTATGGCCCTCCATCCATCCATCCATCCATCCATCCATCTTCTCCCGCTTATCCGTGGTCAGGTCGCGGAGGTAGCAGTTCCAGCAGAGAGCCCCAAACTTTATTTTCCCTGGTCACATCAACCAGCACTGACTGGGGGATCCCAAGGTGCTCCCAGGCCAGCGAAGAGATATAATCCCTCCACCTGGTCCTAGGTCTACCCCTTGGTCTCTTCCCAGCTGGACGTGCCTGGAACACCTCCCTAGGGAGGCGCCCAGGTGGCATCCTTACTAGGTGCCCGAACCACCTCAACTGGCTCCTTTCGACGCGAAGGAGGAGCGGTTCAACTCCGAGTCCCTCCCAGAGGACCGAACTTCTCACCTTATCCCTAAGAGAGACGCCAGCCACCCTGCGGAGAAAACACATCTCGGCCGCTTGTATCCGCGATCTCGTTCTTTCGGGATCGAAAGAACATAATAATATATTGTCGGTATGGCCCTACAATATATTATTCAAATATAGCATGATAGGTCCACTTTAAGTTTTGTTTAAGCGGCTCAGATGTTTCAGAGCTGGGTGTGACTGAAGTGCCATGTCTACAGTTTTTCTAACAGAAGCATACACATACAGCAGCACAAGACCCAAAGTCAAGGGACATGATGGGTATAAGAAAAACTGCATCATCAGCTAAGTAGTTACGTCTCTTAGTGCCCCAGACGACAGATCTCTATACATTGATTTCCCCTCAGACGCTCAGGACACTCAAAGCAGTCTTATCTCCTGAGCATCCTGTCTCAACATCTGCTAATATATATATAGCCTGTATATGTCCTTATTTTGTCAGATAACATATAAAACCAGATGGAAAGCTCCCAAGGGGGACAAGGGCCCTCTTTAATTCTATTACACACACTCCTGCACACAAAACACACACATCAGCCCAAGATATAAGCAGCTATTGGATACCACAGAGAGTAGTTCTTACAGATCCGAAACTGCCCCGAAGGCAAGAGGCCCATGATGGATCAGACATTGATTTGATTTGAAGTGAGTGTGAAAGCCGCCTTCCGTGCCCTCTGCCAGAGAGGTGAACCATGATTGAGCAATGGCTGTCTGGAGGGTTCACTCAGGAAACTGTAAGTGGACAGGCTGGACCTGCTGCTAACAATCACCTTTTGTTCAAATCGGCTGGAAATGAATTGTTGATTCACAGAGTGGAAACTAAAAACGAGTCCCAGCTGCACGCTCCTCCACCAAACACCATCTCCGAGCTGTTGCTTCTCAAATAATAGACTCGCAATAACGATGTTAAAACTTGTTTTGCTGTTTTAGCATGGGAAGTCATTAAAGCTGTATTAAGCAAGAGAGCCTCGTATCTGAGACTCTCCTGTTTACCCATAATAAAGTCCTTGTGTCGGCTAAGTTTCTCGTCTGAAATCTTCTCTGCCTACACAAAGGGATGAATCACTTCTTCTGAGTGAAATACAGATGTATCTGCCCAGCAGCAGTGAGCAGTTACAAACAAAACGGCTACTGCATCCCAGAGAAATTGGGTTTTTTAAATCGTGTATGGAGTGGTGGAAGATCTAGATAATGTATTAAAGAAAAGCACCAATACCAATTTTGTATATTTTGTTGAATTTCTACAAAAGTCTGTAGGAGCATCCCTCCCCCTGCAGTGCAGAACCTGGATAGGCAACAAAACTACATGGTTATGCTCAGGAAAATATTCTAGTGTGGGTTAAGATAACGGGGGAAGTGATGTAACTTAATGTTGGGAAGTCACAAAACAAAAAGTTATTGTTGACTTGAGAACATGAGCAGGGGTCTCCTGTGTGAAAGATAAGCCTATCCATCCATCCTAACCTAATTCTTTATCATCCTTACATCAGAAATAGTTGTGTTACAAGTTGATGTGAACAATTTTTACAAGATAAAAATACAAATAGTGATTTCTTTGGGCGAAAATTGGATAATAGAAAACCTTCTTATCAAAAGATAAATGTAGTGGAGTAAGAAAACAAACCAGGGGGAGGAGAGGTATAGAGTAGGAAGTGCCATTACTGCACTTGGGTACAGTTGAGTAATCTCAACCAACGGCTGAATGTAGTTTCCTGACATCATGCAACTAGACCAAATTAGACATTTCCATACTGCTGCTAATTTGTGTAAACATTCTCATAGGTCCAGTTGAGCGAAGTACTTTGAATTTTCCTTCTACTAATGAATCTCTTTGTTGTTATTCTCAGTTGCCACAATGATGATTCAACCTGCAACCAGTTCACAAAAGCTTTCACATTTTACTTTTTCACATTACTTTAGGAAAACCCCTGTGATACATGGGAAATTATGTGCTTTGCACCTGCAATTTCTCTGGAAGAAACAGAAAACAGAAACCAAAGCTGAAAATAGAAAGTATCAACATAAAAAGGAAGAAGAAGAAAAGTCCCAGTGCTGTGTGCACAGTTTGATTGACAGATTATCTCTGGGACGAGGCGCACAGAAGAGCACTTCGCAACAAAGATGGAGACAAAATAAACTCAAGAACAGATTTCAAGGACTAACACTTGGAGGAAGTAGGGCATGGAGCTTACTAGTTGGTGTGCAATAAACACTTGAAGGTACACACGGTTTATCTAGGTACGAGAGAAATGTAAACATTGAATCACAGCCGAGCACGGAGCTAACTGAAACACAAACAGGGCCTGCACTGTCATACAGATATTATCGATGATAACCCAGAAGCTTTGTTGACACTCCTGATAATGACACATTCTGCCAGCTGCCCCAGGGCCGTCCACTCTGTCCACCACAGCTCAAAGCAAATATCCAAGTGTCTCGCTGCTTGACAGATAATAATCAGTCTAAACAATATGAGTTCATGGAAGCCCGCTCACACCTGAGGCCTGAAAAACCTTTGTCTGTCTCCATAAAAGCAACACTTCATCACATCCGGCTCCTCTGGCTCAGTGTTTTGATAACTCATGTGCTAAAATTGCATTAATTGATATTTCCTGCCTCATTGTCTGTCACGAGAGAGTTTGTTTTGATCCAATCTGCCTGGTGAGGCTGAGAGGAGACCACAATATCATTTCCAGAGGCGCAATGAGAACAAACAAAAAGCACCTGTCATATCCTGATCAATAGCCTTCCTGTGGGAATACAGGGCTATTGGTATGCTGACAGAGTGACCAGCGCCAGTCCTATTTCCTGTCATAAACAACTCTAAAGCATGGGCCTGCTAAATAATCAAAAAGTCAGGAAAGCGGATGCTGCTGAAGGCACAGCGAAATCCAAATGTATTATTTACTCCACATCTTTGTTTACACAAAAACACAATAATCCTCGCAGATTTGGGGCAGTGGGGGGTAGGAAAGGCAACACTTGCTATCAGTGGAGGGATCTACAGTCTTTAGAAAAGAAAAGAACTCAATTGTGCAGAGAAAATAAACCCAAACGCAGCCGATTACAAAGGGCCGCGGGTCCCAGGCCAGCGCCTTCAGGATTCGACCGAAGACTTGGCCGGAGGAGGAAACTCTATTACAGGGCTGAGGGAGCACAGAGGGGTGGTTTGTTTAGCTATAAATCCTGTTATTTTTTCATTCACGGGGTGCACTCCCTGTCTGCCTGGATACAAACACAAGCAGAAACAATCCGTGTCTTCTTTTACTGACATTATGGTGTTCTTCTTTTTAAATGTTACTAATATCAGATAAAGAGCTCCCTTTGTTCCACATTTCCAAACATTGATTAAATCACCACTAAATCATAGGTGAACGGTTAAAACACTGCAAAACAATGAGTGTACCTGTGCCTGCATTTACGGGTAAATTATAAAGTTGGCACATCCTATGGATTGCTTCACAATCGGCTCCAGCTTGATGGGTAGACTGTGATTAACACAGGTGAGTCATGAACTCAGAATGAGGACAGAAAAACAACATTTCTCGTGTTAAAAGACAGTGACGTTTTTTTAACAACTTGCTGCCCTTTCCTGAAGGCTGGAGGAAGAGGGAAATAAAACGACAATTTGTTTTCTGCTAGCTTCAGGCCGTCAGTGAAGACGGTGTCATCTTTCAGACAAGAGGGCTCCACAGGGGCGGTAAAGCGTCCCCCTGGCCGGGCTGATAGATGTTCCTCCACTGGTGCTCTGTTCAGGTCTGGTGCTGGACACTTGCCCACCTTATTTCGGACCAGGCCTCTTATATCACTCGCCACAGGAAGTCTTGAAGATATTCATATAGACAAATCCAGCCCGTCGGATTTCGATCGCAGTGCTTGAATAATAAATGTAGTCTGGCTTCTTTTGCAGAGTGGTGCTATAAATCAGCACTTAAAGCAGCAAAAGTGCCGAAGGGTGATGGCTTTTTACGCACAGAGCCTCTCTGGAAAGGTTCAAATGTTGAGGCTTTCTTGAATAATCTGACACTCAGGGTTAATGCTCCATCGTAGCTATGTTTACTTTGGTGCTCTTCAAAGAAAAGATGCTCAGTAAAGGAATTGTATGAGCTCCTTTGGCTTTTTTTTGAAAAGGTATTACTCTGATCACATTAGGACAGCCTCCACCTTTGCAAATCTAAATGCAGATGAAACTTAGGTATAATAGTCAAACACATTCACATTATTATTACAACTTCTTATTTGTATGTAAATGTTGTATTCTATTTTACTTTGTTGTATCTTTTATTTTACTTTATTTGATGTGTACTTCATCACATAGTACATATCTTAATTTGTTTTTATTAAAAAGTATTTCTTTGTTTTATTGCACATTCTTACTAAAACTTTGTTGATATCTTTTTTTTAAATGTCATTCCTGAATGGAGCAACAGTCACAAAGCCCAAATCCCCCCTGGATAAATACAAATATTCTGATTCTGATAATGATGATGAACCAATCCAACATGTCCCTTATTTCAAATAACATTTATGATGATCAATAAAGATGTACATTTTTTATGCTGGGGAGACACACTCCGCTGCTGATGTGTTCTTTAATAGATCCTCCTTGGAGACTCTTGACGGTGGAAGTAATGAGGCAGTCTGGCCTGGCAGAAGGTTTATTCCCTCTCTCCCTCCGCTGATCACTCGACTCTGGAAAGCTTATCTGCTGTCATCTGGCCCATTGTCCCCGTTATCTGAGGTGATCAGGTCCGAGCTGAGCCCCTGTTGGCGTTTCAGTCTCCTCCACCCTCCACAGGCCAGATGGAGGGGCTCCACCTGCAGAGAGCATGAAAGAACACTTGCTGTGATCTTCTGTCACTAACAAATGCAGCAGAAGGATCTCTGGAGAACTCAGGGAACTCATTCAGAAAGTCATTGAAATTCGTACTTCTTCAATCCTCTGATCTGCCGTGGCGGTGACAGTTATATAACCTTGTTTCTATTAGGAAAACCTGAAAAGAACAGTCTCTTAATTGGAAATCGAAACTGTGATGCAAATTAATACATTCAAACAATCCAAGCATTGCATTTGTATAGTGTGGAGGGCGCTTGCCAGTGTTTTAATACTGTCGCAAGGCAAAACCACAATGGAGACGTTGGTTAGAAAGGAAAAGGAACCCCGGTTGCATTTATCATGGACTCAAAGAAAACACCCTTCCTATGCAACAACATTTCTTAACTGGCTTTGTGGCTTGTTTTGGATCTCTGCCACAAGTGGATATTTCTCCCCTAACTCCTGGAGGGCATGCATTGTCACCAATTTCACTTTTTATTGGTTCATGCCCCGTTGTCTAATTCTGCAGGGACTCCATGTCAGGGCAGGCAGCAGCAGGATGCTGGGTAAACAGTGTGAAAATGTTCTGGAGTAAAAAAAAAATCTCCTCCCTCCAGTTGTTGCCCACCAACGTTGTCAAACAAGCGGCTGGGGAGAAAACTTGCTAGTGTTCCAGTGATAAAACATTTCCTGCAGTCCTCCAAAAATATTATTTTACTTTTTAAACTGGTCATGGATCCTCAGAATCAGACTCAAATTAGATTAAGTGTCATTCCTTAGCACACAAAACCAAAAAGACTGTGTTAAGCTACAAAGGCAGGTTATGACAAATTAGAAGTCAAATTCTCCTCAGGGAAGTAACTCATGCATCCATTGTTAATTCAATTCTAATAATTTTGTCACAGGATAAAAAATCACTGACTAGATAAATGATTATCACTTCACTACAATGTCGGTGATGTTAATGTGATTTCGCTCGAGCACACAGGCTGTTTCTGCACACCCTCTGAATTTCATATTGAATTCACTGGGAAGAGTGACCTTGATTGAGGTCGAGGAAAGTTTTTTTTTTAAGCATGTAGCAGCGCGGCAAAGTAGGAAGTTAAAGTGGGTGCCTTTCATAGATAAGGAGCTAGCTTTGTCTTTAAAGTGGGGTCTATTGTTCAAATGGGAGCTCTTTATTCAAACACAAACATTTAAGCAAGCAAGCAAGCCAGATGCTTTTACAAATAATTCTTACTGTGTGGAAATATAATCATTAATATGTGTCTTTGCCAACACTGTGGAAAAATAACAGTTTCCACTTCTATGTCACTCAAATCAAGCCGACTGTGAGATTATGGTCTCCACAATATTTGCTAAAGTCTTGTGATAAGTTGTGTGCTAGAGTATCGTTTTTCTGGTGTCATGTTTTACTCGCCGGGAAACAAAAGGACGGGAGAGAATGAAGGATGAATCTCTCACGTTGCCCCCCGCCACCCCCATACACCCCCACCGTCACCAGCCTTCTTCTCTGAATAGACCATCCATGTGAGGGAGAGATAGAAAAACAAAAGCACCCTGATAAAACCTTGGCTGATAGATAGATAAAGACGTTATGCATTCCATCACAAATAACGATCATGAAGTATATGAGGAAAAATGCAGGAACATTCAGATCTTCTGAAGTCATTTAAAAACAATTAATTCAACACTTCAGCCCTGTACTGGCATTACACAGCTTTCCATAGAGAACCTTTAAATACCAAGTACTGAGATCCTAAGTAAAAGTACAAATACTACGGTCTTCAAGTCATCCACTACAAGTCAAAGTCCAGCATTTTACTTGAGTAAAAGTATTAGCATTAATATGTTTTTAAAATAAAAGAGTAAAAGTACTCTATATGCACAATGGCTCATTTCAGAATTATTTAAAACAGAAGTATCAAAAGTAAAATTACTCAGTATGCAGAATGGATCTTTTCACAGCATTGTATTATTATGGTTATTCTTTTATCCTGTTTTTATTCGTGCAAAAATAATTTCGTAATGCTTAGATTATTAGTACAGTACTGCATATTACCATATCAGCATATCATGTGTTTTTATTTCTACAAGTAACGATAAGAATAAATTCAGTGGAGTAAAAGTAGGATATTTGCCTCTGAAATGTAGCATATAAAGTAGCATTAAATGGAAATACTAGTACAAATATAAATATGTCAATAAAGTACTTAAGTACAATACTTGAGTAATGTACTTAGTTACTTTCCACCACTGGGGAAGGGATGGACTACGAGATGGAACAAACACTACTTTAATAAGTAGAGAATGTTTTTAAATCAAAATGCATGTGAATAAGAGAAATACAATATGGCAACAACAGCTATGTCTACAATGCATTGTCAAGTACACACACCTTTCTTCTGTGTGTAGCAGAAATACACAAAGCACTTCTCAGAGCTCAGACAAGAGATTAAAGGTATTTAAGTTACCCCAAAAACCTTTTGTGCATTTATGGCCAACACCCAGAGTCAGCTCCAACATAAAAGACTGGATGTTTTTTAGTATGCAGAGAATGAAAAAAAAGAAGAAAAAGTGAAGGTGATATTTGAGCGGAGCTATCATTATGAAAAATTATCCCGTGCTGACTTGCTCAGGGGGCCTGGATGAGTTGAAACTGGAGGGCTCAGCGTTGTTGACTGCTCATTCTTCTCTTTATCTCTCTGACATTCTTCTGCCTCATTTCAATAGCCATTCTTCACTGAAGAGCCCGCTTCGCTGCCGTTCACACTTCTTGTGATTTGTATTCTAAGTAGCTCAGAGATCTTTTGTATTCCTGGCTGATAGCAATCTGAATCCTCACACTGACAGTGGAGGCTGCATATATCCTGCTGAATCCAGAGGGGGAAAAAAGGCATTATTTATCATGAGGAGTGAAATCTCTGATGTTAATGTACTAGCAAATGATAAGCTGCATGCCATGTACACACACACTCCACAGATGATGAAAGGTAAATGGCAAGAAGCAGATTTATTGAAAAACACAGATTTGACATAAAAAGCAGGGCACAAATCTTGCACTGGAAGTATGAATATCATCAATAACATATCCCCGTTGTGGGACAAATAAAGAATTTCAGATTCTGAATATAATTCCTAACTTTTCCTCCACCAATCAATATGTCTGTACAAATGTATAAATATGATTCTGGGCCTTAATTTGTACATAATATCTCCAATCTCAGAATCTCCCCCAAAAACTATAAATATTCACTGAGTTTCGATTCATGCACTCTTAGGACCTTCTTTAAATACCTTAATAAGAAATAAATAAGAAATGTCTTTGTTTTTCTCTCACAGATATATGTTTCATGTAAGGAAAGCATAGTGATCCAATACCAAGCAACTGCACCATTTCAAAGACTTCACAACTCCAAGCATCACGTTGAATTTAGAAACAGCCTTTGAGCGAAATGGTAAGTGTAAAGGAAAAATGTATGAATGCTTCAGAGGAAATACTTCTCAAAATGTAAAGAATAAGAAAAAAAACTTCACAAAGTGAGTCAGCAAAAAGTAGTGAAAGGGATTTGGGGAATGTAGAAAATAAAATAGTGTATGTTATTCAGAAGAAATCCAGGAGTTGTGCTGGCGGAGAGAGATAACAAGTGTGTGTCTGAATGAAGAAGATAAGAGCATCATACCAATACAGTGGCCTTTCTCTGAGCGGCAGATTCCTCCTGTTCCTCTCCTCGGGAGTTCTACTGCAGGGGGATCTGAAGACAACACACACAGGATTAGTCTGCAAACATCTGTCTGTGAATGCTGCTGTATTACTGCTGATTATTAGATTATTCAGTCTTTCGTGTGTTCATACGAGTGATAATTGGAGGGCATTTTTCCACTCAGAGATCAGGTTGGTGTGATGGTTCAACACTGCATATTCAACAGATTGTAATTCAAACTGTGCAAGTGTTTCTGGGTTTCCTGCAGATGCTTCACATGCAGTTTCCTTCACACCAGGGGGATTTTAGTGTAGAGTTTGGTAAAAAATAAAAACCCCTCTTGGAGTTTCTACAGATAGAATAACTTTTGTCAATAAGTACCAGAGTAACAAAACAGCGCTTTTAAATCGCCCAGTCGAGATCAACACAGATCATATTTTATGCGAACACAGTGTTAGACCTTCAATCACGCCTCAAACTGAGGGCACTTGTCTCAATAGCATGTTTTAAATTGAAGTTGTCAGAAGTCCTTACCACCAGCTGCTCTTGCAGTAATAAGTAGTGCCTTTCTTACTGTCCTAATGTGCACAATGTAGTAACTGCTTTTTTCGTCTTTTGTTTTCTTAGTTATGTTCTCTGTATTTTATATGTTTGTGTTATGTGTTATGTTGCTGCCTTCTTGGCCAGGTCAGCATTGTAAATGAGATGTTATCTCAATGCTTTTATATCTGGTTGAATAAAGGTTAAAAACATTTTTTTTTAAAAAGTCAGTCATTTTCAGAGATGCTGAGTACCGTCACAACACAAATGGCTGTGGTTTCCAAACCAACTTTTAATAACAGTAGGGTTTTTTTTATGATTCAGCATGACGACTATCTATCTTCTGATAAACCTCCCCATTTTCTAAGCACCCTGTGGTAACTTTTCATCACAACACACTGTTGTTTTGAAATGTAACTGTGAATTGTTCCTGTTGTTGAAATGCAGAGACAGTTAAAAAGCTGTTGAGCATCTTTACCTTAACTGACCTCTGATATAGTACGATACGGCCAGTTGAGAAATGGATTGAATGCTGACATGCACAAAATGTGTGTTCCATCAGATAAACCTAAGAACAAATCTGCTATTGCAACATATGTGCATATGTGGAAAATAAAGGTTTTGCTCTGTGAAAATGTGCTGTTGTCCTGATGTTTTTTTAATGTTGTGTTGTCCTGCATCTCTAAGAATCCCTCTTCAACACAAGGGGCAAACATCAATGGAATCAATGATGCACATTGACTCATTGAATCTATCAATGCTCTCATATATCAAAGACACGAGGCAGCATTTGCATGCCACATGGAGGAGATTTGGTTTCAGACAACCGTCAGCTCCGTCTGAGAGCAGGGCGGAGGGTTTGGTGTGGTCTGTCATCACCAACTGAAATCAGAGAGGGTTGGTAAAGCTGTGAAAGAAAATAACGTTCTGCACTCTGAGACTCGATAGCCGTTTGATAGAAATGCCACATTATAGGGTGTGGGGTTCTTTTCAAATCCACTGGGGGTCATTAAGCAGTTGGCAGCGCAGACATAACAGCACTTGAGCAGAGACAGGGTGTGTATGAAGGTGAGGACGGATTCCAACCTCCGCTGATGAAAACTGTCCTCAGACAGTTATAAAGTGATTTGTAGAGAGAATTATGAGGCTGAGAAGACCCTGAACGACCAATTTAAATGTCAGTGCACGCTTCATGCAGAGGAAGGGAGGTGTGAAGTGTGAGGCTGCTGAGCTGATGATATACAACCAGCAAAGCAGGTGTAATCCTAAAATTGCTCTAATTTTTCCAACAACTCTTCTTGACGGATGGCTGAAAATTGTGTCCTTGTTGAACTCTACAGCACATTCATCTGCTGTGGTGACATTACAGCAGAGAAGGAAGCAATACTCTAATGTTCAACTTTAGTAAAAGTACCAAATATTAAATAGTTCGTTTTTTGGTTGATTTATATGTTTGTATTAAATAATCACCTCTATCTGTAATTAAGATGTCAGATAAATGCAGTGGAAGTGGAGAATATTTGCTTCCAAATGAAGTTGAAGTATAGTTGCATAACATTTAATTAAATTCATCTTTGTTTGTTTTGTGAATTGTTCTTGTAAAGCAACTTTGAGTAGCCTACCTAGAAAAGTGCTTTCTAAATTATATTTATTACTTATTACATTTCAAAATTGTACTTTACAGTACTTGAGAATATGATATTTGTTACATTCCAACAACATTGTAATATATTCTGGGTAGGTGCACTTAATAATAGGATAATAATCATATTATCACTGACTGATGTGAAATCTATGTCTTACGATATGTTAGTGTGCTTACTTTTTGAAGTGCATGTGATAGTGATGTGTTTTTCCTTTATGGTGTCTCTGTAATGAAGGCGTTGATTCAATTACATGTTTGTATATCAGGTTCTCAAAATGTTTCATAGTTAAGGTTTGGTTTGCTTGGTTGTAAATTCATACTTCATATTGCAAAAAAAAAGAAGAAGGAAGTCTTAGTTTTTACAGAGTGCAAAAGTCACCAGAAATAAATTCAAGAATAAGTTAAGCCTTATGACATTAAATAATTGTCACAGTGCCCACACAAACCTCTCTTTTTTTGGTTCAACGTCTTTTTCGAAGTTGACAAAATATTGGACACGGTTGTTAGGGTAAAACTTTCACAAAGTGACGCCCACTGTAGTTGGTTTTATAGTGGAACCTCTTTTGGAGACTCGTGCGTCCCTAAGCCCCGCCTCCGGGGGAGGGGGGGGGTGGGGCAGCGCACCGACGGCAAGCCTATATATTGGTTTGCATTAAGACAGACAACGGATAGCCCTGCTGCACACACACAAACACACACTGGTTCAAACGTCTCTTTTCAACGACTGGTAAACATGGACCAAGACGTGAGTTTCTTCATTTGTTTTTACTTTTTAAATTAAGACATGGCAGTTTGGTCGGTTTTGACTTGAAGCTGTTTTAGGAAAAAAGGTAAATCTAAATATATTGGATAATTTAGCACCCGTGTAAACAGAGGTGTAATTAACTAGTAATAGGCCTACTAATTGTAGTGTTTTGACATTTTAAATAAACACTTTTATTGGTAAAATAACTAAAATAAATAAGTTAAATTCTAACTTTTTACACAACTTTAGAGAAGTAGCAGAAAAAATAAATATGTTCAACCATTTTTGCTAGAGGGTGTTTAGTGGGAAAATAATGTGAATATTTATCATTTTCACCATTGTTAACAGTGATATTATATACTTTAAGTACTTGTTGTATTCATTTCTAATATCAAGAAAATGCATTTTATATATATATAAATATACTTTTCAACTTTAAAAGATACATTTATTGTTAACAACTAAATATATCTCAACTGTTTTCTAACTTTACAATTCCTTTTTCTTTCAGATGGATGTGATCTATCAGTTTTTGGAGAACAGTACTGACAACTTTTCAGAGTCTGGAGACTTTGAGTTTGGAGATGAGCCATGTGGCCGAGCGCTCAGCAGCAACTTCAGCAAGATCTTCCTGCCGACCGTTTACGGAATTATATTCGTCCTGGGAGTCATTGGCAATGGATTAGTGGTAGTTGTCATGGGCTACCAGAAAAAGGTCAAAACGATGACGGACAAGTACCGGCTCCATCTCTCCGTGGCTGACCTCCTGTTCGTCCTCACGCTGCCCTTCTGGGCCGTGGATGCAGCCAGCTCCTGGTACTTTGGCGGTTTCCTCTGTGTGTCAGTGCACATGATCTACACGGTGAACCTGTACAGCAGCGTGTTGATCTTGGCCTTCATCAGCCTGGACAGATACTTGGCAGTTGTGCGGGCCACCAACAGTCAAGCCACAAGGAAGCTTCTTGCGAGCAGAGTGATCTATGTGGGAGTGTGGCTGCCTGCTGCTGTGCTGACTTTACCTGACCTTGTGTTTGCCAGGGTTCAAACACGGTCGTCCGACATCCACTTTTTCAACGATAGCAGAGAGACTGCAGACTCCAGGATCATCTGCCAGCGCTTCTACCCGCAGGAATCCAGCATGATATGGACAGTTGTTTTCCGCTTTCAGCACATCCTGTTGGGCTTTGTTCTGCCCGGGCTGGTCATCCTCATCTGCTACTGCATCATCATCGCCAAGCTGTCGCAAGGCACCAAGGGCCAGGCGCTGAAGAAGAAAGCGCTGAAGACCACGGTCATCCTCATCCTTTGTTTTTTCACCTGCGGGCTGCCCTACTGTGTTGGTCTCTTCCTGGACAACCTGATGATGCTGAACGTGGTGACTCCCTCCTGTGTGCTGCAACAAGCGGTGGAGAAGTGGATTTCTATCACAGAGGCGCTGGCTTACTTTCACTGCTGCTTAAACCCCATCCTCTATGCTTTCCTGGGAGAAACGTTCAAGAAATCAGCCAAGAGTGCACTGACAGCCGGCTGCAGATCCAGTCAAAAGGTGACACTCATGACCAAAAAGAGAGGGCCAATTTCCTCAATGTCCACTGAGTCGGAGTCCTTAAGCGTTTTGTCAAGTTAACAACAAACTCTGTGACTAAGATTTGAAATCGTTTTTTTTTATACTTTTGAAATTGTTTTTTTTTTACTGCAACTGTGTGTTGTGTTTTTTTCTATTTGCATTTGTGCAACCTTTATGTTCCTCAGAGAAGACTGTGTCCGCAGGCAGGGCCTCATTTCCAGTCATGCAGCTTCACAATCGAGGTTACAATCTGTGCTGCTGTATCAAAGCTCAGGCATACAATGCCCCACTCTTTTTTCATGGATGGTAGCTGCTCTTGGAAACCTGTATATAGTTTGTAGCATTCGTGTGTTCGCAATAAGTTGAGTGATTTTCTGAAAGCTATTATTTATTGCTGTCATTCACACTGGAAGTTTTGTATGAAAAAAAGAAACGGGATCCTGCTTTTTTATTTAAAAAATAAAAAATCCACTGCTTCATTATGACTGTGTTTTTTGCATTTTCACCTCAAACCAACTCCTCTTTTCCTTCA
>NW_011370129.1:46679-79673 GCF_000735185.1 Notothenia coriiceps | reverse complement strand
CCCCGAGCATGGTTGCCCTTCGGTTTATTCTCCGCGGTGGATTTAGCAACATGTAGTTCACGTAGTTCTCCATGTCCACTAGTTGCTGATGGTTGTGTTAGAGGAGCTGTATATTTTGCACTAACATCTGCTACTGCTACTGACAGCAGCTACTGACCATGCTACAGCAGTGAGCAGCAGAGGTGGGGAGAGGCGGGGCTATGGCTTCATCGTTATCAGGAAATGATCGTATAGGATGTACACACAGAGCCGTTTGCCCCCCCAGAGCGTTCCGTCCGCAGATCTATCCACCTTGGGACCGGTTATCGTTTTAGGAGTCCGTGGTTCCGTGGTTCCGGTACGGCCTCGTGTGAATGAACGGGCTATACGAAAGAGAAAAGCAGCGGATACAACCCGTTTCGTTCCCGTGTAAACAGCACCTGAGACTGAGCTGTGTCAATGGCATAACCGTTTCACCTTGAGTATGTCCACTTACTATTCCTTTTAAAGTCTCTTGAATTGTGGATGGTTGCAATTTCTCTTTACATATTGGATCATTAAGAGAGCATTAATCACCTTCCCTAATGTCTAACAGTCAGTGGGAAATGCAGTGCGTTGATTGAGAAGAACACAGGCTTGGGTGCACACTAATACTTCACATAGCAGGCACAGATTAGGAAATAGCATTGGAGTGTCAGGAGTGAGAATTTGCGGTACAGCATTTTTTAATGCTAATAACACTTAGGATTATTACACAGCATATTTTGAGCAATAATCTAGTTTTCATCATTTATGTCTTTATTTATACTTTTACCAGATGTTTTACTTTTTTTTTTTATGGTAACATAAAAAAAAACACATTGTAGTACAATACACATATTTATAATCCAGTTCATATAAATATTTTCTTCTTTTTTTGCAAATGTTTACTTTAACTTCCAATGTTTAAATTTGTTCCTTGATTCATTTATATTATTTATACTATAAAATAAAATAACTGTGAAAACTTAAAGTATAGATATTGTGATTCAGGTTTGTATGCCCTCTCATCCAGCCCTACATCTGTCCTCACCTCTTCCCCCTCTCCATCAGGCCTGACGGCGTCCTCCAGCTGCAGGGGGAGACGAGCCTCCGACTGGCTGATGACAAAAATCTGAGTCGGGGAAGAATCAAAAAGCATTAAGATTCAGAGGGTGTCAAACCACCAACGTTTCGATCATATGTTCTGGCAGTGGAAAGTACCTGGAGTTCACATACAGTAAACGTATAACAGTAAAAGTGTCATGAGAGCTTCATCTGTTAAAACCTCATCTATGTGTTACTGACAATGTGTTAAAACTAGTGGGTTTCCTGTTAACTGTCAGGTGCAGCCTGTGGATAAAAACTCTAGAGAATTATCGTGTTGCATTTAACTGCATTACAATGGAGTGTGTCCCCTATATTTTGTCTCCAATCACTAACATATGAAGTATTACATACTATTAAAACCTCATCTAGGGAGTTTCCGAGCTGCCAAATAAAATACAAAGTTGGTGGATAAAAAAAGAAGAAATGTAATACAATTCACCAAGCAATACTGTTTATGTTACAAATGTATGTTATCCTCTCTTTTTATAGTTTGTGGTGTGGCATTTGATAGCATTAAAGAGGACAAATGTTCAAAAAAGGTCTTTATTTGTCTCATACTGTCTGTGTCTGAAATTAGAGCTCTGGTTGGTTCGCTGGCCAACTGTGTTGTGATTGGTCAACAGCTTAGAGAAGTCTTGGCACTTAGCATATTAAATAAATGTGTTGGAGCACTAGCCAATAGAAGCACCTATGTCATTATGTAAGGGAATGGAGTCCAATGGAGGCATATCAGGCGGGGGGACTAGAGGGAACTTTGTGATTTCACCCTACTTTAATTACAACTAGCAAGGTATACTAATTAAACATAAACCCACATGTGATGCTTTGTCATAACAAATAATTATGAACTGTATTGAGTGAGGAGCGTGGTGTGCGTGTGCCTGCGTGCGTGCATGCGTGCGTGCGTGTACATGTGTTGCAGTGTAAGTATGCCCACCCTCTCGATGTGCAGCTCCACGTCCTGCTGGGTACAGCTCTCGATCTTCTGCTCCACTTTCCTTACCGACGCCTCCACGTCTACGATGCTCTCCTTGGTGATGCTGGTGGAGACAGTTGGGAGGGGGGGGGGTTTGTGTAAACAAGAGATAGCACTTAGAAAACAAACTCATCTGTGTGGGTGGCTAACTGCCTGAGAACAATATTTCCATTAAAGTGTGACTGATGATTCATGTTTCATGGTGTAATGTGCAGGGGGTGGCGAGGGCTATGGTTGAGTGAGTCTGACTTGGGTGGTGAGGTGGGGGGGGTGGGTAGTGAGACGATAACCAAAATCACCACAGATTCAATACAAAAAAATCAACAATGCAGGGAAATTGAAAGTTGAGATACCACAAGCTTGCGGCTTTCAAATAAAACTTCTTTCCTCCTTCTTTGCAACACAAACGCATGTCTCCTTACGTTAAGCTCAACTAACCGTTGCAGGGTAGAAAACATTTCCACATATCTGTCTTTAGAGAGATTTGGCAATCTGTTATGGAATAGCTCCAGAAGTTACACCTCAATTTTAAAAACGTCGATATAAACTCTCCAGCCTTAAAATGATTCCTGTCAGCATTATATATTTTCCCTCCAAAAAGGGACAGTTTTATTTTAGAAATTCTATTCATCCTATGAAACACACTGTGATTTTGAGAGGTAAAAAGGCCCTACTGCTTATCAAAAAGAGGGGGTTTCACTATTAAACTAGCATCACAAAAAATGATAAGGATACATTATATTCAGTGGTAGAATTGTACTTAAGTACAATCTAGAGGTAGTTATAAATATGTATCCCCTCTGTGTAAAGAGATTCTGAAAGTTTCAGGAAAAAAGATTCTCTCTCTTCTTGTCCTGATCCATTTATATAAAAACCTGTCGACGGCCAGACATCTATCGATGGCCGAAATCGGCCCTGAGAGTGTCCGGGCCTTAAAGTAACAGACAGAGAATCAGCACTTTTGAAACAGGGCTGAAACAGAGGGGTTTATGGGATGCTATAATGCACGATCTGTTTGGTATTTTGAGCCAAAGACTTCAGAGCCATGTTTTGTCTGAGACCTATAATATATTGATGAAAAAGAGTATAATAGGAGACCTTTAACTTAAAGATCCAAATATTTCTCCACAAAGGTTTAAAGTAACGTGCAGTGTCACATAGTTCCCCTTACTAATTGTTTACCAGTCAAGAAAGACAAGTAAATGCACAGGCGAGGTGGAGGGGGATTGCTGAGCTTTGAGAAAAGGGTTGTAGCTTACATCCTTTCACAGCTCCTGGAAAGCACCTAGCTAAACAAGAAAAGCAGTTTGATGTTGCCCCTGAGGTGAAGAATTGCCCCATTATACAGAGTATAAAACAAACTACAGCATGTGAAGGGAGCCCATTCCTAATTTCGTCACATCGTCCTACACAGGTTTGTCAATGAAACCCAGAGCATCATCAGAGATAAGAGGAACAATACTGACTGTCATGCCGTGCGACGAGGCCAGATGGGAGACCTGCTGTAATCCTTCACTCCTCCTCATTAAAAAGCAGTAATGAGGGACTGAACACTGGGGTACTGCTGTCCCTTCAGCCCCACCACAGCTGCCGACATATTCCTTCCCCCCTGGTAGGAGATCAGTTGGATAAATAAATCCCCACATTAATAACCCATGCTGCACGGCCGTGAGGCTGGCGGCGGCGGCATATTCGGAAACAGACTGATTGTCTCAGGAGGTGACAATATCACACAGAGAAGTGAAATAAGAGAAAAGAGGGATAGAGATTGCCTTCATTCTGAATAATGTCCCAGGAAGGCAACACACTGGCTGTGAAGGACACATATGGCCATTACTTCAGCTAATAATGCATCACTAAATAAAACAAGAGGCCAGCAGAGCTCACTTTCCGTTTGAAAAGGTGAAAGACCCTCAAACAAGTACCATTACTATTACTACTATTATTATTATTATTATATATTTATTTGTTGTTCCTTTCTTCTCTTTTCTTTTCTCTTCTCTATTATCTGTAAAGCGTCTTTGAGCACCTGTAAAAGCGCTAACAAATTAAATCTATTATTATTATTATTACCCTCACTTGAACTCATTATCCTGCAAGACTTCTGACCGCTGTGCTGCTGATGACTACAAAGACACACAAATAATAAAACAAACAGGAGAAACCGACAGGCCTTTTGCACTAAGGTTAAGGGGATAAGAGGCAATGCTATTGTGTCTTCTAGGTGCACTTTCTAAACAAAGGGAGCAGCAGCAATGAAATGTCACACACCTCCATTATGTTGGAGAGAAGCCATTGACCGAAAGACATCTCTAAATATCCACAAGGAAAGGCCGATCCAAAACGTCTACATACCAGTGGAGGAAGATGAGAACATGTTTGTTTCTTAAATATGGATGAATCTTCTTTTCTAAAACTTATTACATTTTAAGCGCTTTGAGCACAAGGAAAAGCGCTTTATAAATGTAATGTATTATTATTTTATTTTGGTGGAGGGCTGCTAACCTGATCCCACACACGACAGAGGATGCTATGATTCTTTCAAATTAGGGCTTTAAATAACAATTATTTTTATTGTTTTCTAGACGAAGCAATTCATTGTTTAGTCTATAAAATGTCAGAAACTAGTGTCAAAGGTTCATCCCTGTTATTCAAATGCCAATGAGATGTTTTGACGTGTCTATAAGCACAAAGGTATTCAGTTTATTATGAAATACATCTGAGGAACTCTACGCTTGAGATGCTTAAAACAGCAAGCTCTGAAATAATTATTGCAGATTAATGGTTAATCAAAATAGTTGCAGATTCTTTTCTGTCCATTGACTGATCAATAAGTCAACTTATTGTCGTTGCTCTTTTTCAAACACGTGTCATTCAAATTAAATATTATTTAAGAAGCTGTGATTGAATCCCGTAAGTCAAGGTAGTATCAAATCTACGAAGATCCTCAGACAGGTTTATTATTCCTGTTTCAGCTCATATCCCTTCTCCCCCCCACCCCGTCGCTCTTCAAGGTACTTGAGCAGAGTAAAGGTTGCAGAGCCTGAAGATCACTTAATTAAATTGTGTGAGTGAGAGGAGGATGACTTGGACATACAATCTGTGAGAGGAGACTTCCGGAGCAATGTCATCAGTGCTCTTGTGATTATGAGAGGATTTACTTGTAATCCAGGGTCTTACTCGGCTTGTCAGACAGGGGCCACAAAGCCACAGGAACTGATAGTGCCAACTGTTTTTAACCATTGACATATAAAAAGCACATGACATTTAAACGCTCTGAAACTCTGGGTCATTATTTTCCTTGTAGCATAACTTCACTATTTTGTTTTTCATGTCATCACTCTCACTTGCTCTGTTTTGTGGCAATGTGTTGCATTAAAAATCCAACTGCCCAACCACAACTTTGCAGAACCACATTGAGAAACCGTGCAATTTAAATAAAATCATCCTACAGTTTCAAGGATCTATTGAAATGTCTGTTCGATGTCCTTAACACAATATCATGTGAAATACAGAAAACACTTCTACAATATTAAACAACATCTAGCTTAAAATGTGGTCCTTTTTTCTGCCTGGGCTTAGTGTGCGGGGGAACTGAAACTGAATTGTAAAAATGTCTGGGAGCAGTCAGCTGAGCGGCAGGGGAACCACGGTGTGGTCAGGGGATTCTGACGCTTCTTACAAAGTGGGGTCAGCGTGTTCAGGCAGAGGTCAAAGCTGGGGTCTGAGCGCCGGTGACCTCGCCCTTATTAGAAACACGTCCCGGTATTTGGCTTTATTTTCTTGTAAACCGCTACAAACTGTCGAAGGGTTCCTGGGTTCTCATTTACAAAAACACGAGTATAATGAATGTGGTAAAATGGTCATTTATGCACATTTTCCTCAGACATTTAGCAGCTCAGACTTGTTTACTAAGGCTCAGGCAGGTGCGTACACACACTTCAACATTAATCACTTACTTGTATCATTCTTTCATACTTTTGATGAATCTGGCTGTACTGAATGTTTCTAAAACTACTACAGTGATATTATACATTGTGTTGTAGATGCTATCTAATAACCCAGTATTCTGTAATAGGGATTGTTTTTCCCAAAAGATCCGCAGAGAAGAGTCCCTCGTGGCTATGAGGTCACTGTCTAGAACAAAGGGAAGTCTCACATGTCCTAACGATGTTTGCTTAGTCAGTAATATGCAGTTAGAAGTCAATCTAAACTGGTTTTTTCGCAAGTTTTGTAAGATTCTGTAGGAGGATGAAACCACAGACACTTCAATATTCAGTATAAATGGCAGCTTTTTGCGAGACTCTAAGGCTATGATAGCTGTTTGTTAATGCAAGGCTCCTTTTTTTTTTAAACACAGCTGCAATCTCTGCATTGCTTAAGCACCTTGTACCTTTGTATGAAATGTGTTTGTAAATAAAACGACCATGCCTTTCCCAACTTCTTCATTATCCAATGTCTTAACTGCCATTATGGTGTGGCAAACTGCAGTAGCAGGTGTTGCCCTTTGCCTAATTAAGCAATACCTGCCATTTCAGAAATACATGTTAATTATGATCTTTAACAAGGACAAATAGCAATGGAAGACAGATACTGATGAAAGCAATATGTGTTTTAGCATATACCATGAATGATGTTATATTTGAAGCCTTGTGAACATCACATTTCAGTCTGAAGTGGCACTAAGTCAGCCGTCCCCCTTTTGTGGTTTTAATAAAGTGCATATCCGATGATAGTCAGGTTCATTTACAGTCTAACGGTAATGGGCTACAATTTGGCTGCGAACTTGAATAATGATGCTTGGCTCTTAAGTATTTCCTCCTCCTCTGATCCGAGCTGTTGTATTTGCCATCTCGACAGGAACCGCTCCATTAAAAAGTGCTGTAACCTGCCATGTTAACAGCCAGCTTTTGTTGTGGAGTGAAAAATGATTGATTCCCCCACCCTCCACCCTCAGAATGTGTGAAAATGGATCGGTGGGACGATTAGGGCCCAGGGTTTTCCCACCATTGTTTGCGCCCTCTCTGACAGGAAGAGCGGTCTCGGTACTCACTTTGCGGCAAACTTGACCATCTGCTTGCTGGCACGATCTCCCACTGCGACCAGCGCCTGCACGTTGAACTGCTGCTGACGCAGGACCAAGAAGCATTGCTTGCCTGAAAACAAAACAACAACAAATGCGGGGATGTTAAGATCTCTATTATGCATGATTGACATGCTTGTCATAATAAAAGCTTAGGAAATCTCTCTGAAGCAATGTGCTTTTGTTCAGTCAGAAGTCTACGTGTGACTCCAGCTGGAAGGACATTCCTTGTCTACAGGTAAAGTGTCAAACGTTTGTGAGCGCAGGATTCTCTTTGAAGAGCACTGTGTGGAGAAAGGGTGATTGCTACCTTCCTAGCAAACACACACCTAGGAAGAGTGTAAACAAGTTAGCCAACAAAAACTCTGGGCAGTAGACAGTCAGACCACCCAGGTACTTTGATGTTTGTTGCCTGTGAGAAGGGGGTGGGTGGTGGGGATAATAGCAAAGCCAAGATCCCACCAACAGATGCATCTCATCCCAGACCAAATCAGGATGTTATTCTGCTCACGCGGACATCCTTACAGCGAGCCAGGAGAATAAAGACATGAAGGAGGGGAAGTGACTTTTGACTCTGGAAGTTATCTTGAGAGGAAATGGGCCAAAAGATAATCATTCAGACTTGGGTTTATTTGGAATCACAAGTTCACAGCAGAAAAAAAAAAAAAAGCTTGGCGTTGATATAGAGATCCAATAACCTGGCAAGGCTCAAGAGGTTCATTGTATTCAAATAGAGACACTTCATAGCTGCCAGTAGCTGGTGCCTGACAAATGGAGGTTATGCCAGCTTCCAGTTGGCGGTGACATGCAAAGTCTGACTATGATTGGTTCAGCTTGTCAAACTCTGCTTAACATGGAAGGAATGCTCTGCGAGTGTCTGCACAATCCCAGAGGAATATATAGGAGAAGATGGGGGGGGAAGTCTTATACAGTTTGGTATCACGCTTTGTAATAAACACTGACTGGTTATGTTGTGGTTTTTGAACCTCACTGTTATTCAACCTGAGGAGATCGATATCAGTATGGCAGCTGTGAATAGTCAGTGTAATTAATAGTCATTTTTCTTCTCCTCTCTTTCTCATGTAGCACATTTTTATATATTGTTAGGGAACTATTAAAAACTGGGGTTTCTTTTGGAGTTGCACTGACTAAAATAACAACCCCTTCCTTATTTAAATGTTTCATATGTTTCATGTCATCATATTGTAATTGCCATCTGTAACTGACATTTTTCAACTTTAATCTGTTAATCTTTGTTTACATTTTATTCAATGCTGCTTATTTTAAATTAGATTTTCTTTTTTGATCGAATTTACAATGTTGAGATAAATCGACTAATCTGCCAAATAGTCAATAGAGTCATCAATTTATTTTTGGTTTATTTGATAGGGACAGTGCATTTTAACTTTTAACGAACATCAGTGTAAAATTCAAAATGTAAAAGTGCCGACGTAAGCAAAAATGCAAATGTACACCCACACTCCCTAAGCCGTTTACCAACAGTACAAGTCACAATACAAAAGTAATAATACAAAATAATAAAGTGGAAAGGAAAATAAAAATATTAACCACAGTCCTAGTTTGCCTCGCTATTAGTTCTAAAAGCAGAATGTTGGGCTCTCCCTTACTACAGTATGTAATCGTTAGAAAATGGGAAATCTAAAAGCAAGTCAAAGTCAACAGGTTTTGTGGTTTGTTCTTGAAGAGAAGGCAGTGAAGAGTAGAGCTTGCCCAAGGGCAGAAGCTTTAGCTATTTTGCCTTTGTACACCGAGGATTATCACAGGGGTCATCTAATCTTGGCTGTTTGTGTCTTCTGCACAAAGATAGTATCTCAAAGCTGAAAAAAAGATGAACAAAGATGTGGTGGAGGGTGGGGGGGGGTCTCACCTTTGGCTCTGCTGGTGTGGACTCGGGCACGCAGCCAAATCAGCTGGTCAGCTTTCTCAGGAGAAAGGTCTTCGACCCGCACCAACACCCTGTCTGTCTCACACACACACACATACACACAAATAATGTATTACTTCAAAGCACGTTTTCTGGCTCCATTTCCCCACACCTGAGTAAAAAAACTAACATTCCCCTGCACACTCCCAAAGGCAGAAAGAAATGTGAATAAGCATGCTTGTGCGTGTGCAGACGAACACACAATAAAATGCTCAAATTACCGTGGTGCCTAATAAATAAGACACACTAGTAGGGCTGTTGAAAAGCTGTCCAACTCAGCCTTTTCTCTGTGGGCTTTATGACAAATTGACTCTGGTTTCACCTGTGTCACTCAGAGGCATGCTTTCTCCTTATTATCAGCGAGGAGAAGCAGCAGACACTGAGGCAGCACTGGAGAAAACAGAGCCGCCCTTTTGGCTGAGAACTCCACGTCAACCCACATGAAAGCCCTCACCCCCCGTCCTCTAACCCCCCTCCCCTCCCAATGGTTTGGATCGGCATGCAGGTGAGGGAGGCCCCAGTTTGTTTGCTGCCACTGGAGCTGAAAGAGCATCCAGACAGATGGACGGCCTCTTTGATCCCAGAGCTATCTCACACTATTAGTTACTGCAATTATCGCCGCTGCAATCGCGTTGAGAGGAGACACCAGAAGCATTTTCCACAGTGTTTATCAGTTGTAATGGTGTTATCTGTAACTTTCTGACAGCCAGACCAAGGTACAGTTATCTGAGAGGTTGTGGATCAGGAAAACATCCTGTATCAAAACATTTAATTTGAGAGTTGCCGCACATTATCCATTTCAGGATGCCTTGTTATCATGTCATAAGATGTCAAGGTGAAATATGTAATTTAACCATGTGTAACCTTTGCTTACAACACAGGGCTGATTCATGTGTGCATTGTCCGTGTGCATTTAACCCAAGAAGGACGGAGAATCTTGAATCGTTGCCCTTCTTTAGGATTTATTTATTTTAAAACATTAACGAGACCCTATTTATTTATTATTCCTTTGTTTACTTCCGCGACATCACTATGTAATACTTGCGCTTCTATTGGATAGCACTCCAACAAATTGTACGTGATAGGCTAAGGGGCAGGACATATTTAAGCGTTTGACCAATCACAACTGAGCCAGCCAGCTAACCAATCAGAGCAGACTGGGCTCTGGTTTCAGACAGAGGGTGAAAAGAGGTGCTGCAGCACAGGCAGTATGAGAAATAAAGACCTTTTTGAACATTAAAGCATGGAAAGATGTCACAGTAGAGGCACAACATAAAAATTAGAATAACAGGGACCCTTTTAACCAAACTAAAAAATAGAGTACATTGTGAAGTGAATCTCTACAGTGGTAAGGCATAGCCAAATGCATTAAAATAACAAGACGGCACCTTGCAAAAATCTGAATATTTAAAAGACTTCGGGTAAGTTTCAGATGATTGACAAGAAACTAAGAACGATGCAGCACACAGATAAGAGCGAAAACACTCAACACTGATACCTGGAAATAAGAGAAAGAATACATTTCGGTTCAAACCAAGCGAAGTCTTGTTGAAACAGATTCTGTGAATTTGTGACAATGGAGGAATACATTTGACTGAAATGCACATCACTATGCTGACTTTGACACATGTTTGGAGAAGAAAGCGACATGTGGCACATAATACTACAAATATCTAAAAGATAGTTAGTAGTTTAAGTTGAAATTAAACTTGCAGTAACATCCAGACCAAGCAAAAGCTCATCCCATTATTACTGAAGAACAGAAAGATATATCATCAATCTTCATGATCTAGCTACTATTTGCATGTGTTTTCAGCAATGAGAGGCATTTCCGTTGCTTGTTATGTTTGCTCAAGGAAATAACGTTCCTACTAACCCAGTTTTTGTTGGGACTGGACCATCGGCGGCACACCATATCTGTCCTTGGCGAAGTCCTGAAAGAAGAAGAGCATGCCATCAGAGATCAGCCACTTGATCAAACGTCTAAAGAAAACATCACACCACTTTATGCGTATGCACCTCTAACTCCATTGTTCTCAAAAGCAACTCTACCACTTTGATTTCATACGCGTCAGTGTGTCTACTACATCGGAGATAACACCCTTCCAGAGCAGATAATCAGGCTTATCACGGTGTTAGAGAGAAAATTGTCTAACAGAAAATGGAGACACTGACTTCAGTGTGTGAGCATTTGCATACAAACTGTTGCAAAGGTGTGAAAGCAAAAGGCAGAATCTCATTCAGAGAGGAAGGCAGGGAATAGGTCTTAGAGGATGAGTACTGTGTTCTGTAGGGGGATACTTACATCTTCCTCTGAGCCCTGCTGGTCGGCAGCCTGAAACACAAAAGAGGGCACAGGGATTTGAAGGGCATTGCAAATAGCCAGGCAACAGGACTATCCATTGAACATTTTCAAAAACAATGGAGCGACTTAGAACGTTTTGCTACAGCAGTCATGTAAATTGTGTTTCATATCTTGTGCTATCAGGGATTCGAATAAAATTACTAAATCACAGCTCGAGCCTCAGATCCCTGGAATACACGGCTCTTTTTCACATTGCTCTAACAAATCATAGACAATGAGTAATGGCAGGAGGAGATACGACTTTGTAATAGAAACAGTGTAAGTGGACAGATTCTTTATCTCCGCACCGACTTCAGGCAAATGAGTCCCAGAGTGCGATGAGCTCGAGTCTTGGCAAAGTTACAATTCCATTTCCTATGCAAATTGATATTGGTGTATTGAAATGGCTGGTGGCAGTAGAGCGAATTGGAATCGCCCATCCTTGATATGATAATCCATTCGCATGATGGATGATATTGCAGCTTATGATCAGCTGGATATAGACCTGCTACGGCCACGTGCGACAGACCCTCACCGGAGACACTGAAATATCAAGTGTCAGCGCAAAAACAACACAACGGTAAATAAAAAAAGCTAACACTCCCTCCACGAACATTCAACTCAGCTCTCAGGTGCCCCCCCCCAGGAAATGCTTACTGTGCCACACTGATGTGAGCAGCAATAGCCAGAATATTGGTGACACCTGCTACTTCAATGAAACTTGCTGACTGGGTGAATTCAGATGGAACACAGGATACGTTAAGTCATGACACATGAAAGTGCAGGATGTGTAATTATTTTGTAATCAGCCCGTCTCAAGCTAGACTACATTTTTTGTAAATAGGGATACAGGTTTCCTTTTTTAATATAGATTTTGCTTTGAAATATTATTTAGGGATGTACTGACACCGATCAGGATATTAACGTTATTGGGCAATTGGACCACCGTTACCAATCCACATTAAATAATGACCTAATGTGAGCCGATTATGATACTTAGACTTTTGCCATTACTGTGAAACTAAAGGGAAATGTCAATTGAAATGTAGGATTTGAAGAGAGTCCACTTTAAATCTTTGCACATGTACACACATTGAAATGTGGACTCTGCAGTTACCCCTTCCTGGTTATATTATATAACCTCTAGGTCACAAGTCCCACATTTGTTAAGAGTTGGCTTATGTTCTCAACAATTCCTTTTTCTTAACTTTAGTCTGGGAGTTGTATGGAAACAGTGAATTGAATGATTAATGAAGAACATAATACATTTGTTACCATGTTGAATAAAGCTCAGGAGAGATGCTCAATGTAAGGACTGGCATTACGTGGTATTAACATCATTGCATTTAAGATAAACACAATGTAATTTTAGCAGTTCATTTTCTGTTAGTAAGGGAAGAAACAGATCAAAACCTGTATTCTAATTATAATGTATTAGTTGAAGGAAGCCTCATACTAACTTTCCAAAAGAATGATCCCATTAGGTTCTTGTAACATTGGTAGTGTTACACAGATTATTACTCCACATCAGAAGATACGCTATGTTTAGGAATTGGTGTCAGTGTACGGACTTAAAATTCAGATGGCTGCATCTCCAAAGTTTAAAAAAGCTCATAAATAAAGCTCAAAAACCGGTGTCATCTGAGGTAATGGAATCAGACACATGCACAGCGGCCTCTGATGTGTGTGAAATACAAACTAAATTGGCACTCCACGTATTTTGGCAAAGGCAACTAATTCACAAGCTTTGTTGGATTCCAGAGAAACAAAGAACTCAGTTTGAAACCCTGTTGGCAGTATTCCTGTAGAGACGGGTTCATGAAGTACCCTATAAAGTCTTTACTGTATGAAAACCAAAAGGTCCTGTGCAAAGATGATCTCTTTCACTCACTTTGACATTTCTAAATGGGTCAACATTTCCCACCAGGAGACACTGTAAGCCAAGTGAGTGTTGTGGGCGTTTTGGTTTGCTAATCCAACATGCTTCCAGAATACTTTCTTAGGGTCAAGAGCGTTGCAGTAAGTGTGATCCTCACAGTTTAAAATCTTTAGTATCTTTCTGCACTTGTAGTTATAGAGCTGCTTATATGTTGTGCCCTCAGTGTAGAAAAAACAGCGCTTTGTTTATGTGGACATAAACACGGCCAACATGACAGGAATACTCAAACAATGGATACTGTGCCCCCCCCTGCGGCTAACTGACCCTCCTGGACCCACAATGCCCTGCAGACCCGCACATCACAGCCTTACCAGCTGTAATGGAGGAGGCGGATGTTAAAAAACAACACTGACCAGCTTGGCCTGCTTCTCAGCCTTCTTCGCAGCTTTCTCTGCTTCCTTCTGCTGTTTCTTCAGGCCTTTCTTTGACTGAGCCTGCTCCTCCTCCATCGCCCTGCAACAGGAAGAGGTACACAACATAAACATTTAAGTCAACTTCCACCATCTATTGCTCTCGCATCCCTTGAGGAAGTTATTGACTGCCTGGGAAAAAAAATGCATTCTTAGCCATCGCCACTTCCAGCTTCTAAGTCTGGGCTACCTTTAATCCCATTGTTATTTCAGACAAAACAGCTGTAGAGTGCGTGAGCGCAGAGGCGAGAGGCTTGGAGAGCGGAGATGTCAGAAAGTATGATTAGCTAGATAAACACTGCAGCTTTAAGAAGACATTAGTCTCAGCAGCACTTTCTAATCCATTATAGCATTTGTGAAGAATACAGATGATCTGATTATGATAACATTAAGTCTTATCTAAACGTAGAGGTGTCTTTATTTGCTAAATGTCAATGCCACACTCAAAGCTCAACACAATGTCAGTGCTGATAAGCATGTGACATTTGCCTATAACGTCAAGTTTGCTTGGTAGCAGCCACAAGAAAGTAAACTAAATACACGGCACTCTTTCAATGTAACAATTGTGTCACAATATAGGATGAGTGTAATGTATGAATGAAGATCATTTAAAATGGAGAAAGACTTTAGACATCTAACAGGCAAGAGGGAACCACACTAGAGCACAATATAAAGGGAACCGAGATTTAATAGGGTAACATTTCAACGTCAAATGTACGTTAAAGGGTATTGAGCATGCTTCCCTTGACCGTGACGTCACGTTAAATGTCGGTCTCTGTGTATCTTGTCCTTGTTGATGTTGCAAATGGAGCAGCTGTGATGCAAGAAAAATTTAAAAGTTGATCTCTCAATAAAGTATAATTGTATCATACAAGTTCACATTTTTTATTTGTTTCTTTTAATGTTTACTTTTAGGTTTGAAAATGAAAACGAAATGAAAAGTGATTTATGATGGCCTTTATCGATGCAACATCAGGGCATTCTCTGTAGTTTACTGAGGAAGTGATACACTACTGTTTTAGGTCAAACAACAGAAGGTTGTAAAAGAAAAAGCTGCAATAAACCAGGTACTCCTGTAACAGACTTTGTTAACAGTTTCCACTACTTCAAATCTTCACATGTGATAAGAGTGTGTGTTAAGGTTGCAGGTGGATGAGTTAGTGCCGTTTGGTTTTCCCCACTGACCAGGTGTCTAGACCTGAAGGAAGCCCACGAGCAAAATGGGAACTGCTCGCATTTCGTCACAGGAAATAACAAGGACCAAAGGCCAACTATACATAGCAATAAAACCTAAACAAGAAACACCAATCCCAACAGATGATGAGCTGGTCCTACGAGGGAGGACTTTAGACCAGGTGTTGTACTTCCTTTACACAACGTTTAGGATTAGACAATACCTGACAGGGTTTCCCGGTTAGACTTTGCACATTTGAAATTGGTTGTGGCTTTTAAAACGATGTGAAGATATTTTGTCTGATTCAAATATTTTATGATTTCTCATGAAATTGAATCTGACAAGTTCAAATATGAGAAGTTGCTGCACTGCAAAAAGGCCCCATCTTTCTCAGTAAAGCGTAAAACAAATAACTATAATGTATGATATTTTGTGTGTTTTATAATTGTTCACAACCGTGTTTAAAGAGCATTTGTTCTGTATGTATTGAATGCAACAAACAATCAAAACTATAAATAAGAGTAGCCTAATAAGAGAACCTCAGGCCGGTATTTATATCTTCCACCAACTAGTTGGATTTGTTAAACTGGATTCACAATTATCTTTCCCTCAGGCAATGAAGTGAGACTGGCTGTCTGGGACAGGCCCCAAACTACTACAATCTGCTCTCAAATCAATACAAAAACAAACCAGTCTGCACTGCTCATTTAGTTCAGACTCACACCCTAACCCACAATTATTGTTTGTACCATGGTTACACATAAACAGCCAATCCAAATTTGGCGAATTATGACATTCAACTGTCAGATGTCATCATCAGGTGTATTCATAAAACACAATTAATTAATGAAGCAGTTGCACATACAAAGAAAACCCTGTTGTGAGTCATTGTGTAAGACTTAGTCATCTGAAGTACACAACATTACGATTGATACTTTAAAATAAAAATGCTAAACAATGCAGACGTCCTACAATCCAAACATTTGTGACACAGACGTTTTCAAATGTTGTTGACAGGATGTGAATCAATTAATCGAAGCGAAGGATTGTGATTTGAATTATTGTGTAAAAGTGTTCCCCATATTTAAACCCCTCCCCATAATAACTGTGGTGCACAAAATACTAAAAACCTCTTATTTTTAATGCAATGAGATTAAGATTGAGGTAACACACAGGTTACTAATGTAGTATTTACTGCAGGGTTCTTATATTGATTTGCATTGCATCATACAGGTTTTTGTTTTTTTCCTGTCACTTAGTTTCTTCAACAACCTAATATGACACATTCCTTCATTTCTAATACACAGACTTTTCAACTGAGGGGGTCGTGGCCCATGACCAGAGGCACAACTGACAGCAGGGGAGTGTGCATGAACAGGACCAAACAGGTGGGGATTTAAAACTACTTTTAAAAAACAAAAACAATAAAATATTGTTTTGCATGTTGTAAACGAGGTTGCAAACACAAAGTATCACATTTCCTTGATTGCAACCAAGTTATTATTCACCACAGACACTAGCCACGTACATACATATATGCACATAGTTTATTTAGCAAGGCTACCATAAACTGAGCGATTATTTAATATAATTGGTGTTTAAATGAGACTGCACATACGTTAGCTATCATATGAGCTATATTTGTGTTTAGCTATATATTTCTGCTAAACGTCATGACTCATGATGTATTTACTTGAACTGTCAGATGATGCAATCTGCAGTCTGTTTTAGTAATGCTAGCTAGCTGCTAGCCGTTCTACTGTTAGCATACGCTAGTATAAGAGTTTCTGTGAGACGCTATTTATGACACGAACACATTTCACAGCGTTCTTACCCCTGGACTTCGTCTTTAGTCATGTTGAGCTATATTCGTGGAGAATGAGGACGAAATGTTTAACGGCTGTCAGTCAGAAAGAAGCACCACATCAGCTGTTCAAAGCATGGACGTGCACAGGAAGGAAGGACTTGTTTTGATGTAGCACCAAATACCGGAGACTCCGTCTAGAAACGACTCACTGAATCATAGTTCCGGCCACCTATTTTTCAGTCCTGCACATAGGTTATACAAAATAAGGGAACGGAAAAGTGTTTGTTTGGTTTTTAAATTGTTTCGAACTACTTCCATGATCGCTGATGAAAGAATTACTGTAGTAAAAATAGAAAGAAAGAATTGTGTTTTTTTTTGTTTTGATGTATGCCAATTATATCTGAAGTCCTTGCTTCTCTTTGTTTTTTTCTCAGATTGGCCTAGTGATTAAAACATTTTTATTTATTTATAAATGTCTCTTTATCATTTCATATAAATCCCCTTTCTTTTCTTTGATAATGCCGTTATTGTATTATAGTATCATGTGTGTATTCTCTGCTGTTGCATCTTTTTAATGTGTGTTAGAAAATGGCTGCTACGATATTTGATAAAATTATACCCATTACTTTGAAGGCATAAGCAATTTGTTCAAAAATAAAGTGTGCTTGCTAAGACATAATATTTGTATGAGAAACCAGACATAGCTTTTGGGAAGGTTGAATATTATGTGTAGGCTACATATTGTTTGTGCATAGAAATGTAAAACTTTATAAACTATGATAAACGGTCTAAGCGTGCATGCAAACCATGGAAGTTAATAAAGTGGTACATTATTATGTGGGTTTTCTATTTCATATAAAGACACACATAACTAAATCAATAGGAAGGGATATTGCTACACAACCAGCTTGTCAAAAATGAAATGCTGCGGTCTTCATTATTTTTGATTAGAAGGTTCCACCATGTGTGGTCATCTAGTAGTTATTATATATCCACATGTCACAAACACCACTATGTGTGGTCATCTAGTAGTTATTATATATCCACATGCACCCCTAAAAAGTGTCACTGCATGAAATGAGTTTCACGCCTTTGGTCGAGCTCTCTGAGTGCATCCAGGTATGCAGTGACCTTTGAAGGAATGACTGAGCGCAGTGAGTGATGGTGGGTTGAATACAGTGGGGGGTCATCAAAGCTTTTCTCAGGCTGTTGGCCACAGGAGCTCCTGATGCAGGAAACAGCTTTCCTGCTGCTCACTTTCCAACCAAAACAATGCAACCATTAGAGGAGCAGGTCGCTGTCCACAGGAACCTGTGGTATTAGTGTTCCTTTCATCCTTGTTTGCAATAGCCCATTTAAATGTATATCTGCATTTACTGTCACTGTTAATTGTATACATCTCAACAGCAAAACCTACATCAACACGTCCTGAACAATGGTCTCAAGTCGCGGTTTGAAACTGGCCCACTGGTAATGAATCACCAATAGAAAGTATTTCCTGTCCATTTCAACAGCTTTGCCCTTTAACCCACAAAGCAAACAAGACACTCTTCCCGACTTCAACATACACATATGAGTTTGTTCTTACTTATATATAAGATGTCAGAGAGGTTGGATTTTGCACAGGAAGTTTATATTGAGGCTTAGTAACAGATGAAAACATTATTATGTCACAAAAACCAATTCCATCTAAAATAAACACTTCTTCAAGTTGATGTATAGATTTACAGTATGGATGTTTATGTGTGTTTTGTTGAGCAGTAAGCCTTTTCTCACCACACAAAGAGAGCGAAAGCTTTAATAATGAATGAAAAAGCACCTTCTTGTCCCTGAGGGTTTATTCCCAAAGGGGCCCTGAGTACTGTTTGTGCACTCAAGTGGACCCTTTGGATATTTGGGATAAAAGCTTTATGTTTTGTCTTGGTGATAATGGTTATGTATTCCGAAAATGGTATGCAATATAGCAATAGGAACCAAAAAATCGATCCATAAAACAGATGACTTAAAAACAAGATATCATTCTCAGGAACAGTAATAAAAGCATATCTATTTTACTGTTTTTTTTAACCATGTTCTTCTTTGGGGCTTTTCCTGTTTTTCCAGCCTCTATTTTAAGGCAGTTATGCCTGTCATCACTTTTGTTTGTATTGACGTTTGCGACAGTTCGTGATAATGCAACATTTTAACAATTTGTCTACATTAATGATAGCTAAGCTCACTGTTATTTGGTTAAATAGTTTCCTAATATATTATCAGTTTACTGGGAAACTAACCATGCACATCAGGTAACATTTATGTACAGTAGATGATCTGATCCTGAAGCTCTCCTGATGCGGTGAAGAACTAGGAACCCATTTACACGGGAACGCAAACGAAACGCAAACGAACCAAATTCGATTTCAAAAAAGTCTTCTGTTCACACAGATACGGCTCAATAAACTTGTCCCTTCCCACGAGACCGTTCGATCCGCTGGAGACGCTGTAGTACATATGACGGGCCTGTAAGTGGTGCTGTACTTCCGCCACAAAATACACCAAAAGCAGCGAAGAAGACCCCTGAGCATGGTTGCCATGGTTGCCCGGTTGCCCTTCTGCTTATTCTCTGCGGTGGATTTAGCAACATGTAGCCTAGTTCATGTAGTTCTCCATGTCCACTTGTTGCAGATGGTTGTGGTAGAGGAGCTGTAGATTTGGGTGAGCAGCAGAGGTGGGCAGAGGCGGGGCTATGGCTTCATCGTTATCAGGAAAATTATCGTATAGGACGTACACACGGAGCCGTTTGGCCCCCCAGAGCGTTCCCTATACGCAGCTCTATCCTTGGAACCCATTATCGTTTTAGGGGTCCGTTTCCGAGGTTCCGATACGTCCTCATGTGAGCGAACGGGCTATACGAAAGATAAAAGTAGCGGATACAACCCGTTTCGTTCCCGTGTAAACAGTACCTAAGCAGCAGCATCTGAGCACTTGATGTGTTAATCTGCTCTGTCTCTGCAGAGACTGAGGCAGTGCGACTCTCATGCTAATTCTGAATTATCTGGGAACATTTCCAACTGAAAACAGCACCTATTGTTTTACGCCCGTTTCCCTCTGAGAGACCAGAGCCACAAATACCCTTTAACCTTGTGGCCCGATGGGGGCAATTCACACCTTTTTTACATGTAAAGAAATGGAAATGTCACTCCATTGGAGTCTTGAATGGATGCCGGCATTACATTGTACAACAGCCATTTGACGACTTAATTCTCCTTGACATCTTTTGTTTTCAGCTTCCTTTGGTCTGAAACTTGAACATCACCGCGTCACCAGTTCACCAAGATTACATCTCTTGTTTATAATTAAGAAAGTAGAGCACACAGAAAGATAAATGTCAGCATGTGTGCTCAAAAGTTGTTATTTTTATGCCTCATCTTGACATCTTTGTAATTTTGGCAGATTTATTGCGTATGATATATTGCATTAGTGCTCAACAAAGACTGTGTGTCTGCCTATTTGCATATTAAGAATATAGTCCTGAATACTATTATTTTGTGCTTTGTTAACTTGGAAATAGCTAAGACGACCCACTGACCTGCTCTTTTAAAATGAGTAAGCATAACACTTGTATACAAGCTTAATAAAAAGGAGGAAGTATATCTTGCAAAATGAAGAGAAAATTAGTCAAAGGAGAACTTAACATGCTATTTACTCTGTTAAGGAGCCATATGGGTGCTAATTATAACCAAGAATTCTGAGCTTTTGTGTCATGGCTGCTTAAGATGTAAAAGTGCACAGATGTTCCTACAATTACAGGGCCTGCCTGCTCAGTCCTCCTCCTGCTTTTTAGCCAGATCAGGTGGAGACATTTGTGTTAAGAGACTAGAGATAGGCGAGTCCTGATTCATCCGGATCATTAACCCGGATCCTAGAAATGAGCTGGTCGTGACGAGTCTCCCCTCTCCATTAACCCAAGTCCTTTTGAGTCCTACACCTGGTGACGTACAAATTAAAACTATAAATGTTGTCACTCGCTACTCTCCTTATAACATGTAAAATCACATTACAACGTACCCCAGTCCATCTGCCTAGCCCAGAGGTGCCCAGTACGTCAACCGCGGGGGCGCAACCACTACCGCAGTCGGCCTCCTCCCCCTTATCTTCACACCCCTTATACTATCGATCACAGTCAAAGCTCAAAAACGTCCGCCCCCTACCAGGATCTTCCGCTTCTCCGACTTTCGCCCGCCGACTGCCCAATCGAACAACGATCTGGTTCTCTCCGTTCACACGCCCTCTTCACACACACTCCGTCCGTCCCACACCACGGCGAACTTTTACGAGAACACAAGACACCCTGCCTCTCCTAGAGCAGCTACCGCCCCAGCACCCCCCCGCCCACAGCACCTTCTACTGTTCCCCCGCCCCCGCCCGCCGGCCCCCCGCGCCCCTCCGCCCCCACACTAGCCTTCACCGACCGCACAACAATAACGAAACACTTATTTCACAAATTTTTAGATGTGTGCGTGTTGTGTGGTGTGTGTGTGTTGTGTGTGTTGTGTGTGGTGTCGTGTGTGTGTGTGGTGGTTGTGTGGTGTTGGTGTGTGTGTTGTGTGTGTGTTGTGTTGTGTGTGGTGCTTGTGTGTGTGTGTGCGTGTGTGTGTGGTGTGTGTGTGTGTGTGGTGTCGGACTGATCACATGACAGGAGAAATCTCGGTCTATCGTAACGCCCAAGGAAACCACAACCCGAAACCCAAATCCAGGTCACACTTGCCAAACTGTCTCACAGGTCCCTTGTCGACTCCTCTCCCCTGAGAACAGTAGATTACTACGACGTCCCGAAATCACTCTCACCATCTCCACCCAGCCCGCCCCCGTGACAGTGAAGAAAACTCTACATCGCGTTATAAATTCAACAGCCGACTTTCTTATAAGGTGTCACTCTCACATACACAACAATCGAAAACGCAGCCAGCGTGACGTAAAACAACCAAACAGAGTACAAACAGAGATAATTGAAGTAACCAAAGCCGGCCGTGAGCTGACTAAACTAGACAGTTAGTTCAATTAGCCCCCCGACTTATTCACCGTCCCCTCCGGTTCCCTCCCTCCGCAGTTAAACCTAGTTACAGACTAAAATATGCCTCGACCTAAAACAGACTCTACTGAGCGCCTCAGAATGNTCGCTACAGGGTGTACTTTGAGGGTTTTGACTCTGCAGACCGTTTACATGTGCTTTTCCGGTTATTACCCGTCCCTTTGTGTGTTATGAAGGTTTTTATGCATGTAAACGGTCTGCAGAGTCAAAACCCTCAAAGTACACCCTGTAGCGAGTAAAACTCGATACGTCACTGTCCATTGATTCTTCCGGGTAACTCATGATGTCATGCGTTACCCGGAACCAAATGGACCAATCCGTGGAGCCGTTACGTTAAGCCCCCGCTGATTGGTCCAAATTGACCAATCCACGGACTTCCTCATACACACACTCAGTGCAAGCAGCTCTGCTGATCTCTCTTCCCTGGCTGCAGGCTGATAACAGACAGTTGGGATCGCGGCAAAATTCTCTCTGCAGACCCATTCTCACAGCGTTTATCAACTTTTTTCTTACTCAATATCAAGCCCCACTTATTGTTTTTACTTGGGCTGTGACTTTGTGTGTGCTCAGGGTGACTCTGGCTGTGTATCGCTAAACAAGGAAACCACACCTCCACGGAGCTCAGCGAGATTCACAACGTTCCGACCAATCAGAGCATACTGTGCTCACAGGGAGGGTGGGGGCTGGAGCTATTGGAGCTACAACGAGCCGTTAAAGGCAGAGAGTGAAATTCAGTGAATACACGTAATTTACAGAGATGCTGTATGAGAAACCAAAGTGATTTTGGAAAATTGCACAATATAAATCTATTGTCGTAGACCTCAACAATGGAATTATGATCAGTGGAAATGGCCATGAAATGGGACCTTTTAAATAAATAAAAGTCTGACTCCAAATGTTCACTGTAGAAAAACAGTGTCTAATACTCATGATGCAAATAGATAGGTTTGGTCAGACTACACAATGACTGCAAAATAATAAACCACTGAGCCTAGACTTATTGTATACTTTACAATGAAAGAAAATCCTCAGCATATCTACAGAATGTTCTGCTCTTCCTAGAGAGAATATTCACAAAGGACAATACATATTCATGTTTTTGGCAGACACAAGTATTGTGTCGTTAAACCTGGTTAAATAAACAAAATCCAGAGGAGAATGACTCACACTGATTAACATGACATTCTGTGAGTAACGTCACCCTGTGAGGTTTAGCCCTCTCCATGCAAACTGTGATTTCCTCACACCGTGTTCATAAGAGCCAGGGCTTTTGAATTCCAATTAAGCAAACAATGCTGAATCATTTGGGAGAATCATGATGCATTCAAGAAGTCATTACGTTCCCCACCCACAGTTTAGGTGCTTATTAAATCGTGGGTAGGTAGAATTGGAGAAGACAGCAAGAGTAAACTTGATTTTAAAGAATTATTCAATTAGAAAAACCTAGCCCTATGTCGCTGATTGAAGTAGCTATAAGCGCTAGCTCCATCAATTGCTAAATCCAGTGAGAGAGTTGCAAAACGGACATCCTTTTAGCTACAAGTCTCCCTCTAAAGCCACTCCCCCAAAACTGTTATTATGATCGAACTATACCATAATTAAGATAGACAACAAATATGGTTATTGTGATTGTCTTCTCTTTCTTTTCTTGAGCATTTGATTTGTTTATTGTTGTCTGAATGTAAAAAGCATTCTACCATATGACACATATTTGTATGCAATACATTTCCACCCCTAGCTATAATTGTCATTAAAGTTGAGGCTGCTGTTTTGCAGCGTGAATCAGCAGATTTGTCATCATCAGTCAGTTTGATTAAGGTGTGATCGTTTGGTGATTCAACTCAAGAAACTATATATTATATTCTTCTAGGTTTGGTTTGTACATTGTGAACCAGTATGTATCATTGAATAACTCTCTGCATATGGGTACGGCAGTATAGGCTTTGTGTCTGGTCAAACAAGTTGAAAAACATTGATGTAGTAATCTTGACAACAACAAAATAACTGAAATATTGAACTGCATTCTGGGAACAAAACATATTTCTCTGAGGAATATGAATTTGCTTTATTCAAAGTGTAACAATAAAGCAGCCACAGCTGTGTGATGCTGTCAAATCCAGATCATTACTAATGGATGCAGTCAAATAATTGCCACACCAAAAAAGCTATAGTTTTCCTTCAGCTTTGGATCCATCTTCTCCAATATAAAATTATATATTATCCTATTACTTCAGTTATACATCATGAGAACATCTATAAATGGCCTCCACTGTACCAGGGAGACAGCTGAGAGGTGCTGCATGTTTATCCAGTAAGCCCATCTCCGCAGCTGCAGCAGCATCCAGGTGCTTTCTGGGGGATTCAGCATGTCAGTCACACACTCGTAGCAGCACCTGCCCTCCCGAGAGACAGGAGCCTAACAGCCCAGCCTATCCAACTGTATGCCGTCTAACCTTCTGCCCCCTCTGCGTGGGGCTCTTTGGAGCAGGATGTGGCTATACAGGCTATTAGCTCAAACCCCAGCGGGTTCTGAGGAAGCCTGACATCCACGACCCTGGAAGCAGTGGTTCCTCCTGTGGTGAAACATTTATTCTTTCATTTGTTTTTTATTCTTTCCTTTTTATTGCCCTGTTGTCCCACATTGCAGATTTTTTTTTTTTTGTCAAAGTAAGAGTTGTTGCAAGAAACAAAGCAAATTTAATATTATTACTTGTTTGTTTAAGAATGGTCATTGTGCTGTGTTTTATTAGGAGAAATAACAAGCTGGTATTTGGTTTTTCCCAGGAATAATAATCTACGTTAGCTGATATGTGAACTATTGTTTTTAAACAGAGACTGACTTTCATGTGACCTTGTATTGTCTTCCTCTAAAAATGTACACATGACTGGCCGCAAACACCAAGAACAGATCAGTTTCATTGTTGAATATTTCATAGTCTGGGTTTCTTTTTGGTTATCTGATCATGTTTTTCTGTTTGCCCTCAGGAAGGCAGAGCCACAGTCAACCAGGACACAAAGCTGGACAACAGGGTGATTGATCTCAGGGTAAGTTTCTACCTGAGCTGAGGAGAAAAACAAGTGAAAAAATCAGTGAGCTCGTGACACAGCCAGCACAGGATCTGTCTTGATAAATCCAATCTCCATAGTTCACATTTGATGCTTGTGTGTATATCTGGGGAGATGAAAAGACCTGTTAGCTTAGATATTTGAGGCTATATCCGTTCAAGCAAGTCTTTTCAGGGCTAATTATCGATATTTTCTTGCGAAACGAGTTGTTTAATTCATTTTAAATGTTCAAGTTCTATAATAACAAGGGGTTTCTTGTTTTATTGTTTGCATTTCAATGGTCTGCAAAGGCTTAAATCCCAAAGTTCCCTCCAGTGGGAGTTTCTCTCCCACAACCCCCCTTCTTATTAAATGCCTCCATTGGACTCCTTTGTATACTTTGGCGCCATAGTGACATCACCATGTGATACTCACTCTTCAAAAGGCTAATGCTCCAACGCATTGTTCGTGATACGGGGTGGGACATCGTTAAGCGGTTGACCAATCACAACAGAGCCAGCCAGCAAACCAATCAGAGCAGACTGGGCTCTGGTTTCAGACAGAGGGTGAAAAGAGGTGCTGCAGTATGAGAAAAATTAAGAGCTTTTTGAAAATGGATGAAGCATGGAAACATGTCACAGTAGAGACACAACATACAAATAGGAACCTGAAGATTAGCATAATGGACCACTTTAATGTAACTAACATTTAATCACATAGTAAACTAAAAAATGGTTTAATTAACAATCAAAGGAGAAATATTAAGCATTTTTGATTTAAAAGTGAAGGCTGGCAACATTTTACGCTATTAAAAAAATGCAAATCAAACGGAGGTAGTCTGTGATTTAGCGGGCTGATGCTATCAGTCTCTAACAATGTGGGAGATGTGCTAACCCTGTACCAGCAGCAGCAGATACCTAGCCACAAAGCATTTCATTGTCTTTGATCTGTGCCCCTCACATGTGTTATGCGGCAGGCAGGAAGACGCTCGCACCACACAGCCTCACAACAACACCTGTTTCTGTAGCACGGAGCTCTTTGAGCTGGTGGACGCAGGTCTGTCATCAGTTCTGCACTTTAGAGCGGAGTGAAGCTATAAAGTGCTTCCCACACTGAACACAGACACTCCAAAAGGGAACCATGTGCCTCAACCAATAATCATTTAGTTTCTACAGAACTTCCCGTGTAACTTGACCATCCGTAACATAAAGTGTTTACTCGATATCACTGGAAATATTAGCTTGACATTTTATTTGTATTTTAAAGGTCAATTTTAGTTTTCTTCAGTTCAATATCAGAATGAGCTGTCTGACAGCAAAGTTAAGCGGTGAAATTGTTCTCAATATAGCTTACGCTTATACATTTTTTTGTATACGTAGGCCATTTGAAGGGGGGTTAAAATACAATTTACTCATGCGCCCGAAGTTTGAAAAATATGAATTCTTTAAAGCCCAAGTTGCTAGTTTTCTCATGTAAAAACAAATTCTCAAGATTTTCAGTTTGCTATCACATTAGAGAAAGAAAAGTAGCTAATCCTTGCATTTAACAAGCTGTAACAAGTGAATACTTGACATTTTATAATAAAGTAAAACTTTAAACCTAAAGTAGGTGATTATTTTCTGTCAGCCTCTGATTGATTATTTGTTTCAGCTTGGCCTATTGTTGTCACACTGGAAATGTTTTGCTACTGTGGAAAACTCATATATCAGTAAACCGCATTCAAACGGCAGAGAATCCAATTATTGAACCTTTGTTGAAGTGGAAACTCTCCACGTTACTAAAAAGAAGAATAAAGGTGAACCCAGGAAAACATTGAAACCCTCCTGTGGTGGATCATCCCGCAGGCGGGCATCAAACCAGCGCTGCGTGCCACATTGAGGTATGCGAGGTGCAGGTCTATATGTGGCCCCACACTCTTGGGACACCATCAGAAACAGTTTGAAAGTGTGCTAACCGCTACCCACCCACTCATCACCTTTACTCTGTCGACAGTCTGTAAACAGGAAGTGCTTTCTAATCTCTGAAAGTGGTCCTGCACATACTGGTTTTGATTTTCCCAGGTTTGACACGAAGCTAAAGGCACAAATGAGCAATATGAAATATGTGGTTAAAATGATAGTTTTGGTTCACAGCTCTTTAAAGGTTTTTCCAAACGGACAAATGTACCTCTTACTCGTCTTCTTCTTTTTGTAACAAATTCAGATTTAGACTGAAAGAAAAGGAACAGCCAGACAGCCCTGAAGCAATGTCTACAGGTTAATGAGCCTGCCACTATTTGGACATTATCACCTTTCCATTCTGCAAACTGTTATCCAAGAGAGGCAGCCACGAGTAATGGTGGGGGAAAAAAGAGTGAAACCTTTTAATTAACGCAGAGCTGTGAATCTCGAAAGGGACCGAGATCTGTCTTCATGGAGATGTAAAATAACGGACAGCAAGTAAACCTCAACTGTTGAAAATGTTGAGGTCATTTGAGATGAGTCAGTTGATCGAAGGGGAGTGTTTCTGACATGCTCTGTGGCCTAACTGTTGCAGTTTTGGAGGGGGATTTGGGGCTAGGGTTTACAGTAATCTCCTAGTTTTAGTTTGAGCTGTTTTTGGACCCCGCCCTGGGTTTCAGCATTTACATTCATAATGATAGGTCTGCAGTACCTGGGGCTCCGGCTGGCTTTTATAAGCACGTTCTGCCCTTGCCAGCAAATAAATGCTTCGCCCTTCATGTCGAGAGCAGATATTGGCAGTCTCATTTTTTAAAACATCTGTTATGATTGCGTAATAAATCCAATAAATCAAGCTAAGTGTAGTAATCTCCCTGTGTGTGTGTTTCCTCCCAAAGACCACCACCAGCCAGGCCATCTTCCGCCTGCAGTCAGGAGTGTGCAAGCTCTTCAGAGACACCCTCACCAATAAGGGCTTTGTGGAGATCCAGACCCCTAAAATCATATCAGGTACAAACACACTCACTGTCACGTTGATCCTGCCCCAGGGGGAAGGGAACACTAAACATGAAATGAATCATATTTGTATTGCATGTTTAAGTAGAGGCACGCTTGTTTCCATATCACCACCCACAGGTGTCCCGTGAGTCATCGTGTGACAGTTGTAAAGTCGGTTTCATGTATCCATTATTTTTCATATCAAACTTTTGAAAAACAGTTTGAGTGAGTAACAAACAGTCATAAAAATTAGTTTTGAAGCAAACACCTGACAGGGAGGTATAAGAAATATTTTTTTTGTTTAAGACCTATCAGGATTTTAATCTAGCCCAATGGGAATTGAGATGCATCGACCAACTCTCACATCAGCTCCTCCACTCGCACATTTCCACACCTTGCCTTTCTAATTTGACAGGAGAGGCCTTTCATAAGCTTGCTCCCAAAAGACATTCTCCTCTTTTATTGAAAGAAGAAGAGTCAGAGATCTACGCACAGATATTTGCAAGAAAGTTATTTTGAGTTTCCTGACACGCTACCCCTCTTACCCTGGTGTTTTTCCTCTACATCACATATGGGGGATGACATGTATACAGTTTACCTTGTGATTAAACTTAAGTTGGAATACATTTGATCTTAAAAGCCTAGAGAAAAAAGCTATGTGTGGTGTTTTATAATATAATAATACAAGCTTTATGTAAGTCAGCAGGATTAGTCTAAAATCATCTATTATAGTATATTGAATTTCTCACAAGAAAAAGTACCCTTCTGTGCACTGCCACGTGCCTCTGGGATTTGAAATAGACTGTGGCACAACCTACGACAGTCTCACTTCCTCTTTTCTTTAAGAGCCAATGATATGGGCCTAGCCTGGCATGGCTAAATTCAAAAGTGGCGCTCTTTTATTTTGGCGGCACAAGTAGTGTAGTCGTAGTGTACAATGTGTGCTTTTTGTTAAAACCGCATCTTCCTGCCTGCACACACCCATGGTACACAGCGTGTGCTGTGTGAATCCGCACCCTGCTATTGACGTGGGAATGAGAGAATATCAGATAGTACCCTCTGACGCATGTGCCAAATAAGGAAGCACAGATGTGTTATGACAGTCTGGCGCGCGTTAGGCCAGTATTTGTTTGTTTGTTTTGATAAATTGCGAGGCAGCTGTTATTAGTTTTTTGATGACATTTTTTGACTTTTGTGAACATCCAAACAAGTGAAAGGTCTGTGGCATAGTCTCTGTTGCCCTGAAGTCAAAGGAATATTCTTATTGTTCAACAAAAAAACATTACAACCTAGTTTAATGGAGTTCCAACTGATACCTCTTTCGAAACGGAAATATGTTAGGATTGCCCCTGATTGCAAATGTGTCAGCCGATATCCATGTTTAGAATATTACTTTGGCCAATGTTGATGTTTTTTCTGTCTTTTCTTTGTCTGTTATCCATTTCCATTTTGTGCCAGGGAAACAAAAACATATTTTTCCTTCAGCCTTTCATCACACACCTTTTTAAATTAGCACAAATTCAGTCAAACTAATTCATTAAACTACCTTTGATAGAATATTATTTCACAAAACAATTAAAAAAGCAGTTTTTCTTTCATTTGTAATGATTATAAAACATATTATTGCATCATATTGCTATTCATTCATTTACATGTTAATAATATACAGACAATTTCTTAGTTCATGCATTTATAGATGTATGGTGAATAAAGATGAACAGAGACTATGTGCTGACTCTCCATCCCTCATGTGTATACCATCATTAGGGTGGCGTGTCTACATTTGTAAACGGAGAAATCTCAGTTTACTGCAAAGTAAAAAAATGTGTCAAAAACAGTTGTATTTGAAGCATTTCGTGATGGTAAAACCTCATCTCATATCTAAAAGTTGTGTCTTTACACTTCTAGCTGCCAGCGAGGGCGGAGCCAATGTCTTCACTGTGTCTTACTTCAAGACCAGCGCCTACCTGGCCCAGTCCCCCCAGCTCTACAAGCAGATGTGCATCTGTGCTGACTTTGACAAGGTCTTCTGTGTGGGTCCAGGTGAGACTGTCCACTCAACACATTCTCATTCACTGACTGCCAAATGAGCAGCAAGAGTGTCGTGAAAAAGAACGTGGACCCCATTAACTGGGATGACAGTTTGAAAATGGCTGCAAATGCATTTAGAGTGTTAAACTTTAACAGACCTCCCCCTGTTGCTTTCACCGGGGTCAGAGAGGCAGCAGAGTGTTGGTGACACAATGGACTTGTAAAATACTTTATGGCGCTGTTCTGAGTTTAGTAGACCGCTCAGTTCTTCAGGTAAGCTAACACTGCCACCATCTGATTGAATGTAACAAAATAACAAACATACAACACATTCGATATGCAGTCTTCCTTTTTCATTTGCCTCACGCATGTTATTTTAAAGTAAAACACGTCTTGGCACCGAAATCAATGAAACATTGGAGAGATGGTGGTCATTTAGTATTCTGCAGAGCGGGCCGAGGTCTGCTTCTCTGAAGCTCTGCAGAGAAATCAAAGGGCTTAAGGTCATCACTGCTTCTAAGGAAACTGTTTACTTACCACTGTTGCCTTAGATACGGATGCTCCAATTAATCTAGTAAGGAGAATTGGGACTCGAAATCCCAGTGGCCAGAAGTACTGTTGCCATATGTAGTTTAGAGTTGTTTCAGCAAATGCATGCCATATAACTATGTAGGTGATAGACTCTGTGGGCATACCAAAGCATAAATATGTATGTACAGATCTATAAATCCGTACATATGCAGGTTTTTTCAAAATGAAATTGTGTGCAAGTGCACATACCTGATTTACACATTGAAGCAACTTTAATTGCCTGCTTGCATGCATGTGTAAAGACCCGTCTATTTAAAAGAACAGAAAGAAAGAAAAGCTCACATCAGCAAACCCTCCAACACTTCACAGCTCTGGCTGATTGCTTATTGCACTTATTATTTAATAATGATCACAAAAGTACCTGCCATCAGTGATGATTTAGACTCTAGCATTCATCGCATAGATATAACAATCCAGGATAGAATGAAAGTAACAATAAAGGAGAAGGACTTACAGTAGCTACATGTCTGGTTTATGATTAGCATTTTAATAGGATCACTAGTATTTTATTGTTGCCTTTACTGGTGATATTATAATAGTATTCAAAGTTTCAAACACATTGATTGTGTGACATCATGGGAATATTGTGTCCAGATGGTTACCCTGGTGACCTTTTTAGTGTTCTTTTGGATTGTGACCTGGTCAGGGGTATATCTTTTTGCATCCTGCCACTTTTCCTCCATTTCCCCTGTTAAGACATTTATATGAATTTGGCATCCGTTCAGTTTTCAGGGCAGAGGACTCCAACACCCACCGTCACTTGACCGAGTTTGTGGGTCTGGATATCGAGATGGCCTTCAGCTATCATTACCACGAGGTCATCGACTCCATCACTGACACCATGGTGCAGATCTTCAAGGGCCTGAGGGACAAGTAAGATCTGGATTCATTCAGTGGAGCTCAAACTAACAACATTGTTGATTTTGACTTAACACGTTTTCAGGGTATTTGTTTTACTCAGACTGAGGTGACGGTAGAACCAGAAACAGATTACATCCCAGAGTGCTTTTAGGATTGTTTTCCTACTCCAAACAGTCGACAGAATCAATTCCTGAAATGAAAATTCAGTTGGTGGGGAAAAGTCCAAATATTGTAGGGTAGAACTATTTCAGCTGTAGAATCCATCTTTAAAAGTTTTCACCCACTTCTGCCCATGTGGCTTTACTGCCACCTAGTGGAGAGACTCAGTGCAGCACATGTAAAGAGCTGTTCAACTAAAATACAAGGCAAAGCTCTTTTGGCGGGCCCATATTTTATTTATTTCTCATGGCAGCCCTGATGAAGAACAGACTGGCAGCGTACATGGTGACACATCCAAACAGGCTGCCTAAATGAGGGATTTATAAAGTTATTCTGCATTTAGTTTCAGTTTAATCATCAAATCTATTTTTTACTAGCATTCTAAGTATTCTGTAGCCATGCTGTATTGTTGAATGTCTCTCCTGTTAGCAGTCAGCATGAATTCTTGAGAATATTGTTAATTGAGAAAAGTAGAAGGGACTTTACATTGGACAGTTCGGGGAACATTTGTGTTTATTTTCCACTTTTTATCTGGTTTTGTTCTGGAAATAGGTGATATTTGGTTCCATAATGATACCAGCCTCCTTTATAGTGTAAATGTCCCTCTCTGTCTGTTCCAAAAACAATCTCTGTTCCTCTTTCTCAGGGCGCTTTGACATTTTAGCTGTTCCTCCTTGACGTAATAATAATTCTACATGCAAAATCTGTTAGTTGTGTCTCATGCTGCTTTGAAAAACATTGATGATGCTTATGCCATTCAGCCTAATATTTTAGCACCTTTGTTTTGTCACTTGTGATTGAGTTACAAGCATTGCTCCTTTTTTCTACCTCCACAAGTTTTGCTCTGTTTATAGTAAGACAAATGTAGAATATGCTTTAGAAAAATATAAAATGCCTCTGTAAGTAAGTGTGGGCTGTGACCTCGTTAAGTGAACCACCAACAGCAAGTTGTCTGACATTTGGCTGTGTGGGCAGGAATTCTGAACCCTGGTTAGTAGATTTGAATGTGTGTGTCTCTCCGCGTCAGCTTCCAGACGGAGATCCTGACGGTGAACAAGCAGTACCCCAGCGAGCCTTTCAAATTCCTGGAGCCAACTCTGAGGCTGGAGTACACCGAGGCTCTGGCCATGCTGCACCAGGCTGGGGTGGAGATGGGCGACGAGGAAGACCTCAGGTCAGAATCCATCACACAACTCTGCTGCCAAATCCCACTCATTCTGACTTGATTTGACAATAGCAGAAATACATTTGGACATGAGTTTAAACAGAGGAAAGGGGACATCAGACCAAAAACTTGATTTTAACATTCAAGCCTTTCTTTGATCACGGCTGTTTTTTACACAGTTAATTTTAAATGTTTTTATTGAAACAGCGTAAAACCACTAAGAACATTTATTTTATGATATTTACTTGCAGGTGAGTTGCTGGTAAACAACGGGACAAAATAATATAAAGTTATATTTTCTAAGTAAATGTCTTTCTTTTTTTCTGTCAGTACACCCAATGAAAAGCTGC
>NW_011370129.1:0-46634 GCF_000735185.1 Notothenia coriiceps | reverse complement strand
AAATGAACAGTAGGGCGTGAATTAAGGTGTTGTTCCAAACTATGGGAGCTGCTAAATCCAGGATATAGAGCAACTAGTTAATTTCGAGAAGGTAACAAGAGGTTTAGTAACAGCAGAAGAGTCGGGTAAAAGTCTAAGAAACACTTATCCAGATGACTCAATCCTCAGGAGAGCTCTTGAAAATTCGGAAGAGGGTCTGAATCCACGAATGAAAAAAAAAAAAAAAAAAAGAAAAAAAAAAAAAAAAAAAAAAAAAAAAAAAAAAAAAAAAAAAAAAAAAAAAAAAAAAAAAAAGAAAAAAAAAAAAAAAAACCGAATTGTTATTGAAGAACGACGTGTAACGACGAATCGACTCTATTTATAATCCTCAGGAGTTTAAATTTCTGACTGCTGCGGTAATTACGGAATCCTCAAAAGAGGATTAAGCGGTCAATCCTCGGATGAAAATGGATTTTAGGAAACACTTATGCGCGGGAACCAGAGTTTAATTCTGAGTGTCCTACATCGTGATTAAAGCCTGAAGGTCGAATGTCCGAAAGGACGGATGATGGGACGGTCTTTCTGGTCCATATCTCCTTCAATTTCGGGAGGGTGATAAAGGTTCTGCCCGCACGGTCTAAAAGTTAAGTCCAAAATTGGTCCTCTACGCGAACTAAGTGTTTATGTCTTCTGTTCAAAGTACGGCTGAAAGCAACCAAACTTCTCGTAAACTTGTGTAGTTAAGTAAAATCTAGTTGATTTTCATTATAGATTAGACACTTAACGTTATAATAATCCGAAATATATAATATTATTAGTATTACATTTACAAATGTTAATGTGAAGAAATAAAAGTAACGAGGTATGAAAATTAGGAAACTGTTAGCAAACGGGAATTATATCGTCAATAATAAAAACGACAAACGAAGGAGGACGAGGGAAAGCCTGTGTATGACGATACTAACTATAATAATAATTATACGCTCATCAATAATAATTCTAGCGGAGGCTACATGAAATAACTAACTTGTAAAATCTAAAATCTTACGACGAGCGGCGTGCCGATTAAGTCTTCCGAAGTGTCCAGTGTAAGGCTGGTAATAATTTTGTTATCCACGAAAGTGTGAGCAGATGTCAAACTAAAAATATTCCTCCGCTCGAGACGAGTCAAAAAGCTTAATGGGTAAACGAAAGCCGCCTCGATAAAAAGTCATTGTGTAGGGACGGGATGATATTATACAGTGTGCGTGCGAGACGGAACTGACCGCGTCGTCGCGCCTACGCTAGTTAAACGATATTTTTTGTTGGAGAAGATGACTTTATGTCTGCCAACGAGTGATACGGCACGCCGACAACCGGCAACACTTCGCGAGAAGTCCGCGAGCGCGTCAGCCGTCCGGCAGAGGGAGCGCGAAACCTCGGAAGCTTCGGGGAGCTGGGATTGCGGCGAATGTTCGGCGGTTGATTTTCAACAAAAGGCGAAGTGGGCGAACAGTAAAAATCTGAGGAAACGAAAGGAAACGAACACTTTAGGTTTTCGACACGTGCGAACCGACAAAAAAGCAAAACGGGGTATAAAAAAAATAATGTGTCGGGTCTCAATTTTTTTTTAGTTATAACTTGTAAAGTTTATGACGGCGGCCGTAGTGGCCGGTTTGGTATCGGTTGCGATTCATTCTTACGTCGCGGCGTTGCATGTCTACCGGTTGTGGTCTGATATAAGTGGTTTATATTTTGTTTTATAAAGTCTTTGACATTACTTGTTATTGAATAAATAAAGTAAGTTCTTGACAATAAATGCTTTGAGTTGTAAAGATTAGACACACGTGTGTTTATACGTGCTACCAAAAAACCTCGAGGGGATAAATAGAGTTTCAGTCGGAACGTCCCCTCGAGGGAGGGAGAAGCCCCTCCGGGTTCGAGGGGGACCGAGGGGGGGTAACAGCTTGTCACAGACACCGACTTATCCCGGTCGGCCTAATCCACGGCCCGGCGTACGTAACTAGGTATCCACTAGTCTCATTGACGGACGGCAGTCTAAGTTAAAATTTTTGTCTAGACTAAAATTCTGATAAAGACGGCAGAGTATTTCTTACTATTTCTTATTCTTATTACCGCATAACTTGACCGAAAGTAATTAATCATCAAATAAATGTGATCTTGGTGGTTAGCGCAGTTAAACACAACTTACAACACAACGCACACACGGTTACAATGAAAAAAAGTTATTTTATAATTTCAGCAGGGGTCAGGCGACTGAACAAGCACTTTCACACAATCGATCGTGGGGATACAACATTTTTTACGTAAGATTTATCGCCGCTAAACTACCGCAAAATCCATCCGGATTGTTTCCCGAGCAAAGAAATCACAATTCCATTAATCCATGTCAAATCTCGGGAAAAAATAGTCATTTGCTTTAAATCGGTCATAACTTGTATTTTCCAGTTGATTGACTCCCAGTGAACGTTTACTGTCACACACCACAGATTGACATCGAACAGTGAGTCAATACAGAATTCGATGTCAAATTATCGACGACCTCTTCTTTCTACGTTCCCCCGCTCCCCCCCTCCTCTCGACACCAACTACCGGTAATCAACAACATTTATGTGTCCGACTCTCGAGCGGAAAAGTAAGTCTGACAAATTTTTTGACATTGTTGCCCTGTTAAAAAGAATCGCCTCGTAACAGGTTAAATTTAGTTATGTATCGTTGATAAAAAATTTAGCTTATTATGTTTGATAAAAACATTTCGTTATTTTGTAAAGATTCTTAAGTATTTTCCGTAAAGTTAATGTATAACCCGCTCAGTACAGCAATGAAACAACTCTTCACACCGCCACATTCCGTATTCGCCCTATTAAACTTCGCTGAACAAGGAATACCCTTTTGTGGCAGGCCACACATCTCCACACACACCAATTGTTGTTGACAAGTACTTCACTTCCTTAAAGGAAGATATTTTGTCGACACCGAACGTCACTCACAGATGCCTGCTACTTAAGTATCTAGTTCCGTCTGACCACGTGTGTGGAGAGGGACACGGAAACGGTCCGCTGGTGCGGGCACGATTCGCACAGGGAGGTGAGTTAGGGTTTCGTAGGCGGCTTTTCACATTGATACAAAATGTAGAGTCCCCTAACCGAAATTACAAAGTCAACGACGAGACAGATACAAGTCACTACGTCTTGAATGTGGAAGCCGCTTAAGCGGCAAAACTTATTAGGTTTTATCTCAGCAAACACCACTAAGTACATCTAGACCGTATGTTTATAAAATACCCCATACCCCGACCCTGGGTCTCATTAGACCGCCCCGCAACTCAACAATACACGGTAGTACTTGCGTGCGGTACCAACAAGGAAAAAATATATAATATTACTATCATGCCGACACACGAGCTCAGAAGGACCGGAACAGCCGAGACGGAGTACTACATATTATTCCGCAGACGACGAGGCTCTACCTACCAGATCGAAGTCCGCTCGATGTAATGGATTCCACGCAAGCAATCTATTAATTTTGAAACCAAAACGCCCAGGCCATCAGTGACTACCGTGTCTGACTGGCGACCACTTCGGTCGACAATCTTGCCCGGCAGTCCACCAACGTCTCGTCTCGATAGCGCGCACAGCCTCCCCCCCGCGCCCCTCCGTCTCCGTCTCTAGCTCTCCTTGTATCTTTTACCAATAAAAAGATCTATCTTCGTTTTTTATTCTAATTTTATAAATTTCTTCATCAATAAGCATAGAGCTTCGCCACCAGTCACGATATACTAGAAATGCATCAATGATATTCTTGTTTTATCGTCTATATTGTACTAGTTTGCAATGTACCTTGATTGCAATACGTGATATCTACCTGTAGATATTGATGTTATTTCATAAAAAAAGTAATATGTATTACATTATGAGTCTTCTACCATATCACTAATACCATTTTTATATAGGTATTTCTTTTATATTCATTTAATATAACAAAAACAACAGTACCTATAATTTTTACCATCTCTAATGAGTCTAGAACATGAACTCATTTCTATTCTTCCATGAGTCTAGAACATGAACTCATTTTTCATCTTCAGAGCTAGAACATGAACTCATTTTCACTTCGTGAGTCTAGAACATCGAACTCATTTTTCATACAGGAATAACCCGATTAGTCCGGAAATAAAATGTTTGGCAACACTACGATATTTAGCAACAGGGAAAATGCAACTTTGCAATGCCGACGATTTAGGAATATCGCAACCATCAGTCAGCTGTGCCATAAACCAAACCATCAACGCTCTCTAGTATTTTTATTGTTTGCTCTCTCTCTTTAACGTGCATATACAACGTCATTATCGTGGTCTGCACAAACTTGTCATCATGTGTGTATTCTGCTAACTGCACTGTCCATAACTATTTGATAGGAATACATTTCTAGCCTAGGCTATTTCCTTGTTTTTCGGTGATTTAGTGGGCTCGTTTGTGGGATGTTGCGGATGAGTTTCACCGAGACCGCCTACTCTGAACAACCAATCACCGTACTGACCGCTTCTAAACTCATGCACGAGAATCGACGTCATCCATAGCAACGGCGCGTCACTCTTAGTTCACTCTTAGTGATTTATCCTTAGTATGAGTAGGTCTCAGCGGCTTTGTGAATAACTTTTAAGAAAAAACTCCTACGTAAAATGTTTTAGCGCGAGTTAGGAGCACTCCTAGCGGTAAGATAAAATGCTTTGTGAATACGGCCCCAGATCTCTAAATGTATCTATTCAGAAAGTCTTGACACAAACATCTGTTGACTGTTGTTATTTTACATATTTCCTTCCTCAGTATGATACTGACTTCTATGTGCTGGATAAATACCCCCTGGCTGTGAGACCCTTCTACACCATGCCTGACCCCAACAACGCTGTAAGTCTCTCACTTACACACATAAGCACACACACTTACTCATACAGCACAAACACTTATTGGCTGCATAGTAAGACATCGACAGGAACAAGTGTAATGTCATTCTTTTCAAACAAGTTTTGTGTTTGACCTGAAGTTAAACTCCCATTATGGCCAGAGAGCAGCGTTCGACTCGCTACAGATTCTTCAGCCGTCTGTTCTCAGCTGGATGTAAAAAGGCTGATCTGCAACGCACAGGATTTAGCTGAACAAGTAAAGCTCCCTGCAGTGAGGTCATGACAAATGTAAAACATGCTAGCAGAGCCACAAAAAATGCACTGCTATTTTCTGCTTATATTGTTGATACCTACAGTATATGGTAAATATATTAGTGCCATTTTTTGGAAATGTTCATCCATTTTGAGCTGTTTGTGGAAATGTGCACCACTGTGTCCCTGTGTTGATCCAGACTCTTTTTTCAACTTTTTGAAATCTTTATGTTTAGCTGTCTCTGTGTTCGTCCCTTCTTTCTTTTAACAGATTGTTGGCCTCATGGGTGATTATTCTTTTATGTTTTTGTCCAGAAATACTCCAACTCCTACGACATGTTCATGAGGGGAGAGGAGATCCTGTCTGGAGCTCAGAGGGTCCACGACGCTCAGCTGCTGACTGAGAGGGCCATGCATCACCAGATCGGTAAGAGAGGCTCTGATTAAGAGGCATCAAGTGACCTGCATATGAGTTCTGCCTCCCTCTAGTGGTCACCAGATTGAATTACATATGTGTTGAATGGATCGTTTGAGAAGAGTTCAATACATGTCCTTCAGCATCCTGTTTCTTTTTTAATACTACAGATCTGGAGAAGATCAAGTCTTACATCGACTCCTTCCGTTATGGAGCCCCCCCACATGGAGGCGGAGGCATTGGTAAGGATTATCTGTTCAAGCAAACACACTGGAGACAAAGCTAGAATATATTGTATTCCTAGTAATAAGTAAATAATCAAACAAATTACAAGTAAATAGTTAAAAGATTACTTGATTTGCCTAACATTTAAGAATATTTTAATTGAAATAAATACAATTAACCATTAGAATATAAAAAAGATGTTGACAACATTTCTAATGATCAATCCTGTTAAAGGTGACACCTTAGATGATTGGATGTGCGTATATTTATGTTATAATGTATCTTTTATCAATTTTCAATCAACAATATTCTATGAATTAATGCTTATTTATTCAGTCTAACATATACACATTACTAATTAAATGTTTTCGTATGATCTGTTAATTTGACATCTCTTGACTTAAAAGGTAAAATAATAAAAAATAAGCTGGATGTTAAAATGGCTCCAGTTAGGTTTTCTTTAAAAAATAAAGTTTTTAATTGAGCTGTCATGTCTTCCAGGCCTGGAGAGAGTGTGCATGCTGTACCTCGGCCTCCACAACATTCGTCAGACCTCCATGTTCCCACGTGACCCTAAACGCCTCACACCCTGAAGCCTTAACCACAAAGCAGGTGCTGGTGATGGGAAACAATACTAATACAATTCCACAATACACATAGAGGGAGAGAATAGGAGCTAGTGCCACCCTATGACTCTAATGTGCCACTTTGACTAACCAATAAGATGGGAGAGTTATGCATTTGCAACAGAGGCATGTACTTTATTGATAGGTGTACAGGGCTGTCTTACAACAACAAATAACATACAAAAGAGAAAAAGGAGTTGGCTGGAACTTCCTGTAGAGCTGCATACACTTAATCCATCTTTGAATCAACTCAGTGTTTGTCTTTTTCTATGTTAAAAACACGTTAACACAGAAGAGTCCCTCCTACTACCAGCACAGACTAAGGACTAATTATTGTGGTCTCCAGCAGTGTTCCTGTAACTAAAGGTGTTTTGTATGTCATAAGAGGACTGAACACAAAGTAATAATAAAAACTTCAACAAATACATGGTTCTCAGTTTTTCCATTTTCTCTCATGGCTACATGATGCACGCATGATCTAAAAATACCATTTGAAAATGGTAAATGACAAAATGTTAGAAGAAAAAATCTTAGATAACAACCATTATGCTCAAGTGACCTCATTCACAGCACCAACTTCAAAGTGCTTTAGTGTTACAGACATAAAAAAAATGTTATATGAAGTTAAATTCAAAGTTTGGGAATTCACCGTATTAAGCTGGTAGTAAAACATTCTTACTGACGCGCTAGCATTATGACAAACGTCAAAAAACAATATACTGTAAGTCCAAACTGGGTGTGCTCTGACCGTGGGCTCATTCAGTGGCGGCTCCCCCGACTTGAAGGACGAAGAGGAAGATGTGAACAATGTCAATGTAGAGAGAGAGCGCTCCAAAGATGTACTCCTCTGGGTTGATGGCCAACTGACGGTTTCCAACGAGCAGCTGGGTGTTGTATACCAAAAACTACAACAGGGAGAGAAGTAAAAAAGCAGAATTAGAAATATGTGTTAATCTGTTGATGAGAGCAGGGTGGTATTACACACAGATGATGTACTTTTTCATTTTTTATTAATCTCACGCATGAAGTGGAATCACATCATTTGTAGATATTGTAAATGTTACAATAATTGCTCAGGCTATCTGAACAAAGCTGGCTACACATTTGACAATTTCTTCCATATCTGAATGTTTTGTGACACTGGCATTTCCTTGAGTACCACTACTAGACCAGAGTTTCCATCTATGCACAAAGATGCCTCAAGTTTACATCTACTAGTGGCTTTGAGCAAAGTGCTAAATCGGGCTAATATTTACCATCTTAGCAAAGACATACCTAATTTTGCTGATATACAAAGTAAACCTGAGGCCATGGTAATGCCAATATTTTTGGAAGTTAGTATTGAATAAATACAAATTATGAAATTATGGTGGTAGGAGTAAAATACCACTAGGGTATTTTTGTGGGGGGGGGGTGGGAATTAAATGTTTTTTTGGGATACACCCCTGGAACCATGAATGTCTCTACACAATTTGACACCAGCGGATCCAATAGTCATCAAGCTATTCTGTTTTGGACTAAAGTGAGAGGTGGAAGTAGCTTCCGACAGACAATCCCACCAGTGCCTCAAACTTGGCTAAAGACATTTAAAGATCTAGAAGTAATATGACAATTCACTGATCATGTTTAATTAAATGTTGATAAATGTTACTAATGGCCTTGTTTTCTTACACAAAAACCAAGACAAACCTGATGGATTAAGGCTCTAGAAATCAAATTTTCAGCTGGTTGGTAGGTCTCATTTGTAATGATGCGTTTACAACAATAGATACAAGACTCAAAAACACTCTCCTACAAATGCAAGTGAGAGTAAACTCACCAGAGTGTAAATGACGGCTCCAATTGCAGCATAGAGCATATGCAGCCACGGAACCTGTTGAGTGACATAAGAAAGGCCTGTGAATGTGAAATCAGTCACCGAGTAACACCCTACTGAGCTGATATTCCTCACACGGAGAAACCCAGAGTAGAGAGAATACATTTGACCAGAGTTCTCACATATTGGAAAGACAGGACAACGCCGGTAACAATCCCAATGATCATGAGCACAACGGACGCAATGCAGAGAAGTCCCCCGCAGGAGGTGAAGTCCACCTGTGAGGAGAAACAAGTCATTAACAGGATGAAAGTAAAGGTAATAGGCTTCAAGCCACATGAAAGAGCAGTCAGAATCGTTTGAAAGAAGATCAGAATATATAAGAATTGTTATTCGGTATATATGTCATGTTCCAGGCAAAAAATGTAATTCATTCATCTGCAGTTGCATCAGACAGAGAAGTTGGATTCACATCTTATCCTGAAATGTTATAAATATTTAAAGGAACCCAGTGCCCCATTGTAACGCGAGACAAAGGAGTTCTTTTACACTGACAACAAAGACATCCTCTGACAGGCCACGGGCTACTGAGCTACAGAGAGGTTCACATCTACCTTGGTTTGGAAGCAGAAGATTGTGACAGCGATGCAAACTATTGCTGTTATTCCCATGGCCAGAAACACTGCCTTTGTTTCATAATAGCTGTAAAAGACACATAGCGATCAACACATAAAACATCAGGATGAAATCATCAAATATGTACTGTTTATATTGCTTGAACTGGAGTGAAAAAACAAACCTCGAAATTGTTCCAGACATGTAAGACAAGGCCAGAGTCTGCAACATAAAACATGAAAGAAAATGTTTTGTTTTTTCTATCTTACTGCCTTTCTTTGTTTGGTTTTTATTCTTCCAGTTATATTATGGTTTTAGTTTATCCATATCGATCTGCTAGATCATACTCACTCTAACACAGAATACTTACAAATACCCCCAGCAGCACAAGATTCCATGGGAAACGCCTCCTGAACAACAATGGTGTCAAATATGAATAAAACATGACATTATCAGTAGTAAAATGATTTTCGCACTGGATCAGTGATGTCAGGACATGCTTACCTCGGCCCTTTGCAGCAGACAAGAATGCAGTAAACCATAAAATATACCACACTATGGGGGAAAAAAAACACTATTAATGTGAGATTGTATTTAACAGCATGCCATGGAAGTACAGTGATGTTTATGCAAAGGTTTAAATCTAATTGGACTGAAAATTGTAATGTTTTTTGTTTTTCTTCCTAGAGTGTAACTCACAAAGATGCCCAGTAGATGCCAGGATATCTGATGACAAAAATCCTCACTGGTTTACTACGACAGCAAAGACATAGGGATTACTCAGAGTGAAACATCAGATACATTAAGCTTTGGAACATATTATACTGCATACAATGAACAGGGACACTTACACAAATGTAAAGACAGCGACAACTGAAAAGGTGACGGCAAGCTGTGCTGTTAAAATCAAGTAAACCTGCCCACAAACACAAAACCAAGCAGTTCTGTTGAGCACACAAGAACACATTTCAGTGGCGTAAGCCTACATGATTCATCATTGGCACTGAGAACAACAGAAACACTTGATAAAAATAAAAATATATTTACCTTTCTAATGAAGGAATGACGAACAGCTGTGCTTTCCCACTGCGAGCTCATAAAGTCATCCATGTCTCCTGCAGAATTGGGATAGTTAAATGATCATTTATACTTATTAAATGTGGAAGTTATCTAAATATAATGCATGGTTTCATCAACAACGTCTTGTAAAATATCCACAGAACCTTGGTCCGATGCATGCACTCCGGCAGACAGAGTCGGTATTGTGGTGGGCCTCCGAGATGGAGAGTAGCCAGGGGCTGCCCACGTCCCAGCCTGCGGGTAGGCGCCTTCCTGGCCCCAGTAGCCTGGAGGGCTGGGGCTGTACGATGGAGGTGGTGGAAGAGGGGAGCCATCTTGCTGCTGGTTGGGGTCGTTTCCATACTTAGGTTGGTGAACTGCATCCTCGTAAGGTGGAGGATCGTCAGTTTTAGAAGTCATGATCCTACCCTGTTGAGAGGATAAGTGGTGATGAGCAGAATTATACATGTCATCAACAGGTGGCATATTGACAATAGAATAGTGTACAGTTCTGTTATTATGCTGCTGTGTTTATTGTATCTATGTAACTCTGGCACAACAATTTCCTTCAGGATAAATAAAGTCTTATCTTATCTTAATATACAAGGTAAGCCATAACATCTAACTTACTACTCATATCTGTTCATACTGTTATACATAGTTATTCAATTAAATGTTATCTACCCTTATACTTTCATTGTTATAATAGCTCAATCAAATAATGTGCAAAAAAACTACAACACAACCAACAAAGGTGAACTTTTTTGTTTTATTTATGTTCTGGACCAACTCTGCATGTGAACAAATAAATACACCATATAAAACAACCTATTGGTGGTTAACAAATTCTATGAGGACAATGATGGAAATAAAAACATGCATCAACCAAAACTATAAAAGAAAGAAATTGTACTCACCTGTTGGCTTTAGCCTGAGATGGGATCAGTGGTGCCTTCGTCCTTTCTCTCTTGGGGTATGCGGTCTTAAGCTTCACCACGTGAGGATGGCATCCCTGTAATAGGATACGTTCACTGAAACTTACACTGATGTGTTTTAGAAAGCATGGGCACTCCGGTTGCTCAGGTTCCTACTAATAATGAAAATACAACTGAAAAACCAGCACCACAGACTGTCCTACACACAACTAGGTAAAACATCTCATAACAATGAGTTCATTTTTACCATGTTAAGCATTCTTCCTGAGGATTTTTGTTTTACAAAATCATATTCACATCTTAATTGACCCAATTGTTGACTATATTGTCGGACTTAGAGCTGTAGCCTATAAAGTTAACCAATGTCATAGCAGGAATGTTAAGTGTTGCTATATTATTTAGAATTCTACTGAAACAGGCTTGATTCCATATTGACGTCATACTATGAATTCATTATTTAATTAGGTGGAATGTTGTTGTAGCATACATGTCTCATTCTGTATAGATTAGTAACTTTAACGCAGGGCTAATATTAAAACAAACATGTTTTTTGTGGAAGTGGGGTTAATTTTTGAACAGGGTTAATTAAGCTCAAAATAATTTCTAAAAAGGAATGTGTCAGAGAGAAACAACAACACTTTTTTGGGGGGGGAAGGAAAAACATTAGAAGTAATTTGAAGCAAAATCACAGTGCATCTTTTGGAAGCCAATTTTCACCATTCACTATCTCATTATTATTTAATTATCTAATCATTATGACTGCTATCTGATGGTTGTTTTTGCTCTAATGAGATAGTGAATCTTTTTTAAGAACGCTTCTCATTATCTTATGATGCAAAGTCATCATTTTGAGACAGTTTCTCAGAATTACTTTTTACTATTTTTCCCCTTTTGGTGGCAAAAATTAACTTCCATAGGTTTTGGATGTGAGATATAAAATAAAAATAAACATGGTTTACAATTGCAACAGTATCACTTTATTTTCTTAATTATTCTTTAACATGGCTTTCAGAGTCTTCAAATAATTTTTTTTATTTTTTAAAAAGGGACAGGTGCATACAGAAGCCAATAATAAACATAACAGAACTTCACAAGACATTAAAGGAATTAAATAAATTAAAGTATTTACAACAAAAGGCTAGGGCTTTTTACATCAATTGTATTTTTTGTAATGTAGCCTACTTAACGGTTTGATTTATTTTTCATTTTTCATTAATTTAAGGTCTTTAAGACAAATAAAAAAACTCATTATGAAAACGATATCGCTTCCGGGGTGTGCGTGTCCATGACACGTCATTACGTTCCGCTTAGGGGCTATGACGCTTCCTGACTGGATGGTAACGCTGGTTGCCACCGCATCCTTCTTCTGTTTCTTATTTTTATGTGTTCGCCACAGACGCAAAGTACAAGTGCTCTGCAGAAAAGTATTCAGCAACATAATGGCCCGCACAGAGAAGCCGCTGTTCCGAATCGCGTGAGTATATTATGACCTCCTTAATATAAACATGTTTAGTTGTCATTGCTCTGATTCTCGCTAGCGTAGCTGAGCAACATCTTGTCATTCTTATTCAGAGGCCGACCCACCGGACTGTATTCAATTATTCTCCACATTTACATTCGTCAAAAGTTCTACCCCTGACAGTCTGGTCGAAGCATTTCCTTAAACGACATCAGCCACTGTTTTATTCGGTGTAAATACAAACAGCAAAGTCAGATCTGCAAGATCAGATTCTTCTGCATGATCTACTACTATCTTGTGCTGCTTTGGTAGAACACACGCTGATATGTTTTGGTATTTTATCCTATGGTTTTACTGGTGTAGCTAGTTAGCACTTTGGCCATACTACATTTGCAGTGGTGGAATGTAATGAAGTATATTTACTCAAGTATTGTGCTTGAGTACCATTTTGATATAGTTGGGCTTTACTTGAGTATTCCAATTGTATGCTACTTTATTATTATTCTACTCCACTACAATTCGAAAGCCAATAATGTACTTTTTACTACACTACATTTATTTGACAGCTTAAGTTACTAGTTGCTTTTTAGATCTAGATCATTGGTTTAAACAAATCAACTAATAACTGAACATATATATAAGTTAGGGTATTCAGAAGCAGTATACCATGTATTTCGAATTAGCTCTACATTTACGATTTGTTATAAACACATTAATGCATCAATGATCTGAATCTCTAATGTAATGTTATGATTCTGAAATGGGCCACTAGGCATAACGTGTACTACGCATTTTGGTACTTGAGCATATTTTGAGGCCAATATACTTTTTTACTGTTACTTAAGTCATATTTTAAATGATTGTTTTTTGAGTAGTTTTACAATTAAGTATTGCTACTTTTCTTAAGTAAAGCGTCTGAGTACTTTTAGCACCACTGTAAATTTGTAGATGTTTCACTTGGGTACGCGTGACCTCCTTGTCATTTAGAAAGATGATAACTTCATGTTGTGGTTAGGTTAGCATTGTTAATGCTTACCACTTAAAGCTGTGAACTATTTCCCAGGTACACACTCTACACTAAGACCAGACTTGGCTACTTGTACTACAAGAGACAAATGAGGAAGGCCCGAGAACAGTACCCTGCTGGACACTCCACATCTCAGCCAATGGAGTTCAATGGTAAGCAGTAGTCTGGATTTACAGGTTACTTTTTTTACACAGTGTTACTCTTACTCCTTAATTTTTGTAAGACGGTTGTTTGTTCAAACCAAACACAGTGCATGTGGTTTACAGTATAAAAGCATATTGTGTTATTGTCAGTACAAATGTGCTATCATTTAATTACATACTATTAACATTATTTGTTAACTTTATCATGCATGCTAATAGTCTATTTTGATCATTCTAAATAAATAAGGTTTAATATTGACCCAAATACTTAATTTTTTTATCCTTATTTGTCTCCCCGCAGGTATTAAAATTATTCCCATTCCGGTGCTCTCTGACAACTACAGCTACCTTGTGATCGACACAGCCTCCAGTGTTGCAGTCGTTGTAGACCCTGCAGACCCTCAAAAAGTTCAGGTGAATGCCTCTACTGTCAGATGTGTGCAGGGTGTTTATGGAACACTTCAAAGACTCTTTTGTCTGTAAGGTGCTTTTATATCCATGAAACTACGCAGATCCTCTGCAATTACACATCCATGTTTGCTGTACACACTGCCAAAGAAAGTTATAATATTTTCTAGATCTCCTTGCAACACCATGGTGGTTTGAAATAAATGGTTGCTCTCAAATTCAGTTAAATGATGTAGGTTTACCACACCTCTGAAGTGCTGCCAACGGCGAGATATCAACGTTATTGCATTCTCAGAAGCATCCATCACAATCCCACGAGCAAAATTGCCATTGCTGTACTGTGTCAATAGACTGAAATATTTTGCAGCTCAAAAGGCTTTTGAATAAAGTGTTCCTGAGGTTATCTTTAATATGCTAATTGCAGGTTGTGAAAGCATTTGTAATCTTTCAGGCAGTTCTTGAGGAAGAGGGAGTGACTCTCGAAGCAATACTCTGCACACACAAGCATTGGTGAGTTTTTGTATAACAACACAAGGAGCAATGCGCAATATTTGAATGTGTCCACAATACTGGCAAACGTCGGCTTTCTGTTCTATTGACAGGGATCACAGTGGGGGAAACAAAGGGTTGAAAAGGATTCACAGCTCATGCAGAGTATACGGAAACGCCGCTGATAGCATTCCTGGCCTCACGCAGTAAGTCACCGCTCGCACGGCTTTGCACAGAATCACCCTGTCCCCTCTGTCAGCAATGGTAGCAGCTGACTGCACGGTGCATTATCATTGTGTGATAAACTGTTCCGTATAAACTGCTGAAGTATGTGGCTACCCTAAGCTCAACATCGTCCAAACCACTGGATTCAAGTGTATTTCCCCCAGTGATGATGTCCAATTCCGCTACATAAACCAGAACAGAATGTATATGCTAATTAAGACAACTTCACTCAAATGTTGAAAACGATAAAAGAATGATGCAATGCCATTTTTGTCAGTAAACTAAAATCTGACTGGTTGGTTGTTTTCCCAGCCCTCTCTCACACAAGGATTCAGTAACAGTGGGCCGTCTGCACTTTAAAGCCCTCTTCACTCCGGGACACACAGTGGGTCACATGATCTACCTCCTGGACGGCCGGACGGTCGACGCCCCCTCCAGCCTCTTCTCCGGTGACCTGGTGTTCCTCTCCGGATGTGGTGAGTAACAGAAGGGGGGATCCATCATAACAATAATCATACAGAAGGGACATTGTGGTTCACATAAACTCGTTTTTTTATGTAAAACACATGACACACAGTAAAAGAGAACCTCTGTGGGGTGTATGTTTGATGTGGAGTCCTTCTACACATAATGTGACTCTTTGTACCACTTAATGGGGCCACTTAATAAGGTCATAGTGAATTGTTTTTTTGCTAAGCTAAATAATGTGCTGGATACAGTCAGATATGCATTATGGTCCTCATGCAGAAATCTACCTGTGAAAAAGTAGACTTGAATATGTAATTATTTCTCCTGATTGTTTTTTATATAGAATGATATTTTAAGAACCACAAACCATCCTGAAACAGGTATTCAGGAGTGTGGTAGGGTAAAGAGTACTTATGAGCAGTCTATTCTGTACTGCAGGGGTTCCCAAAGTGGGGGTCGCGAGACCCCGAGTAGGGGTCGCGAGATGATTACAAAATAAAAATGGAAAATTAAAAAAATATATATATTTAAAAAAATGGATTAATTTTTTTTATAATGTTTTATAATTTTTTTCTTTAACAATCCACTAGCGCAGTGTTTCTCAATTTATTTATTTATTTTTCGGAAATTAATTCACTAGCACCCTCCCCCCCCCCCCGTCGACAGGGGGTCGCCAGTCTCTGGCACTGTTATTTTGGGGGTCGCGGGCTGAAAAGTTTGGGAACCCCTGCTGTCCTGGATTATCTCTATGGGAGAATCCAACATGTGCCGTGTGCAGATACCTAGTGGCTTATCTAAATTTAAGACCTTGAATTCATAGCGCTGGCTCGTATGCCTACTTTGGATGCTTATACTACACACAAAAATACAAACACACACTGGGCACTAATGTCCAATGCATATCACTGTCCTTCCTTCTCTACACTGCTATTACATGCAAGTAGTGAGACCATGCAGGTTAATTTTTGCTTTCAAATGTAACAGGGCCTTGACAATGCTGTTTCTTGTTATTAATTCATTTGTTATTACCTATATGGTTTTACACACCCATCCCCCTTAAAGATAATGTAATTACATGTGATCCGCAGGTCTGAACTATAGTAATTTGTTGTTTTGTTTCATTATGCAATATCAGCATCTTGTGTACTCTTTGGGGTACTGCAGGGCAAAGTTACTGTTACAGTCGCATACAACCAGCTATTAAACACAGCTTGATTTAAAAAAATAAATGTGCAACTTATTTTACGTAAATATATTTGTATTTTGTATTGATGCCCCTTAATGTGAGAATTTGTATATACTGTATGTGTCTATGATATTTATGTTTGATTATGTAGGTATTTTTCTATATTTAAACTTGTATTCCTTTTGGATTGTGAGAATCAGCATTTCAATATCCCTGTCTGTATCTAACACACAGAAGATTGTCAATAAAGTTGACTTTGACTGACTTCACTTTCCATTTCCAGTATGGATTAACAACCTTCATGACCTCGGAAGTTGTTTTTTTCTCTCCACCATTTGAACATTTTTAAGTATTTTTATTTTAAAGTGCGGTCTTCTAACATTCAGATAGTTTACCTTCTAAGGCTTGATTAAACACATAGCCTGTTAAGTTAAGATTAGTAACAACAACCTGTTCTTGTTTTCAGGGAGAACGTTTGAAGGCAGTTCCACAACAATGCTGTCATCTCTGGACACAGTCGCCTCCTTAAGTGATGAAACTTTATTATGGCCTGGTAGGAACATTTTGTGATGTAGATGTGGTTTAAATGTGTTGCTCTGGCTTCATTTCTGTACCTCCATAGTCATTTTTTATAAAGTCCCATAAAGGGCTTTTGGGAGGCTCGAAACGTTTGAGTGTCGATGTCCATGTAAACTTTATTTCTGTGTCCCATGGCTTTTCCTCAGGTCATGAATATGCTGAGGACAACCTCCTGTTTGCTGCTGAGGTCGAGCCTCGTAACGCTGCCAGGGAAAACAAATCTCAGTGGGTGCTGCTGCAGCGGGCCGAGAAGCTGTGCACGGTGAGAATGATCTATGGCCTGTGTTATGCCTCCATAGCACGCCATCCCAGAGAGGATTCATGTGGTCCAGCACCTGGAAAGAAAGCTTTATCGCCTGCTTTCACAGCGCTGTTCTCCCGGGCTCTCACACTCAAGTCTCATCTGCGATGCAGTCTGCAGCAGAGCAAAGGTTCACTGTTGAGTGAAGTGCCTATCCAGAATTTAGATGAGTTTTTATCTGCCATCTATACAGCATGGCGCTAGAGGGCAGTTTCACACATCGGTAATAAAAGGGCTTTTCCGCAGCAGAAATGTTGACTTGTCACAGCAGGAAAAGCAAAGGTGTTACTAATAACATCAACAACGGTTCTGTCATTTTCGAGTGTCCTAATAAGCTGTGACAGTGAGACAGCATGCACAACAACAGCCGTCATTAAGTTAATAATTACATCTGTGCTTTCACCCACAAGTGACATGTTAACAAATGAGCAACTTTAGCTCTTTTTGCTCGTTCAAGCTTTACATTAGGAAATATGATAGCAAATTCCTAGTAACACATTAACTCCTTGTTTCCCTGCTTTTAACTTTTGTTAGTTAGAGTTTTATTATAAGGATTGGCAATCATTGTGGAGTATTCTCAATGAAATGCATAAAAAGGGAAAGTTAAAATGTGATTTATTATTGGCTAAAAGGCCGAGATGCAGAAATTCAATGCAGTGGTGCTTTTAGTTGGCAGGAACCACTTGGTACAAAATCCTGTTCTGTGAATGAATGACATACGAGTCATTGAGACTACATTCATTTTGAGGAGGGTTTCTTTTTTTAACACGCTCTTTATTTCCAGTGTCCCTCCACTATCGGAGAAGAAAAGCAGTACAATCCTTTCCTGCGGAGCCAATCTGAAGAGCTCCATGTGGCCCTGGGCGTCCAGCAGCTCCAGGACGAGGACTGGACCCAGTTCAGGGCCCGGGTGCTGGAGGAGCTGCGGAAACGCAAAGACCTCTTCAACAGGAGATAGTACTGGATACACTAAGCAGCTAAACCCCTGGACTGGACAGTGGTACCATGTGAAGCTGAGGTACTGAATTCAAAAGTCTAAGTCTGTTCAGAATGACTTGTTTTGTACATTTTGTTGACCTTTTATCAACCTAAATCATACCACTAAGAACTTTTTCATTACTACATGATACTTTTCAATAAGCCTATCACCTCTCCACGTACTGTAATTTATGCTAATTTTGTGTTTATAGACAGATAAGGTCAGTTTCTTTAATATAAAGGTCTTAATAGTAATGTAAATGTGCATGTGTAACTTTAAGTTGTGTGAGGTACAAGCAGATTTCTGATTTGTGTGTGTAAAACAGGTCTGCACACTACATGGGTTACTTTAGCATGTTAAGCAAGGTACTGTATTTGAAATGCATTGTCTGGGTTACTTTAAGGGCAAGTAGAATATTGTTTTGAATATACATCCTACACATACAGTGTTGCAGGAGGGTAACTTTTCCATGGATGTTGCAATTTTTGTAATTGAGTGTTTGTGAATATTTAATTTTGGTACGGTTAATTTAACAAATTACAAACACTCTTTGCTGGTGTTTACTGTCAGTTTGTAATAGAACATCGTACGGTAAAAGGTCTGTACACTAGCCTTTCATGTGAATTTTTTTTTGCTGCATGAAGAGCCATTTTTAAAAGTTAACTCAAAACTTCTAAGTGGTGTTGCTGACACTAATTATTTACAATGCACGTGATTAGACTGCTTTTTTTTTTTTTTTTTAATTGCTCGTTCATTTTTGGCCAACACTTATAAGATGTAGAACACATGTTTCCCACTTTTGCTGAACCAATTGTTCCACATGTGGAATTGTATTTTTCAAGTGTTGATAGTTGCACAGCGTGAGCGAGATCAGCAATGAATGTGATTTGACTGGTAGCGCATTGATATGTATGAGACATGACAGAATGGCTGTTAAATAAATCATTTTCGTTTTACGGTTTACCTTTGGATTACAGATAATCTAATGTACAGGGTGATGTTCATTCAAGCAATTGTAGGCATGAGCTATGTTCTGCAGTCACTTTTGATAAAAATGTGTAATATTTAAGAGTAAGTTGGTGATGGAAAGATCTTTAAAAAATTAAGTTTATTATATGAGAATACAATGTGACCTTGACTGTGGTTTTAATAGCCGATTTGAAAACCCAAATTGTACATATCATGTTCATATATTTAAGGATTTATTATACTGTGACAATACAATGAACACATTATTTCAGTATAATAAACAATCTTCTTCCCACTCACATGAAAAGTATTCCTCTTCTGTTGTTTGTCAATGTCTCTTTGTGATGGAAATGTGATGCAGCTTTTTCCTTTTAGGTGGAGATGGGCCACAATGCAGAGGAATAAAGCCTTTAAACCTTTGAGGAGCTGTGAACGCTCTTCAGATTCCTCTGCTGCTCCGGCAGTAGGGCGCGTATCAAAGCACCTTGTCCCCTGGTGATAGTTGACTAAAATGTTTTTCTGTTTGTTTGATGCAGATTCCCATCTTATTTGCATATGTTTGAGTTATGAATACCACCGCATGGGAGACTGTTTTACTTCAGGTTACGTTTTAATGAGGAAATATCAAAGTGAACTCCTTCATTAGAGCTGTGTATGTGTTATTTGTCGTCTTTATGAGTGCTCAAGACTGACAGCTGAGGTTTTTTTCCCAAACATCTTAACTTCGCTAAACTCAAATAAGGGAATAACCTACTTTACGCGCATGCCGGAGACGCACGGGAGAAAAGAATAATCCATTGACAAAGCCTTGTGATAAAATGGAACAACAAAACAAAATATCTTGTTTCTTGGATCCACCTCAGTGGCCCCAGACACAGCATATTAAAACAGTTTATAGTAATTATTACACAATATAATGGCAGCATTTGAATGCCTTTGTAAATTATTAACCTGTGATAAACCATCATAAGCAGCATTTAGGTATTAGCTCCTGAAACTCACAGCCCCTAATATTCTTAGAAATACATATATATACTAACATATATAAAAACATTATTTAAAAACAACCACAACCAGAACATATTGCACTCATTAACAGCAACTCAATCTGTCATAAAAGAATGTGCTGTCCAAGTATAATCTCTTGTAGGTCAATGGGTATTTCTATTTTCTATTTTATTGTTATTCCAAAATAAATAAAATATATTTTTTTATAGAAGAAACAGTTAATGTGAGTACTACTAACACCTGTGCTTTTCCTGCCTTAAAATGTCAACATGTGTGTTGTTGAAAAGGCTGATGCCAGATGCCATTTAAAATAATAAAATCATGAATAATTAGACAGAGGGTAGCACACAAAATTACTTGACAAGATAACGCCGAACTGGTATTGTCATTCTGGTAAAAAAAAGGGATACTTTTCAATATTTTGTTTTAATCTTGGAGAAAAGACATTTAAGATATCATTTTTTAAACATTTTTAGGAAGTCTTTACTTATAAACTTACACTTTAGAGTTTTTTTACAGAACCACATTGATTAGTAATCGTAGTATATTTTAAACAATGTCTTTTTAAATATTGTATACAATTGTATATATTTAACAATAACTTATTAAATATCAATGATTTTGAAAAACGAAAAGCAGAATTGTATCTGTACAGAATGTTTTTTAACATCCCACATTTTGCGGTTGAATTTGGCCAGCTGAATTAGAGTCACTTGAATATAAATATATACTGAATCTTTTAACAGTGACATTTGGATTCTAACTTTGTAAAGATTTAATCAAAAAAGTGAAAACGAGTAGATACATTAGTTCAATGCATAATTATTCAGTGTTATAATTAATACAATTGCTTTTTAATTTCAAATTCTGATGGTACAGATTTACTTCCATATCCAACAGTTGAGAATCTGCACAGGAGAGAGGGCTGTTTAAACTACTGTTGTCTGATTGGTTGTTCTATTAGTTTACAACCATAGGAAAACGAAATATAAATGTTCCTTTCCTTTTAAAACTGTATTGGTAGGTATATGTATTGGTAATAGATTTTGTATAATACCTCTAGTCTTCTCCACTCCTTTTCACACAGACTGCTCTCTGCTCCGTGCTTTTATTCTGAAAACGTCAACGTCACAAGCCGGAAGTGGATACGGAAGTGTCACCAAACAGTTACAGGTGTAGTCTCCAGGCACCTCGTCTGTCACAAATTAAAGCTTCAATCTCAGTCAATATGTTGAAGGCGGTTATTTTAATTGGAGGCCCCCAGAAAGGTGAGCATAACACAACTCCTTCCTATCGTGTTTTCAGAGTCAGCTGTTCTTCGTTAAAGCGAAGCTAGGTGGCTAATACCAACAAGAACTCCAAAGACCCGAAGAGCTTGTTTATATCACTGACGTGGCATAATGAGGGGACAGTACACAAACAAATGACCTAATAGCCTAATCACTTGATGATTACAATGTTAAATTACGCTATTTAAATAACAACACTGTCTATAAACATGTAGCTTTTACAGTTATGTTGCTGTTTATACCCTGCCTACTATTATCATTTGCTCATTTAATCTCCTTGTAGAGCCATTATCTCGTATCAAGTCAACGTAATCCCATTTATAAATGAGTTTTTTAGGATGATAAAGTACCTTTACTAAAGGAATGTGTTTAATAATACGTGTTATCTTTGCGTTGCGACACCCTTTTCAGTTCGGCAGACAATCAGTTCATACATATTAAGATATAAGCACGGTAAATGTAAAGCAAGTGGAGCTTTAACAGGAATTACGTTTTATATAGAAGTTTTAAAAATAGTTTTGCAATGTGAGAGGACATGGCATCCCCTTTGTTGTAGTGAAGGAATGATCTGTATCCATGCAAGATACTAATAGCGCATATTAGAAACATGGAGTAAAATGGGATCTGCATTGTAATCTGATTTAAGAGTAATCCCCCGCATTGCTTTCCAGGCACAAGGTTCAGGCCCTTGTCATTTGAAGTGCCCAAACCCTTGTTTCCTGTAGCTGGTGTGCCCATGCTGCAGCATCACATTGAAGCATGTGCCAAGGTAAGTGCCACTGCAATACAACTGTTATGAGTAAGAGCTTTTCTCAATGTGATGTACAATGTAGGGTGATTTCTGGATGCCTAACTAGACTGTATAAGGGTAACATTGTAGGTATGTTCTATATTCAAGTGAAATATTCTATTAAGTTAGTTAGCAGTTATGGGGGTTGTACTTGAATTGATCCAAATAGAAATTAGTCAATCTGATAAACAATTCATATATTCATCTGTTCATAAAACAATCTGATAAATACTTTTTTGTATTACAAGGTACCAAATATGAAGGAGATTTTGCTCATCGGCTTTTATCAACCAAATGAAGAACTGAACAGATTCCTGTTCAATGCACAGCAGGAGTTTAAAATCTCCATCAGGTAAAGAGACAAAGCTCTTAGTCTTACTCGACTACCTTACTAAATAACAGCATTCATACAGTAACACTTGCATATTGACCGTTCATAGCTATGACTTATATACTTTGTTTATAAAGACATTTTCACAGTGCACTTTTTTTAATACACATAATTAAACAAATAAAAGAGTACTTGTTTTTTCTTAGATGTGCTAAACTGTGATAGTATTCCTAAACATGGTAACACTTTGTATGACTCCCATGTCTATAATACATTATAAACATACTTTTGACCATATCTCCGTCCGTGGTTAGAGCTGGCAGCCCATAAAATGTTTCCGCTGCCAGATACGCATGTTCGTCACACGAGCCCTCAGAAGCATTAGGCAATGTAATCCCCTCTGTCTGCCCCTTTCAGCACTGTATCTGGAATAAAAACACTGGCCCAGAACAAATCTTTAAAAAACACATACTTATATTGCCCTCTTATAGCACTTTATAAAGGTATAGTTATAGGCGCTATGTCGTAACACATCACATCATAAATCATTGTTTATTGACAAAGTATAATAATACTTAGTATTAATAATATTAATTGTCACTAACTGTCATTTTTTCAAAGTAAAACAAGTCATGTATAATAATACTAGTAAAAGTCGGCAGTGGTTGGAGAAGTATTTAGATGTTATACTTAATTAAAAGTACCTTCAAAATTGTACTTAATAACATTACTTAAGTAGATTCATGGACATAAAATAAACATGACATTATTATTATTTGTATTAATAAGAAAACATGAAGGACAGACCATCTATTTCTATTTTCTTTCTTTATTTTGAGAAAGCGGCAGGTAATATAAGATGATGTTCTTCTCCCTGCTCCTTTTCGGGTATGGTGTGTTTACAGAGACATGCTTTGTAAATAATTGTTATACATTGAGTTTGTGCATACGATGAACTGAACAAATACGAAATGGAATGGAACAGTTATAATATACTATAATCAAGAATTATGAATAGATAGTAAATGCTTTTTCCTTTGTTTATACGATGCTGTTAATAGAATTCAACCCATTTAAAGTATGTTTATAATACATTAAAGTCATGGTCTTGATAGAAACTGCTGCTGCACCGCTCCTGCTGAATGACTGCAGGTCAGCTGATCTTCCTGACTCTGCACCACAGGTATCTGCAGGAGTATGCTGCCCTTGGCACCGGGGGTGGCATCTATCACTTCAGAGATCAGATCGTGTCCGGCAGTCCAGAGGCCTTCTACATTCTGAATGCTGATGTTTGCTCAGCGTTTCCCCTTGCAGAGATGCTCAGCTTCCAGAAGGAACACGGAGAACCAAACAGCTTTGTTATCCTGGGGACAACGGTGAGACTCATAGAACTTGTTAGATCTGGTCAAAGTAAAACTCCAAAAGGTTTTTCTTTCTGTTAGTTATTGTGTCTAGCTTTCTGAATATAATGAAATATGAGATCTGGCTTCTTGGATGTCAAATTTTGATTTCTAAATCCAATTTTTTCAGGCAAACAGAAAGCAGTCCATGAACTACGGCTGTATTGTTGAAAACGAGACAACAAAGGAAGTAAGTAGCCCTTCCTAACTTCTTTCCTTAAATAGCCACTCATTACTGTTTCATCTTAAAATAACAACAACTTCTTTTTTATTCAGGTCTTGCATTATGTGGAAAAGCCAAGCACATTTGTGAGCGACATCATAAACTGCGGCATATACCTCTTCACCCCGGAAATCTTCCAGCATATCGGTGCTGTCTTTCAGAAGAACCAGCAGGATATGTTGTTGTGAGTTGAAGCCCTCCACCATGGGGACGTGTGTGTGTGGGAATGCATGTGAACATCATTTATTGCATTTCTTTGCTTTCTCTTCATTTGTCCTTTTTCCTTCCCTTCTCATCCCTGCCATGATTACTGTTTGCTCACACAATCATCAGATATCCATACGATGGGTAAGTGAGGACCCTCAGGCTACGCGGTGTAGTGATAGAGCACTTAGTGTATGGTGTGAGCTGTAGAACCCAGGAGAAGGCTGAGACTGCCCAGGCTGCTTTGTGAATGTGTGTGTGCCATCTTGGTGTGCCCTTTTCTTCGTCCAATTATGCATCTTCCATTTTGCCTGAGGCCTGTTTTGGTTTATTTACTTATTGTGTGTTTTGGCAAATTGTTGTGCTTGAAACTTACACTACAGGAACTTTGCCTATCTGAGAGTACTACGGAATATGTATGATTATTAAGTATGATTATTTACTTTCCATCAGACACCTAGATGAGATGACTCTCATATCTGTTTTGTAAATATGAAGTTAAAGCCAGCAGGCGGTTATAGCTTAGCTTAGCATAGAGACTGGAAATCATGAATCAGCCTGCCTCTTTCCGTAGGTAAGAAAATCAAGATAATCAACACTAGAGCCGAGAAACAGTCTGTGATATTATAGATTCTGGATTTTATTCTTCAGTTTTTGATTAGGTTAAACAAATGACATATATGTGCTTTTTTGTTATCTTTGGATTAAGCCGGGCTAACTTTGGCTTTTTTTTGTGCTATGTTAAGCTACCTGGCAGCTGGCTTTGGCTTTATATTTAATGTAGGGCTGGGTAATATATAAATATTATTATATTGATATTAGATTAGTAATCTTAGTAATCACATTATCGTTCATTGTGATATTTACGTTATCTATTCCCGGTTTTAAAGGCCACCTTACAGTAAGTTAATATAATCTTCAGAATCAACCACTCTGTTCTTGTGCTTCTATTTTTTGCCTTTACCAGTTTAGTCAGCCGCTTTCACACTGCAGGACTTGCCGCACTTTAGTGCCGGCACTAAAGTACCACTGCACTGAATCCGCCAGGGGGCTAGTGCCAATCGCATTCACACCGCAGTACTTTCCCTGAGGCAAGATTACGCTGACGTCACTTCGTCTTCTTCTTCTCTGGGTTTACTGGCAGGCCGCAAAACCACTTCACGGCAAGTACAAAAAAAAACGAGAGAAGAAGAACTACACGGGGGAGGGGGTATAAAGCCCACCCGCTGTACATGAGGCGTTTGTTTACTTTCCGACCTCAGACATGATGGAGTTTACTGAGCGTGTTGTCTTTGTGCTCATGTTATACAGCTTTGTAACTGGGTTATTGCAGCCAACTAGGGATTTGACCCACTCGTCGAATGCTCAGAGTCTAACGAGGCGTGGTTTGCAATTCGCCCAGTCAATAGAAATAGAATAGAAATTGGCACTCTTTTATCACCAGGTTCGTACCACCTCTCTAGCAGGGACTGAAAATGGCCAAAAGAGTTCCCGGCACTGAGTAGTCCCGGCGGTGTGAACGCGACATTATTGGTACTAACGGAACTAAAGAACCAAAGTACCAGGGAAAGTCCTGCGGTGTGAATGCAGCTAATTATATCCACATTACCTATAATATCATCACAATATTGCTAAGAGGTATTTGGTCAAAAAAACTCAAGATACTTTATTTTCTATATTTCTCCCAGCCCTAAGGCTTTTTAATCTTTTCATCTGACTGTCAGTATGCAAATACAATGTTCCCAAAATGTAAAACGTTTGCTTGCCATAGAGTAAAGACAAAATCCACTTGTAAAAAAAACCCTGCTTTAACCTTATCGTAGCTTGCTCTCCCGAGTTTAAACTCTGTATCCTGCATTTTTTGTGATTGTCCGTTGATCTTTTTAAGGACAAGCATTTAACTGAACTGACTTCCTCATATCTAGTTTTCTTTTTCTCTTAATATATCCCTGTTTTTATTTTAGGTTAGCTAGCAAAACGTCTTAAAAGATAGTTTGCTTTTGTGAAACTTTGTTGCTCAGCTACCATGAAGAATTAAGTAATGGTTGTGGATATTCTGATTTATGTAATTTGCTACACTCCCAGCTGTGCTTTTAAAAAACGTTTCCTGTCTGCTCACAGCCTAAATGTGCATGTGGCTGCACACTGGTCACTCACAGAAGCCATAAAAACACATGGGATTACTTTATGGATTTTTATTTGTGTAAATATTTGGAGATTTGACACTTTCCCTTTTTATGTTTTCTAACGCTCACTGTGGTGTAAAGCACCTAGCATTTGGCACCCCAAGGACACTTGAAATATATTACGAAAAGGTCAAGCCACGCTGTGCATAATTCACCTGCCTAACATCAATAGCACTTAAATCAAGCTGGGCACTGAATCAGCGAAACTGTTGAACTCATCAGAGATGCTTGATAGAAATGAGATGGGTTATACTGCAAAATCTCTAGGGGAGCACTTTGCCTCTAACCACATCCCCTCCTTTTTGGTAAAACTTCGATTATGGGTGCACTCCTTTAAAATATTCTTTTCATCAATATTTAAAACTGTTTCATCTAGGGGCTCTCACAATACACTATGCCAGAGACCCTAATTAATATGGAGCGCATACTCTCTTCTACTTAAGTTTTGGATCACCACTAGGTAATAAGCCCGGCTCTGACACATTTTAACTAACTGAACTCAATTTATTCTGGGGGATGGATTGTATGCAATAAATTCATGTTTTATTTGGCTTTAGCTACATTTGGAAATAATGATGCCACTGGGTTGCTTCTGCCCATAAATATAGGTTTTTAGAAATATCAAAGACTAGTTTACTAATAGTGGGGTAGGGCTAGTTGTCAGCTCATGGATCGTATCATTGGAAAATAAATGATAATACATGGAGGTATTATGATAGACACTTCCTTTCTAATTTGATAACAATATGCGCATTTTAACAGGAAGGCTGATGTACTTGCTAAAGTTCTTGATTAAATGAGCAAGTACTTTTAATTAGTCAAGCATTTGATTAATAAAGAGTTTAAGATAGGATTTACCGACTGACGTATTCACTTATTTACTCACCACGAAACATCCAATATCATGACCTAACATAAGGGTAGATATTGGCTCTTAAAGTAGGGCAACAGGAATACAAACTCATCCTCAATTATTTAAGTACATATGTTTACTTACACCCTCTCCGATACCAAATATTAGAATACAACTCTAACTGCATATTTATAGTTCATAAGATAGTTGGGGAGAATGCTAGTCCGTGAGTGTCAGTGTGTCTAATCGTCTGTTTAGTATTTCACTTGCGTTCACTATAGGGCCACGTCTTCTGTGAAATCCTGTGCCTTTTTCAAAAATAATAATGTTTCAATACATTTTTCAAAAGAATATCAAGATACATGGCAACCACACTTGGATAGTGGCTGAGTTTAGCTTGATAATTGCATCCAATAAATACAATAATCTGTTAACATTATTCATCATATTTCCTGGTTACATCCCATCTCTGTCTTGGATTTCTAACCCCTAACCCTGTGCACAAGATTGTTTTTTAATAAATGTGGCCCCCAGCCCTGGTTTGTGACTGAGTGCCATAAAGTGACGATGTGTCTCCTGCAGAGAGGAGCCAACCAACGGCTGGCACCGGGCAGAGGCCATCAGGCTGGAGCAGGACATTTTCACTGCCCTGGCGGGACAGGCCAAGCTCTACGTGTATAAAACCCTCAGCTTCTGGAGCCAGATTAAATCTGCAGGGTGAGTGCTCATTTCATAAATGCTGCCACATTCAACAGCACATCAATTCGTTTTTGTGACAACACTGTAGCCTTTAAAAAGGTTAGAGAGGAACAGAGACTTCGGACTGTAAATCATACAGGCTTAAATCCAAAAAAGTATGGCATATTCAAATTGAACATAGTTTGAGAGTATTATTAATTGTTCTTAAACAAATAACAATTCATACTTAGTTTTTTGTGCACCAACACCTATTGAGATCTATATTTTGATGCTAAGCATTTGTTGTATGTTTGTAGGTCTGCGATTTACGCCAGTCGGTTGTACCTCAGCCAGTATCACACCACTCATCCTGAAAGACTGGCCACAATTAAAGAGGGGGGGCCTAAAATAAGTGGTAAGAATGATCACATTACACTATATTTCATTTAGCTGACACTTTTATCCAATAAGTGCAATCAACAATGAAGATACATACTCAGAACAGCAAGAATCCTACATGTACATTTTCTTTCTATAGGCCAAACCATTTTAAGTGCTACTGCATTATCTTCAAATACACCTAAGTCTTCCATAGCTTTGTTCTTTTTTTATTGGAGACAAAGCTATTCACACTTTCACTCATTTTCCTAGGTAATGTCTATATTCATCCTACAGCAAACATTGACCCCACTGCTATGGTAAGCATCCTTTCTCATTGAGTTGCACTTTACATCTTGAACACATTTAAATGAACAGAACATCCTTTTGTGTAAAATATGTAGCTTTTCTTGGTAAAAGAAAAGATGGAGAATACAAGTGTATCTAACATTTTTTCTTTCCTTGTATTGCTCCAGCTGGGCCCCAATGTCTCGATTGGCACAGGAGTAACGATTGGTGCTGGGGTCAGAGTTCGGGAATCCATCATCCTTCATGGTGCAACTCTACAGGTGAGCATTTGTAAACTATCACTGACCAAAGAAAACCCAGCCAGGGTGTTCGGACACACAGCTGGGATTTGACATTCCTACTAGAATTGTATCCTCTCCTGCAGTGGGTTGGTTATTTGGTGTTCTGCCATCCACTGCAATGCACAGTAGGTTATGTCTGAATTGAATTGATGATGCCATTTTCATCTGTTTACCACATAAGCAGATGAACTAACTCTTATTGTTAAGATAGGTTAAAGGTTTTGCTAAATAAGCAGCAAAACATCCATTGCTAAAATGATTAACTTCCCTCAGAGTATAATTTTGTATGAAAAAACAGGTGGTGTTTATTTAGAAGGGCAGCTCAACTAACAAAGTGTCCTTGTAGCAAGTATGCAATAAAAGACAATAAGTCACCTGCAGTCTGAACTCATTTCGGAGGCACCCGGTCATCCTTGGAGACATGGGGTTAAATTATAGCCTCCAAATCGTTAAAAATGACATCTTTGTGAGCGGCACGGTCAACACTATTTCCTGTTTGACACAAGCTTGAAGATTAATTCAAGACAAGTCACTGTTGAAGTGTGGAAAATGTTTCTAATAAAATGTTAGGATGTCCCCAGGATGAATGGGCAGATAAATCTGATCCGCTCACCTCACTTGAGTTTAAACTTGAATATTAAAGACTCTGATTAGACTGTTTGTCTTACCTAGAAACATGATCTAACGCAGCACGTAGGAATACCTGAAACACTTGCTTTTTCTTTCTTGATCTTTACGTCATTGTACAGTCAATTAATTAACTGTTGATGTTTTCTGTCAAATTGTTTTCCTGTAGGATCACTGCTGTGTTTTGAACAGCATTGTGGGATGGGACAGCACTATTGGCAAGTGGGCCAGAGTAGAAGGAACCCCGAGTGACCCTAACCCAAATGATCCCTTCGCAAAGATTGACAGCGAGACACTCTTCAGAGAGGGAAAACTCACACCCTCTATTACTATTCTGGGTAAGCATGCTCTGACCTAAGAGAAACTTCAGTCCTTACATGTGTAAAATGATCATATATTAAATAACATAACTGCATTTTGCTATTTAGCATTTTTTGTATGTTCTTGACATAAATGAAAAGTAAGTGGTATAATGAGCGATCTGCTTTCATTTTTCTAAATGTAGTTTGCTTAGACCAGGGGTTCCCAAAGTGTGGGAAGGTGAGCCTCCCCTCAGAGAACATAATCACAGCCGCGCCCCCCCTCCCAATTATTATTATTATTATTATTATTGTTGTTGTTGCTATAATTCAGGGGTATTCAATTGCATTTCAAAGAGGTCCTGTAAGAGAAAATGTCATAAAATGCTCTGTTTTTGCCACTTTTCTCTTTTTTGATAAGCTGAGCGTCACCACCTCGCATACATTTAGCTGAAGTCAGCGCCATATACATACACACATACATACATCTCTCTATATGGCGCTGGCTGAAGTTAACTAGCTGGATTTCACTGTTTCTCTTAATTTTTTTCTGCCGGCTGCGCCTCCCTTGAAGCTCTCTGGAGCCCCCCAGGGGAGGCGCGCCTCACACTTTGGGAACCCCTGGCTTAGACCAAGGGTTTTATGCTGGAATCCGTTCCGTAAAAAGAATTGTTATTTTACATATATGTCATAATTGTCATATTGGTCTTTTACATTTTCCAGTAATAATCAGCTACAGAAAGCATAACTGAATTATGGACGTGTCATTGTGTTATTTAATGCAAAGTGTGCAATGTTTAACACTTCTTTCACTTTAGTGCCCAGAGAAAGAGGATCTATCTTAGTCTATTATTTTCTGTACATTTTTTATTTTCTTGTACATTTTATTACAGTTTTACCTCTAAGGGTTCTTTCTCTTCTTTCAAAACAAGCCAGAAATGTAAAACACATCAAATGATAAATGCCAGGAGTGCGTTTTTAAAACTGAAATACAATGTCTCATGTCCTGCACAGAGACTAATCACAGCCTTGGCTTTTCTCCTCAGGTTGTAACGTGACCATCCCTTCTGAGGTCATTATACTCAACTCGATCGTCCTACCACACAAAGACCTCAACCGCAGCTTCAAAAACCAAATTATTCTCTAGTTAATCTTACTCGGGCTTCTGTCCACTTACTGTCACTGATGAAGAATGCTGCTGGAAACACAGCGCCCTGCCTCTGAGTTACTGTATATAAGACGTCAAATATCAAGATTCATCCAATCATTTTGAAAAATAGTTTTTTTACATTTGTCCTTCAGCCCTTTATGCATCACTGGGTGTCAGTAGCATTAACGGAAAGCTAATCAAGCATGTTGATTCTCCTTGAAAAATGCTGTCATGCCAGAGGTTTAAATTGTTTTTATATTAACTTTACCAAACTGTAAAATTACTACAAATACTAGTGTAATATATTTTCTTGGATATAATATGATGTTAAAAAAAAAAGGTGTATAGACAACTACGCTCTGTTTTTCTCAAGGGCATCCTTGATAAACTTGAGACTTGTTACTTGAGTGTGAGAAGAGGAATTATTAAGGAATAAAAATCCCTGGCCACTGACTGTGGTTAATTTTTAGAGGTGATTATTTGTGTGGAGCTCTTGATTAAAACCGTTAACCATCTTCATTGTTTGTCTCAAATTGACTACCACCAAAATAAATCAGCGGGCTCGAGATTTACGTTGCAATCAAGTGATGTTGCCTTTTTAAAATGTAAACTAAGCAGGGGGCCTGGAGACGGCCATATAAGCAGCAACACAAGATGCTTAAATGGTGCTTCCGCAATCACTGGAGGAACTGTTTCAATTTATGGATACAGCACATTAACATTTACTTATTAAGCCCTCGAGCACTCATGATCACTTCAGCACTTTTGTTCCAATTATTGCGAAGAGCGTGTCTATTAAGAAGCGATTTAAATTGGGATACAGGAAATGCAGAATGATATACTTAATCAAGTCTATTCACAAACTACCCTCCAGTGACAGGAGGGAAAAACAAGTTAATGTAAATGTTTAGGTAAATAGATTTCTATATGTAGGTGCCTGTGCTTTCCATTGATGATTCAGGTGCCTAAGTTCTTCAAAAAGCATTGCCTCATGCCAGTCTGAGGGCCTGTCATTGAAGTGTTTTATCCTCTTTGTGGGATGGTAATTAATTAGCTAAAACCCCCACGCTCCTCACATGAAAGGCAATCCTAAAAGTCGTTAGATCTAATTGGCTTCCACTCACAGATTTTTTGATTTTAGTTTCTCTGCTCCCCTTTCTGATATAATATTCTTGTCTAGTGTTTTTCTTTTAGGGGGAATGTTTTTTCTTATCTATTTTGTAATTCTAAAATTCATTGTTATAACCTGAAATCAGAACTTCAATGATACCAATATAATGTTCTAATTTTTAATATTTTTAATTTTACCATTAGTCTTGAACTTATGGTGTAAGGCTATGTCTTGACAGGCATACATAGAATAATACTGTATGTCTGACTGATAACAGGGAAGTAAAATAGGTTGCTTACAGTATGTGGAATAAAATGACATGTGACACCTTTTTTGTATTGAGTAGTAATACAAATTAACGGATGGCAATGGTAACAATACTAGTCTTTGTTATCTGAAGTCACCAGCTGAGGAGAAATGTGAATCTTGTCAAGTATGCAGTGTTAATTTAAATAAATACGGTAGTTAATGATGTAAGGAGGATTCATTTTTCAAAACTTCCTTTCATTTTTAGCTGAGTGCAGGATAGATACTGTCCAAGTCTGAATCCAGAGTGTAACACATAATACAAATTCAAATGCCCAGTTTTACTGGACCTTGATATCTATGATTCTCTACACACTATATATATTTGGTGCAGTGCGTTAACTAATCTTCACAGGAAATACTGCAAGTTATTTTCAGTGGAGGAGGAACTGAGAGACAATCAACTCTGTAAAATGCTCTTGAAACCTTTCAGGATAATACCATTACCAGTCGACACAAGTAGTGTTGGAATACATATTATTGCTCATTGATAGATCAAATATAAATTGTCTGTCTTTGACAAGGAAAATCAAGGAATACTCATTAAGTTGCATATCCAATGTGCGACTTAGTAACGCAAACACATGATGAGGCAGTCATATCTATTTGACACAATAACATATAGTATAATTTCTTGACGGGCAGCAGGCTAAGACTGAATCATACTGAAGGTGTTTTTCTTCCCATGATGTATTAGCTACTCATTTCAGGCTTTTAAAGTAACAGCTTCTTTAGTCTGACAAGCCATTGTTGTGCCATGACTTGTGTTTAAAACAGGGCAGTCGGTACAATATAACAGGCCTCCTGTAAGTGAAGCGTGAGGAAATCCAAAGTGTCGCTATTAGCCTCTTGAAAGTCTCCAGTGGCTCGATGCTTCCTGTTTCTAACAGGAATCTCTGCTGAGGACACATGTTCAAGTTATGAGTTGATCAGAGGGCTTTAGGATGTGACAGTTAAAGGCATTGTTTAACTAGAAAGGCAAATGAGGGCACAAAACTCGCAGAGGTGTTTGTAAATGTTCACATTAGTGCCTGATTTAGAAAACCTCTGCTGCTAGATTACAGGTTGTCATACATAAATAGAGAAACATACACCTCTGGGATAATACATGAACACAGACTCAACATTTCCAATATTATCTTGCCAAAACAAAATAAGACACAAATAAACCAAGAAACAGCTGCAGTAGTCATTGTAACCCCGCAGAAGGTGTGTGTAAGTGTGATGTGTGTATGCGTGTATGTGCTTATGGCCGAGGGTTTCCACCTGAGAGAATAGGTGGAGATTTGCGTGTCTGTAAACTGAAAGGGTGAAGCCTACTATAAGCCTTAAGGACTGACAAATGAGCTGTCAAATAGAAACTGACGTCTCGCACTTCACAAATTCATACGGTAAGGAAGAATAGCATTTGCCTTTCATGTCATGCATCACCAATGAATACTAATGTTGTGCTAAACTGTGCCCTGAAACATCAAAGAGCGCCTGTTCCCCACTTCTCCAAAGAGGTTTAAAGCGGGTGTTTTTGTTCCTCACTCAGCAGATGTGCTGTGTTCCAGAAATGTTAAGTCAGACTTTTTGACTTCTGACTTTGATAGATGTGGACGTAATAACCCCTGAAATAGAAACGCCAACTGGAAGGCAAACTTGTCTCAACACTTAGAGTTTAAAGTTACAGTTATGGCACCAACATGACAGCACAACACCGTGTAGAAAGATGTAGGCTATTTTAGCTTGTTTAGTCTTCTTAGATGTACAAGGTGTTGGCTGAGCATAAAATATTGTGTTTTTCTTTCATATCTGTGGTGTGTCATTGGTTATGCCTGCAAGTGTATCAAGTGGTAAGGAAATGACTTTACATGTAAAACTTGCCATGAAATACAGTATAGAAAATATTTTCTCATTGTGTCATTATTTTGGGAAGTAACTCAAATCTGACTGAAGGGATAATCTTGCATTTGTATTAACAAGATGTTGTAAAATGTAAAAATTGTCCAATACATTTGCATAAACAACCAATCACCATCTGTTAATTTCAGCCACTGCCAGCTATGCTGAGTCAAGGTTCAGCAGGATAAATACAGCACTGACATATTTTTGCTCAAATGTTAATAGCCTGACTAATATTGCTGTGATTCATAACTTAATGGCGCTAAATACCAGTTCCAAGAAAAAAAGAAATGTGTTGTTGTAGTGCTTACTCTCTACAACTTTGAATGCAGCATGACATATAAAGTCATGAAGTTTCCACGCTGCTTGATTAAAACCCAATTTTCATGTTTTGTTTTTGTGCCTTTCACCCTCTGCTTTGGCAAGTTTAATACCGAGGAGCTAAGCCAAGTCAGAATCCCCACATTGAAAACAGTCTTAGTTCCACTTCTCTTCCCTTTATAAACTAAGCAGCTCTTTCTCTTTTTGGTCAGATTCCTCTGAGCACAAGATTTACCACAAACAATGAGAGAAATCACTTAATGTGGAGCAGAATGACAGAATGGAAATTAAATTGTGTCATTTTTTTAAATGAATTGCAAAATGCTCTGATTTACAGTTTGTCAGCCCAGCTCCTTTCAATCCATTCATCCCTCCAACACCACCACGTCTAGACCCCGGGAGGGGATTCTAATATTGGTTTCCCCCTCTCCAAATACAGTTGCAAGAAAAAGTATGTGAACCCTTTGGAACTACCTGGATTTCTTCATATATTGGTCATAAAATGTGTTCTGATCTTCATCTAAGTCACAACAATAGACAAACACAGTCTGCTTAAGCTAAAACCACAGAAACAATTATATGTTTTTATTGAACACACCATGTAAACATTCACAGTGCAGGGTGGAAAAAGTATGTGAACCCTTGGATTTAATAACTGGTTGACCCTCCTTTGGCAGCAATAACCTCAACCAAACGTTTCCTATAGTTGCATATCAGACCTGCACAATGGTCAGGAGGAATTTTGGACCATTCCTCTTTACAAAACTGTTTCAGTTCAGCAATATTCTTGGGATGTCTGGTGTGAATCGCTCTCTTGAGGTCATGCCACAGCATCTCAATTGGGTTGAGGTCAGGACTCTGACTGGGCCACTCCAGAAGGCGTATTTTCTTCTGTTGAAGCCATTCTGTTGTTGATTTACTTCTGTACTTTGGCTCGTTGTCCTGTTGCATCACCCATCTTCTGTTGAGCTTCAGTTGGTGGACAGATGGCCTTAAGTTCTCCAGCAAAATGTCTTGATAAACTTGAGAATTCATTTTTCCGTCGATGATGGCAATCTGTCCAGGCCCTGAGGCAGCAAAGCAGCCCCAAACCATGATGCTCCCTCCACCATACTTCACAGTTGGGATGAGGTTTTGATGTTGGTGTGCTGTGCCTTTTTTTCTCCACACATAGCGTTGTGTGTTCCTTCCAAACAACTCAACTTTGGTTTCATCTGTCCACAGAATATTTTGCCAGTTGTGCTGTGGAACATCCAGGTGCTCTTTTGCAAACTTCAAACGTGCAGCAATTTTTTTTTCTGGACAGCAGTGGCTTCCTCCATTTTATGACCAACTTATGCAGAAATCCAGGTAATTCCAAAGGGTTCACATACTTTTTCTTGCAACTGTATATATTTTTAGCACAATGGGGTCTAATCCCCAACATTATTACATTCATTCGTGTATTCTTGGCAATAAATAACATTTTGTTAAATTAAATCAATCATCAAAGTCTCCCCTGATTTAAACTAATCTAGGCTTAAACATAAACAAACAATGTACAGTAAATCTGTGTCTATGTTACAATTGTCATGTTGTATCACAGCTGATGTCAGAGTGTAAGAAATAACTGACAACCAGTTGAAGAATAAACATTTCATTAATTAATCACAAAGGACATTTTATTTTTTTATTTTTTTAAGGAGGGCAATGCGTCTATTACAGCTTACCGCTCTTGTGCAGAGTGACATCAGCTCCCTTGTGATCCATATTAGCCAGAGGAGACTTCTGCCCATCATTCAGGCTGGCAATGTATTTTTCATCGACCAAAAACCCCAAATCAACTGCATCTCCAATTGATGGAAAACCAACTTGAATTGTGAAAGTTTGAAACTAGAGAAGCAAACATCAAGCAGCGATGCAGTTCAACAAAGATACAAATGACAAAAACAGCGGCAGATCCAGACGGATTTCTTATAAATAAATACATATATTCTAGCCCTCATAAAATGTAATGTTAGGGTATACGTACTGGTGAAAACTAAAATGTTCAACGTATATCTGACAGCCTCACAACGATAGCCTGCTGCTTTGGTTTTGAAATTCATCGACGAATTTCAGTTAAAACTGTAGAACGGCTTTGGTCATGATTGATTTAATCAGCAGCTTTTTTGTATTTTATGAGCTCCAGCTCAGCATGACGCTTTCCAGTTGCCTCAAGCCTCAAACCACTTCAGCTAACTCTGAGATACAAAAAGAAAACTGTGAAGATCCATTATTTATCTATGTTTAAAAACTGAAGGACATCAGCGCCGAGAGAGATTGTTCACCCACACATGCTGACCTGAAATTCACCTTCTCTATATCCCCCTATAACCCCATCTAGACCTCATTGGAATTCACAGCTGGTTCAAACTCAAAACATTGTATATTTATCCGTCCTACATTTATTCTTCCTTACAGTAAGTAAAACTGATGATGACTTTGCTAAACTGCTGTTTATAATCTGCATTGACTTTGACTGTGTCTTTGATTGGTTTTACCTTTAATGTTGAAACCCCAGAACAGCAGCACTATAAATCTGTGTTGTGTTCTTAATTACTATGGACACTTTTGTTGTAGGTTGCAAAAAACACAACTACACTGCACAATAACATCTCTACCCTCGACCCACACCAGTTTGCCTACAGAGCAAATAGATCCACTGAAGATGCCTAGCCATAGCTCTCCACTCTGCACTGAGGCACCTGGAGCATCGTGGGAGCTACGTCAGATTGCTCTTTATTGACTACAGCTCAGCGTTCAACACAATCATCCCGGACATTCTAGTTTGCAAACTATCAAACCTAGGCCTTCCCCCACCCACCTGTTCCTGGATCAAAGATTTCCTCACTAACTGCCCCCAGCGTGTGAGACTTGGCCCCCATGACTCCTCCACCTGCACTCTCAGCACTGGCTCTCCTCAGGGCTGTGTGCTGAGCCCTCTCCTGTACTCGCTCTACACCCACGACTGCAGTCCAGCCCACCCAGAGAACATCATCGTCAAGTTTGCTGACGACACCACTGTGGTGAGGCTTATCTCAGGAGGAGACGAGTCGGCCTGCAGGAGTGAGGTACTGAAGCTCTCAGCGTGGTGTTCACTGAACAACCTGGCACTGAACCCCACGAAAACCAAAGAGATCATCGTCGACTTCAGGAGGAATACTACCAACCTCGCTCCCCTCGACATTAAAGGCGAGTGTGTGGAGAGACCTTAACACACCCACACATGGGAGAGGTGCATCACCAACAAGCTTTCCTGGAAGGACAACACCACAGCTGTCATCAAGAAGGCCAAGCAGCGTCTGCACTTCCTGAGGGTGCTCAGGAAGAACAACTTGGCCACTAAGCTGCTGGTGACCTTCTACCGCTCTACCATCGAGAGCCTACTGACATACTGCATCACAGTGTGGTACGCCAGCTGCACTGAGGCCGACAGGATGAGGCTTCAGAGAGTCGTAAAAGCAGCACAGAGGATCATCGGTATATCATATAAGAGAGACTTTATAATTGAGATTTTAATTTTGAATTCAGAAATGCAAGGAATCATTATTTACAATAATAACAAATGGGCCTTCTTTTCAATTGTTGACAATCATCCCGGGCTTTAAATCACGCAATACATTTGCCTCTTTCTTCACTGTCAAAATGTTAAAAATCTTGATATTGGTCATTGGGTTTTTTTTCAACCAGGTCAATTTACATGACACCATTTGATCCTATCAATGATGAAACCTTTGGAAAAGAAGTTGCAACATCTGAAATCCTCCTCCTGCTGCCTTGATATCCTACTGGCTTTTAAAAAACTGCGTGATATATCAACACTTCTCAACTGATGTTGCAATTTCCCACACTCCCTGAATATTACAAGAAGGCCTATTAAAAAAAAAGATTGGCCGTGTACTTTAAAAAAAAACTTTTTATAAAATGAAAATGTTTACATTATAAAACACTTTGAAGGTAACAAACAATTCGCATCACAACAACGACAATTTATTTGATATGTTTTAAATATCAAACACACTTCTTGGCCTAATTTGTAAAGTTTGTATCTTGCTGCTTTACATGCGCGTAACGGTGACGTGCAGCTAGTTTAGATTAAAACCTAGCCATGTGTTTCTCAAATCACGCATCTACATTTCAAACTTGTGCTGTGATGTTGTGGGGCCGCGGAGGGATAATTGTCCGGCCGGATAAGTGTTTTACAGGTAAATTGATCTTCAAAATTACTTGAGGGTTATTTTTCAGAGTTGACAAAGACTACTTTTATTATTAATGGAAAAAATACCAAATGAAAATGTTGATGTTTGCATCTGGGGGAGAGCTATTGTTTTAGCTCATTCTTGAGTACTAGCTAGCAATTGCGTAACAACATTATCATCTGATACACAGATAAGTGTATTTAATAAACTCCATATAGTGGAGTGCTAATGTCTGCTTAAACATGTGCCTGCAACAGCAATGATTTAACGTGTCAGTTGTGTAGTATTTCTGTTAATAAAAAAGCCTTATTAGCTTAGTGTAATTATTTGTAGTTGGGGACAGCTAACCCATAATAGTAAAAGCACAGGTGTATTTAATCATTACTAATTGACTCTAGGCTGGCTAAGTGGGACATTTAAGGAAACTCATAATTAATATTATCAGTAACACCTGTCCCTTCATGCTGTCATGAAAAGGTAGGTATTTTGGAGGTAGGTATTTGGTTTGAATTAGGTATTGTTCTTTAATTAATGTATTTATTATTAGTTTTTCATATATATATTTTTATTTATGTTTATTAATTTGTCTATATTATGTCATGTTGACATTTTGAATGTAGAGTATTCAAACCCCCCACTCATTCAGTAAAATACAAATTGCAGTTGGTTGTATTGTATAATGGTTAAAATATTCCTTGCATAATAAGTATAGCCTTGTGTTTAACAAAGATATAACATTTGATGGAAGAAGACAGTTGCTGAAGAGCAGAAGGGCCATGCAACTAAGTGAAGCCTTGATAATGTGGGGCTGGAAAGCTTCTTGATTTATGCAGTGGGGTAGATGGTCCAAATGTATCCTCGTGCAATATTTATTAGACATGCACACCATCACTCTGCTTTCTGAATGCAATAGTGGTAGGTGGACAGTGCACTATGCATTGCATTGCATAATGCAGGGCTGTCATATACACATAATGGAGGATGGCAGTGTGATTATTTGCATCATTTCCATAAGATCATAATTTTTCACATTCTGTACATCTAAGATTAAAGCATGTAAGGAACACCCTGTCCTGGGGGGTGTTTGCTTCTGCTGTGCTGGCAGCATTTGTCAGACAGCTCCTGCATTAAAATAGACTTATGTATATTGATGTCCTGTCAAAGTATAGTTATGTTCACTAACACATCTGCTTCCTTTCCTCTGAGTGAGCTCGTTCCTAAACTAGAATGGACCACACACTGTGCAGTCAGAATAATGTGTTCTGTGACATTGCGTACCAGTAGCAGTGTCAACAACAACAACAACAACCGTAACCTATAAATAATAGTGCTTTCAACTTGTTACCATAGTTGCTATTGAATAAATACTAAAGATCTACCGTGACTAGGCCTGCAACTAGAGTTATTTTTATTATGGGTTATTATGAATTTAATTATTTTCTAGATTATTCAGACCATCATTTGGTCTATAAAATGTTAAAATGTCAGAATAGCGAAAATCTTCATCTCATTTTTGATAAGGAACTCTCGTTTTTTTTAACAAAAATTACTTCCATCATACATTGATTATCAAAAAGTTGGCAATTATTTTTGTATCGTGGACCTCTATTGACCAATCGTTGCTGTGAATTTTGGAGAAGATTTCGGGTTTACTTCAAACTAGAGCAGGCAAGTGTTATCCAAATTGTGTCAACATTTAGCTCAGGCTGAGTTCATTTCCCGGCATTGCTTAATCAGGGTGTCCGCGGGGTCTTAAAAAGTATTAAAAGTTGATAAATCAATTTAGCGAAAATTAAGGGTATTAAAAAGTATTAAACAACATTTTCCAAGGTATTACATTTTGTAGCTTGTTTTCCATAAGTATATAAATTGTCCAAAGAGGATGTATTCTACAGTCTGCCTGAATGTAATCATTGCGTAGGTGTGTAGTGTGATTCTGTGTAGTTTATTTATGGCATCCCGTTGGGTTTGACGTCATCTGAACAGGACATCGCACGCTAATTTCTTGATAGCGTGCGAAGCTCCGTTTACGCCGGTTGTTAAACAACATCGTTATGGGGAAATGCAAGTTTGCGTCCAAATGGTTGGAAGATAAGGAGGAAGGACAATCAACACTGTATATAGTAAATGTGAGGTAAAGTGTGTCGCCAATGTAACCGGTTAAAACTCGAAGTGGCGATGAGGTCTTAAAATGTATGTAAAGGGTATGACATTTGACTTCAGCATTCCTGCATATACCCTGTTAAAGGAATATTGCAAATACACATTAAATAGTTAGTTAAGGGGGTTCTGTGATAGCTTTAGTACCTTGATCCTATCATGGAAGATTTGACGTCACTGCACAAACTGAAGCATTTCTTATTCTAAAGAAACAAACAAAAAACCATTGGGACTTTTATTTAAATTGCTTTCAGTAAATACTGTTATACAGTAAGTTAAACTCACATTTTAAATGTTTCGTTTCTTGGACCCTTTCACAGATCTCAAGAGGTTCAGCATCTAGTCAAGTTGGTCACCAATCTCTAAGTGTGGCTGAGGCTCTGGACAGTTCGATGACAGGTAGGAACAAAATTACATGTTCTATTGATGTGAACATCTGTTGCCTAAACTGGCACTCTTGTTCAGCATTACTTTTGTAGAATATGAAGTTTAAAAGTGCATGTCTTTGTCCCCAGTAGAGGGCACTGTGGGTATTCATTAAGGCCAGGCATGTCTTGTGTCAGTGTGTGACCCCCCAGTGAAAACAGTGTTGGAAAAAAGCTGTTGTATTTGGTTGTCTTTGTGGCATGAGAAAATGAGATGCAGCTTCTAACCCTTTACTTACTTCTCGCATTCCCTGTGCATCTGTAAGGACAGAAAAACACACACAATTAAAATGTATAACATTTCTTATTGATCTAGCAAAGCTTTGCAGGAGATTAGAAGGTTGGGATCCCACTGCTAGATGCAGATGCATGTCCAAGCCTAATAGCACGTGTTTGTTCAGTTTTGATATATTCGTGCAGACAGCTGTATCACTGGGATGTTGATTCAGACATGTAAACTAAAATGTCTCAAGATTCATTCTACTGCATTTTCTGAAGAGCTACAATGTTGTGCCATGCGAGCAGATGTGCATGATACCTAGTGTGATGCAAAGGAGAATTAAATACATCAGACCAGAATAATGATTTGAAATTTTACACAAGTCTCCACTCCACTAGAACTTTCATCATTCAGTCTCTATAATTCTGTCTGTTTGACTGAGAAACGGGAAGAATTATATAAATGGATCCTTTGTGTAGAGTAATTTCTGATTCCTCTTTCTCTTTCACACACCTTTTCCTTTCTACCACAACCAACCACATACTCCTACTAACATTACTCTTCTGTTTCACACACAAACACACACCCTTTCTTGGTGTCCTCAACAATCTCCTCACCTGATTTTTCCTATGTAATCCTACTGTGATTATACAAAAAGAGTTTGCTCTCAAAGTGAAATACATTTTTGCTAAGCCTTGTTGATTTTGAAAGTGTCATTGTGACCGGGACTGTCATGCAGAATCTGTTATGCTCTTGGCTGTACAAAACAATGTTTATAAAACACTTAATGTTATCAACAGGCAGCAATAAGACATTGAACTTACTTGGCACATTAATTTAAATTAAATGGCGTCTATCTATGTGAGACCTAAACTGACATTGCTGTTAATTGTCTTATTTACTACAGTTAACTCTTGACAGAAAAATATATTGGAACAGGTTTGTTTACTCTGCATCTCTACACATTTATTTTAACTGGTTATCAGATAATTGACACTATACTGGTTGTATTATCTTGCCTCATTTTACAATGATAACATTCATTATAGTTGGCATTACACTAGGGCAGTCTCGCACACAGGTTCCTCAATTGTGATAAGATGTCTTAATTTTGTTCATTAATCTCTCAAAGGAAAACCACTACAGCAACATCTGTTAACTGATGATAACTGTGTTGATTCATCACATAAAAAAAGAAACTCGAATAGACATGCTTTGTGAGTTTCTGTGTTTGACCTTGTTTCAACAAGCTTCACTAAATAAGTGCCCCTCCCAATTTAGTAGGAAGTCCTTTCTAAAAAAAACTCAGTTATACTGCTAAACAGACACGTATACAGACATTTGCGGACACATGGAGATGTATTTCAGTTTATACTGTCCACTTTCCCACGGGCAGGAGATCACTGCATTGCCACAACTGAATGAATGTAGCAAAACATCGCATAGCATCGTTTTTTTTCCTTCACACATTTCTTTAGAAATGAACTTTCCCTAAGCCCCGCCAATCAAATACTTCTACCTAAAAAACTGGCGCTAAATTTGCAAAGATTGTTAAAACATCATGAACTAGCATTAGCACTTATATGCTATGCTAGCTACAGAAGATATATTAAATGCAGTATAACACCTTCAGTTGGACGGAAACCAGTGTCAAAAACCCAGAACTTGCCCATAAACAACATTTCACTTAGTATAGTACTTTGCTTAACACTGCAAGCCCTTGAAACATTGATTTGTGTGTGCGTGTGCTTGTATGTTACATTTGTTTTCAGCACTATTATCAGGGCAGTGTGTTATAAGCAGTGGAGGTGAAAGTGTGGCACTCCAGAATCCTCTGGGAGCCATTACTGGCATCGCTGATGCAGGAAATAGATTCAATGTAGAAAATAATACCCTTGAATAATGTATTAGATTAGTTTTAAATCAACAGCGAACACACCAACTGCACAAAGGGAGCAGGTACAATTCCAAGAGTTCTTTAAGAACGATGTTAGGCGCTCTTGAAACTTAAAGATAATCAATAATAATCTCAGGGTATGTGTTTTAACTTAAATATACTCTTTGAAAGCCTATAATTCATGTTCCTACTGCAATTGTTTTACCATAAAGGCCAAAGCCATTTACCAAACAAGTTCCATGTGCATTTATAGCCTCAACAAAGTTATGTTTTGAGCTAAAGGTAATGGTTCAATCCTTCATTGTTTGAACCAGATGACAGTGAAAACAATGATGGTACCAGCTGTCTTTATAACTCCCAGGTATTTCAAATACATTTGAATGAAATGTTGGATTCAAACACAGGATATCTGTTGTTGTAGTAATATTAATAACAATATGTCTTAATGGGATCAAGAAGACAGACTGTCGCTGACTTTGAATCAAGGTCAATCAGAATCAGTCAATCCCCTTCGGAAAAGTTGCTGCTTTATTACATTCCTCTGTTCTTCTGTTCATCTTAGATGTCACTCTTGAGAATAACAGTTTTCTTTTCTTTAAAAAAATGAATCTTGGCAAAAGCAGGTCCCAGTGATTGGGGACAGGATGTACCAGTGGGTTTGGGTATTGACTGAAAGCTTGACTGAATGACTGATTCTTTCCAACAAAACTTTTGAAACCATTGTTATCAGTGTTACATCTTTGATGAATATTGAATAGTGAGTAAGTGTTGGTTTTTATATTCATAATTTATCAAAATTGCCAGCTTAACAATATCTTGTGAGACAGACATATCTACTCACACAGCAGTGCGACTGGTGCATATAGACCGTGGTTAGCAAGCGATTGAGAGACAAAGTCCTTTTCATCTTTGGTCATGGAAAGTGTAAATACTAGAGTTGTGTTTCATCTTTAATGTACAACAATTGTTGCCTAACATGCTTTTTTTTTGTAATGCTGATAGCAATAATCAACATGTAAAGTAAAATAACAAAATATCAACCAGTCTTGTTTCCAACAAATCAAGTGGAGGTTGTCCAGTTTTCAAGACACATGGTCAGTAAGGCTGCATACAGATGGTGGTGCAGCTTAATGAGTGAGGGAACTCATATAATTTTACATGAGTCCTCCTCTCACAATGCAAAAGGAATTGAATAAAGCCAACAAATGCAATTGAAAAGATCTTAATAAAAATCAAGATAGCATATATAGAAAAATAATGATAAACAGGAAAGTAGTTGGCAACTATGATTTGGTATACACATGATGTACATCAATGCCTATTGCACCCCAGTTCTTTCAGCCAAGATAAGCCATAGATGTGGGCTGTAGCATATCATATTGTATTTGACACATTCCCCGAATATATAAAAAAACATTTCGGCTTCCTATAATGGACCTTTCATCAAGGTTTGTGCTTCCAGCTAGCTTTCAGTAGTCTCCCAGGAAAGTACATTGAAAGCAAATTCATGAATATATTTTCAAATCATTTCCACCTCTTAAAATGTCTCAAAATGTGCCTTTCTTTGCATATATTTATAGTAATTTAAGAGAGAGTCTTGCAGGGGGGGCATTATAAATAATCAAATCCATCATATTATAACTGTGGATAGCAATACAAAAATATTAATTAGCTGGGTGTTATAATTCGTGAAACTAATTACATAGACAGAACACTGTTTTTCAGTCTATTTGGGATGATAAGAGGTAAAACCATGGCTGCTACTTCAGGGTAATTTTAGAGCATTGTTGAGAAACTCAAATCGAGTGAGATAAAAAAATCATTATCACTGTTTAATGAGCATCCTTTGTCATTCTGTGATTTTAAGATTTATACATTGCAGCAGTAATAAACAAACACCAAGAATATTACAGATTATTTTTGTTTATTGAATCTGCGTATCCTGTCCATCAAAAATATGTTGTCTGTGACTAACTTGCTTTGGATTACAAAAAAAGTGTTAATTGCGTTGGTGAATGAGCTGATGTCAGTAATGGCAGGGCAATGATGCAGCTGACAATTGGCAAAATCTGACAAAATAAGTGAAAAGATGTATCATAGACTTTAAAAAACTCACTGGTTTTGTATGAGAGTTTATCCTATGAGGAAGAATTGACATGTCATAATCTCAATCAATCAATCAATCAATCAATCAATCAATCAATCAATCAATGTTTATTTATATAGCCCAATATCACAAATGTTACATTTGTCTCAGTGGTCTTCACAGTTTGTACAGAATATCAGTATGACAATACGACACCCTCTGTCCTTAGACCCTCACATCGTACAAGGAAAAACTTCCGGAGAAAACCCCACAGTTTAAAGGGAAAATGGGAGAAACCTCAGGGAGAGCAACAGAGGAGAGATCCCTCTCCCAGGACCAGGGTTCGTACGGTGCTTGAAATCCTTGAAAATGCTTGAACTTTGACGTGGTGTTTTCAAGGTTGGGAAAGTGCTTGAATTTTGGGAATGGTCCTTGAAATTGAGATAAAGTGATTGAAAATGTAAATGCTTTACTTTTACAATAAATTGCTGTCTGACTGAATAGTTCGCTTTTTAGATTAAAAGAAAAATAATTGCTTCTACATAAAACAGCTCCGCTGCGGCCTTCCCGCGCTATGCGCGCGACCTGCAAGTGTTTGTGTTACGTGTGACCTGGGCATTTCTGATGAGAGTGATAGATGACAGTGTGCCAGGAGGTTGCAGTTTCAACGAGCGTTTGCTAGCAGAAGCAAATACAAGCCATGGCTAAGACGAGGGTCAAGCCCACGAGTAGCCTCCTGCAAAGTTTGCAAAATAACGATGCGAGAGTCTGCGCTGATGAGCCACATGAAAGGTACGCCGTAGTAGAGCATTTTAGATTAGGCTAACGTTGCATGTTACGTTTGTTTAAGCTAACGTTAGCGAGCTGAATAGCGAACTCGATTGAGGGATAATAATAATTGCAGGGGACAATCATTTCAGAGGAGCGTACTTATGTT
>NW_011370128.1:0-2120 GCF_000735185.1 Notothenia coriiceps | reverse complement strand
AACTAATGGTAACATTTTATTTTTATCAATCATCAAAGATAGCAGAAAAACATGTATTATGTACTATGGAGGGGACTCTGACAGAGGATTACTCACAAAGTGTCACGATTCTCATGTTATGTCACGTTTATAGTTTTGTAGGTTTGGGTGTTTTTGCTGTTTTCCATGTCATGTTTTCCTTTGGGTTATTGTCTGGTCCTTTTCCCTGTGTTTTCCTCTTGTCATTAGTTTCCCTGGTGTGTCTAATTGTCTGATTATGTTCACCTGGGCCCCTGTGTTTTCTCCTCCCTCCTCACCTGTGTCTTGTTGTGTGATTGAGTCTTGTGTGTATTTAAGTTCTGGGTTGTCTGTCTGTCTTGGTCGGTTCGTCTTGTTCCCTGACTAGTTCTGCGGTGAGTGTTCTGTTTTGCCATTGTCTATATATATCATAGCCTTGAAATAAAGGAAGTTTCAGTTGATATCTGCATTTGGGTCCTGCTTGTTTCGCAAACCGTGACACAAAGTACACAGTAAAAGTACTTCATTTCATTTCTGGTAGAAGTCAAACTGGTACTGAGTCCAAGAGAGTCAGTTGTATTAAGAACTTGTGGTAAAGAATATTTGTATCACTCATTGAATATAGGAGGAAAAAAAAGGAAGAGCTGCTGATTTGAAAAAAGAAACGCAAGAGGTGGCTGAGTTGACCGCAGAATCACTGTATAGTTTAAATCTCCTTACAATGTTGTCCATTTTGGACATAGGCTTATTATATTTACAGCCCTTAATAACATTCATATTTTGGGCTCAATGTGTGTTTTGGCTGTTTTCGTTGTGATCGCTAAATTCACCTTGTTTATAATATTATCACAGTTCCAAGCAAACGAGTGCTTTTGTTTTGAAATCACTTCCATGAGTTTTGCCCCGCCCCTCGCTCCAATGACCATTAAACCATTTAGTAAGGTAAGAAGCAAGAAGGCCTATCAGACGCTCTTCCGTTTACTTGTTTAATAAAGAAAAACAAATGGACGGTAGATACACGGATTCAAGCGGCCTCAGATGAATGCAGTTTCCATAATTATTTTACATTTCTTGCCAGGTAGAGCCAAGAAAGTAGAATTCAGAGATGAAGGTTTGCAGTTGTGGATCAGACAGGCCTCTCTGTAGCCTGAGGATCACTTATGGCGCGTTTCCACTGCAGCGCGGAGCTCGCTTTAAGCGTGCCGAGCCGTGCAAGGCCCGTTTTTGGTTGCGCTTCCACTTGGCCTAGTTTTGGCCCGGGGCTACTTCTTCACCTTTTTTCTGGCCAGACTAAATCGTGGTTCTATCGAGGCCAACAACCAGCTTCAGCTACAACAAGATGAACACATTTGACCGTGATTTAATTGTAATACACGTTTCTAAATGATGCCGAAGTAACAACATACTGATACCGGTTAGTAAAAACCATGAATTAATGCTTTGACAAGTCTGCAGACAGACGGCAGGCGAAAAACCTTTTAAAATGCGTGATCTTCTTATTATAGACACATGCATTTCCAAACATTTGGTCTACCTACGCTGTAAAATGTATTATCTCTTCGATTTACACACGGCATCTATTGCACGTCTGTCCGTCCTGGGAGAGGGATCCCTCCTCTGTTGCTCTCCCTGAGGTTTCTCCCATTTTTCCCTTTAAACTGTGGGTTTTTCTCCGGAGGATTTTCATTGTACGATGTGAGGGTCAGAGGGTGTCATTTTCTCATACTGATATTCTGCACAAACTGTGCTGTTGTATTTGCTGTAAAGTGTCTTTACTGTAGGGTATTTTTATTATATGTAGCCTACAGCACTTTGGCTCGACCAAAAATCGTTTAAAAAGTGTGCTATATAAATAAAACTTGATTTGATTTGTTGTCTAAATGGAGATCGGCTAAGCGAACGCAATATAGGCAATATGCTCCGACCGTCCACACTCACAACGGCCTACACAGACATAAATAAACCAGCGACTGTATTCGCCATGACACAGACAGTCAGTTTTGTACTTGTTTAACTTTTGTCTAGTTTCTGAACAGATATGAGGAGCATGAGTGCAAACAGTTAACGGCTGATGTTGTTTTTTCTGGGGTGCTCATTGAAAATGTCACGGCTCCGCCTACACT
>NW_011370127.1:0-2731 GCF_000735185.1 Notothenia coriiceps | reverse complement strand
TCCATGTCTATAGACTCATGCATTTTCTTATTCACTTACAACATTCTCTGCAAAATGTTAGTTATTGTATTTTTTGACATACGCATACTGTATGTCACCCACTGACATGTTAGGGTTAGGGTTAGGGTTAAACCTGACTGGTTTTCGGACCCCCCCAGACCCCCCCAATAAAGCAAAACTGCACGTTTCAGAGTGGCCTTTTATTGTGGCCAGCCTAAGGCACACCTGTGCAATAATCATGCTGTCTAATCAGCATCTTGATATGCCACACCTGTGAGGTGGGATGGATTATCTCGGCAAAGGAGAAGTGCTCACTATCACAGATCTTTTCAGATTTGTGAACAATATTTGAGAGAAATGGTTATTTTGTGTATGTAGAAAATGTTTTAGATCTTTGAGTTCATCTCATGAAAAATGGGAGCAAAAACAAACAAAGTGTTGCGTTTATATTTTTGTTCAGTGTAGATATTTATGTTGCATTGTTCTAGGAGCCTGTGACTTTTCATTACACTGTAGAAAGTGTGCATATGAGAATAAAGCCTTTGAATCTTGAATCTAATGTGGACCTGTGTGAGTTTTCTCCCTTCTCTGTCTCCTTCGTGCCATCTGTTAGAACGTCTACTTGAATAGTTGTACCCACTAGCAATGTGTACATAGAGCAGACAATGGCTGCAATGTGTGTGAGCAGGACAAACAAACACATTTGAGTGCAAACGTGGAGAAAGGGAAAAGTAGAGAAGCAAATGAAATGCATGAAGGAAGCATGACTGCATGGTGGCGACCTCACTGAGGGTCTCATGCTGTATTTTGTCCGAGCTTGACAGTATCTGTGTCAGGCGGATTTGTTAGCTGGGAGCGTGTCTCTTCCCTGGCAGTGAGTCTCTCCGGTGAGAACTTTAATGAGATGCTGACAGTGCCACGGGCAACTCGCTTACGCAGTCCACTGCATAGCATCTAAAGCACTAATGCGGTTTTGCCAATCACACACTTTCCCTACAGCTGGCAGCATCCATTTCCTCCCCCTCACTTCCACCCCCTTGCCACCAATTGCTAAAAAGCCGACTGAGCTCCCACACAATTATCCTAGAAAAGATATCACACTTGGAGGGCAGAGACAAATCCTAAAATGACTTTCTCACTGTGTCAGGACGATGGCCACGGCATCATTCAGGACACTCTCTCCAAACAGCAGGCTGTGCAGATCCAGGTCCAAACGCAGCTCTGACAACAGGCCAAGGACTGCAACTACAAAGAAAAACAAACACATGAGTTACGGTTATTGAAGACAGCATGAAGCACAATAACTCCTCTGCTAATCCCACAGCAAAAGTGGTGCGGGATATCACCTCTACTTCCACAGACCGGAGCATCAGGGAGATTTCCTGTCAGGGAAATAACAACACACTGACAGCCCCAGAAAGAGGGTTCTGACACTTTGAACAGCCAGAGTAACTAAACCTAAAGACCTGTAGAGCCCAAGCAGAAGGACATTCACAAAGCTCTGGAAAGTACAATGTATGTCAGCAAAGAAAGCAGGAAATGCTGATTATTTTCTCGTTACTTTTTTCTGTATTTATGATGAGATTGTCATGCAAGTGCACAAACATCTAAAAATGTAAGTGAACGTTTGCCTTTGTGTGGTATCATTGAATGACCAAACACTAAATAGCACATCACAATTGCAATATATTTGCAGCCTTATTGCAAATCATCAGAGTACAGTGACCTTTTTCATATATGAGAAATGTGGAAGTTACAATTTCCTTATCGTAGGAGCTGCAGGTTTTCATGTTTACCGTTCTCTGTGTTTGTTAAAAGTGTATATACATAGGGGTGTGTATTTATTAGCCGAGAGCATTGCTGCAGTTTTCACCTTAGAGGGAAATAGCAACAAGGATTCTGGGAATCTTGAGAGAGCGCTGATGGGAGAAGGGAAGGCTTAGAGCTACGATGCTGCAGCTGGTTAAAACATCCAAAAGGAGCCAATTAAAGGCAGCCCTGCTTTAAATAATGCAACGATACACTTACTGCTCAGCAACACAATAAATTCCTCCACACTTCATTCAGTTCCTCACCACTATTGGATGACTTTCAGACGGCCCTATGAAGCTTTTGGGGGTTTTCTAGCCCGAAACGCCTCCATCGGACCCTCGTGTGTTCCAAGACATTGTAATTGATAGGCTAAGGGGCAGGACATCTCTAAGCTGGTTGACCAATCACAACAGAGCTGGCCAGCTAACCAATCAGAGCAGACTAGGCTCTGGTTTCAGACAGAGGGTGAAAAGAGGTGCTGCAGCACAGACAGTATGAGAAACATAAAGAGCTTTTTGAACATTAAAGCATGGAGACATGTAGAGACACTACATACTGATATACACCTGAACATCAGCAGGAGAGGACTCTTTAAAGTAGAGACTCTACATACTGATATACACCTGAACATCAGCAGGAGAGGACTCTTTAAAGTAGAGACACTACATACTGATATACACCTGAACATCAGCAGGAGAGGACTCTTTAAAGTAGAGACACTACATACTGATATACACCTGAACATCAGCAGGAGAGGACTCTTTAAAGTAGAGACACTACATACTGATATATACCTGAACATCAGCAGGAGAGGACTCTTTAAAGTAGAGACACTACATACTGATATACACCTGAACATCAGCAGGAGAGGACTCTTTAAAGTAGAGACACTACATACTGATATACACCTGAACATCAA
>NW_011370126.1:0-3366 GCF_000735185.1 Notothenia coriiceps | reverse complement strand
CTCAAGACGGGTAACATTTAACCACACCTTGGAGCGCTTCTCTCCGCCATCTCCTCCGTGTGTTGCTGCATGTAGCAGCTGAGTGTGTGTAAACTGCCCCGCCCCCCCACACACAAACAGACGGAGAGAGAGATCTCGTCTCCATTGGAAAGATCGAAAATACACCGACCATAGACGCATGTGTTTGTCTTTTTGCATGTTAGAAACGAGTTGGCGACACTAAGACTGCGAGATAATGTTTGTGTAGCAATAATACATGACCTTTCTCTTTCTCAACTCGCTACTCGGAGGGAAGTCGCTGTCATGCCTTGTGAACGCTCCGATAATGCCTCTCCACGTTACCTTTCTTTGGCAGAGCGACGCTTGCTTTACAAATAAGGCAAATAACCTTTGAATGTGACATCACAACAAAATATTCTTCCTCCCATTCTGTGTGGAAGTGGTTTGTCTTTAGCTTCTTGCTCGGCCCCGCACTCATTTTGTTGTTTGTCTCTTTAACTTAATTTGAGTTTTCCCGGCACTTGACTGATTTTGTATCGCCTTGCATTCTGGGTTAACAGACTGGAAAGCAATTGTTCGCTTTTTCTGTCAATCAAGTAAACTCCTGATTAAGTGGCAGGCAGGCCAAGGGAGGAGTGATCAAAACCTGTTTTGTCTATTTTAACGGAGCTGGATTTTTTTTTATTATTAATGACTCGCGATCTACCAACATTGCCCCCCCCCCAGTCGACGTACTGGGCACCTCTGTTCTAGGCTGTTGCTTGGCGTGGCCAGAATAATGCTCCACTTTCTCCGGTCCCCGAGATTGGGCTTCCAGTAGCTCTGGAGAGAGCTTTCGCACCTGTGGCCACTAACGGTCATCATGTCTCTGCTTGGTAACCGTTTTATAAAAGCAATAGCTCACTTCAGGCCGTGGTATATGCTCATTATATCACAGCTAAGGGGCGTGGTTCGGCCTGACGCGAAGATAACCCCCTTATAACTGGTATAATGAGCATATACCACGGCCTGTCGTGAGCTATTTCTTAATTATCCCTTACATGTTTCCATCTTAAGCTTTGTTAGTTAGTTAGTTAGTTAGTTAGTTTCGTAACGGACGTAATGTAACAGCTGTAACGGTTGTAGCTTTTCTCAGACGCGGAGGGATACTGACTTGTTGTGAAAAGTAGCTACAATTCTACCCGTGGTATACGCTCATTATATCACGAACCAATCAGATTGCTTGATTTGACTTGTCCTTTTTATAAAGATAAATATACCTACAAGCTGCAGTCTCAGGGCCCGTTATCAGTCAGGAACAGCTCTGTTTCCAGAATAAAAGCAGCAGGAGACTCCCTTCAGATTTATTATTAATCCTGCACCTTCCAGAATGTTTTTATTGATGACGGGCATTTTTTTGTGACCAGTGTTTCTGATCTTTTGCAGAACTAAGTCTCAGTCCTGCAGCGATGTGAACCAAAGTTGGTGTAGAAAGAGAAAATCTTATCAGAAAATCACAATTCAGGTTTTTCCTAACATGCAGCTGCATTAGCAAACAATCCATCATGCTGGCCTTCTCTGTCTCTCAGTCCTGCAACGCTGCAGAACACTTATTCCACTTTTAAGTCTAGCAGAGAAACGCATCAGGGTCCAAGAGGGTTTTCTGTAGAAGGAGTTGTAGATGCATGTGACATGTCAAGTCAATCACAATGACAGTGAGGGGGGGCGGCCTTTAAATGCTTTCACTTACTTCGCCCAATCAGAATCCTTAATTGGTCCTCTAGCGGAAAATATATAGCGATTAAAGATAAGTGCATTTGATATAATGAGACGACAGGCATGCATCGGGACAACCAGTACACATACTGCCAGTACCAGGGTTTAAAAGCAGAAAGTGGGCATGTGAAAGGAATGAAGGGTTCGGTAAGAACATGTTATTCTGTAATCAGACTAAATGAGGTCCTTAATGTGTGTTTTCCTCAGTTTGCAGAGTGGTGTCTGGACTACGGGACTCACGGCTGCCGGATCCCAGACAGACCCTACTCTCTGTTCGAGGGTAAAACTCTTTCAAACACCTCCGTTCAAATGTAATGGTATCATCTGTAGATCCATGCAGCAGCAGCAGCAGCAGCAGCAGCAGCAGCAGCAGCTCTGTGATGAGAGCAGTCAGTCCGTCAGAAACAAACACCAGCAGAGGATACATGAGATCAAAACACTGATATTTGATGGTTTATTGACCTTATTTCACTGAAATATGGGAAGGAGATGTGTCTCATAATGCAAACTGAATTCAATTAGGATTTAGGATTTCAAATCAATAACCCTGAGGTAATTGCACACTAAATGTTAATAATATCCTACTTTTAAATGTGGTCCGCTGTAGTTAAGCCCTTATATTATATAATATTTATACTTCATGTCTGATTTGACATACACTTGCTTAGTTTCTCCCAATACATCTTGGTATAAAGCCTATCTTTGCATAAATATCACCCTTATTATAGTACTGTTAATGAAAATGTGAGAATATAATCATAATAAAAGTATTTGTCAGAAACCAGACGATTAAAGAATCACTTCTCCTGTCTACCGGCTAGACTTTTGACTTTATTATATATCTGCTAAATGTCAGATCTTACATAGAAATACTTGGTTTCTCCCAATAAATAATGATGTTTATATATACCCTATCTTGGCCTGGATATTGGCTTATAAACGTCGGGTACTAAGTCGGGTACTAAGTCGGGTACTAAGTCATGTAATAAGTCAGGTAATAAGTCAGGTAATTAGTCAGGTAATTAGTCAGGTAATAAGTCAGGTAATTAGTCAGGTAATAAGTCAGGTAATAAGTCAGGTAATTAGTCAGGTAATTAGTCAGGTAATTAGTCAGGTAATAATTAGTCAGGTAATAAGTCAGGTAATTAGTCAGGTAATAATTAGTCAGGTAATTAGTCAGGTCATAATAGTCATGGTAATTAGTCAGGTAATAATTAGTCAGGTAATTAGTCAGGTAATAATTCAGGTAATAAGTCAGGTAATAAGTCAGGTAATTAGTCAGGTAATTAGTCAGGTAATAATTAGTCAGGTAATAAGTCAGGTAATTAGTCAGGTAATAATTAGTCAGGTAATAATTAGTCAGGTAATAATTAGTCAGGTAATAATTAGTCAGGTAATTAGTCAGGTAATAATTAGTCAGGTAATTAGTCAGGTAATAATTAGTCAGGTAATAAGTCAGGTAATAATGTCAGGTAATAATTAGTCAGGTAATTAGTCAGGTAATAATTAGTCAGGTAATTAGTCAGGTAATAATTAGTCAGGTAATAAGTCAGGTAATAATTCAGGTAATTATTAGTCAGGTAATAAGTCAAGTAAATAGTCAGGTAAATA
>NW_011370125.1:0-2613 GCF_000735185.1 Notothenia coriiceps | reverse complement strand
CAACCGCTAAGCTAAAGGTGGCTAATGTTGGGCTATACAGGAACTACAGCACGGTCACATGACTTCTCGTAGCAACCGCTAAGCTAAAGGCGGCTAATGTTGGGCGTGATGACGTTTAATCGTCTCATTTAGACACTTGTTAGCAACTGCCATTTTAAAATTCACCAGTGGGGTATAACTCACGTATTTTATGTCATAGAACAAAACGTTGTGTTAACCACAGACCTTATTTCAGGCTTAAAAAACAAAAACACATTCAGAAAAACCATCGGACGTTGAATACAGACTAATTTCCGTGTTTTCGGACTCTTTCCTGCACCACTCTATAAGAATAAAAAGTAACAATGAGGTAAGTAAAGAGGATTTAGATGGAGATGAAACTGGTGACGAGGATTCAACAGGACGAATAAATTAAGAGAGGAAGTCCCGCCTCTTCCAAGTGTCACTCATGTGATCTTATTTCTGGAAAAAATAAGAGATGAAGCGTTGTGTGGCCCTTTAAATAACGCCCACCACTGTCTTATACCAATCTTTTAAAATTGACCAAAATATTTGTGTCTTTCGTCGTTGACTCCAAAATAAAATCCCATCACGGTCAATCGGAAGCGACTGACGTTCTCAAAAGGATAAATTAAATGTTCTCATCATCAGTCCTGGATGGATTATAAGCACAAGTACATTTCCTATCTTGTCATGATTCTCACAGTTTGAGATTTCCTCAGCTCCAAAGTCAGTCGTTAAAATTCCACAGTAAAATGAGTTTAGACTCATCTGCTCAGCGAAGGTGGATATAAAAATAAATTCAATATGGATTATGATCATCCCAGCCTTCGAGTGGTGGTATTATAAGACCGGAAAAACTGAGAAAGATAATATAGAAGCTGTGAGTCCTTGGATCTGAATCATCCTGTCGCTACGACGATCCGCTGAGGAAGATAAAACTCATCCTCACTGTCCATCAGCTCTCTTTATAGATCAACAGGATATCTTCATCTGTCCCATAGCTCCGCCGAGCCTCCTCAAAAACACTGACGCTGGTGCAGCACACGCCTGGAAAACACAAAAAGAAAGGTCCGTTTTTTGTATTTTTTCTTAATCTTCTGTCAAATGCAATTGTAAGTAAAACAAGAGAGGCACAAAATACAAATATCAACCTGAAAATTTGCTTTTCTTTGATCTATTTCTGTTCAGTTTATGTCAATATTATGTTGTTTTAGTCAAATGAATAAATAAGTAAAATCCAGGATTTATTTTAATATTTTATAACATATTTAATATGACGCTCAAGAAGAAATAACAAAAATACATCTTCTGTTAAAATGTACAGTTAAAAAACGAACATTCTTTAAAAGCTTTGTTGTAAAAATGCTGCATTAATTGGGTAAAAAGTCCATTAATGGCAGATTTTGTATCCGTTTAACAGCTGGACTTGAACACATTATACCTTTCAATCAGTTTGGTCTGTTTTTCCCTGTAACCAATTGATACTGTGACTTGATTTTTGTACAAATTCAGTGATGCCACATCCAACGAGGGTTTACTCACGGTCAGAGTACGCCGGGTTGTTGTAGAAGATGCAGCCGGTGGTCCTGTTGTAGCCGCACGCCACCACGAAATGCCCCTGGTACGGCTTCCTGCAGAAACACTTCTGTCCCACGGGCAGGAAGCAGCAGTATTTGACGGGCGAGGAGCAGAGGTCACAGGTCAACACCACGGCGTTCACCAGGACGATCGCCACGTGGCCCTGCTCCAGGTGAGACTGGATCTCCTGAAGCAGCACAGAGCTGCGGGGAAACACAATCAGAATACCTTTATTCCCCCCCTCAAGGTTTCAAGGCTTGTATGGTTATGTGTGCATAGTTACAGTGTAGTTATGACAATGAAAATCTTAGGTCACAGGCTCCTCCCACAGTGCAACACAATAAAACAGATTATAATAGAAACAGAATATAATAGAAACTGTGCAGAATAGTCTATATACAGCAATTGGAATATTGATATATGTGAGTTGCAAACAGATGAATGTTATGGATGTTCTTTCAAAACTTCAGGTGTTTAACAGTCTCATGGCCTGACAGTTATCTCTTTGGCATTAATGGACTGATTAAGAAAAAGGCCCCTCTAGCTGCACTTGTACATATGTGACCTGTCGAAATCAGTCGCATTGACCCGAAGACACGTTTTGAGTTGTATACACTGCTGGAAAGAGGAGATTCCTAGCTTTCTAATGATATCAGGATTGTTTTTGTACTCCAAATATTAAGCAAAATATGTCACATTATATAATGACTGTCACCGAGTCATCATTTTGAGAAAAAGGCCTTCAAAGTTCCTCTTCTCTGGAATCCATCGATCTGATTGATTATTAGCAAATGATCAAAGTAGTAACGGAGGGAAGATATTTTTGTTTGGATTACTGGTCTGGGGGAAGCTTGTGAGTGTGTGTGTGTGTGTGTGTGTGTGTGTGTGTGTGTGTGTGTGTGTACAGTAGGCCTATGTATGTGTGTGTTTGTGTATTTTTGCGTTTGTTTCCCGGGGAAAACCCTCACGAGAAACACCGGCTGTTCTTATGCCTGCTGTGACGTCAAGTTACTCCGCTTGTAATTATGCCGT
>NW_011370124.1:0-2078 GCF_000735185.1 Notothenia coriiceps | reverse complement strand
GCTGATGTTCAGGTGTATATCAGTATGTAGTGTCTCTACTTTAAAGAGTCCTGTCCTGCTGATGTTCAGGTGTATATCAGTATGTAGTGTCTCTACTTTAAAGAGTCCTCTCCTGCTGATGTTCAGGTGTATATCAGTATGTAGTGTCTCTACTGGGACATGTCTCCATGCTTTAATATTCAAAAAGCTCTTTATTTTTCTCTGTGCTGCAGCGCCTCTTTTCACCCTCTGTCTGAAACCAGAGCCCAGTCTGCTCTGATTGGTCAGCCGCTTATAGATGTCCTGCCCCTTAGTCTATCACGTACAATTTGCTGTTTCTTAGTGATGTCACTATGATCCGGAAGAAAATGAAGTAGCCTATACACCAACAATGAAACACATGAGCACATACTACAGTTTAAAAAAGCAGAAAAAGTAATCCCAATTCTTTATAAATGTAATCTGATTACTTGTATGTAACTGTAAGGGAATACAGTTACTATTTTGCATCCTGATAATCCCATTACATGTAATCCGTTACTCCCCATGTGTGTCCAATACAAGCAAATACAGAGTGAAACCACTTCTCACTATTTCAATCCGATCCCCTGAGCATTGCTTCAGCGTTTATTCCCAGGCTTAATTAAGCTTCCTAATTATCCTAAAAGTGTGGCAACCCAACATAGGCCGCCCTGAACCAGTTCTTCTCCTGAAGCGGCCTCTGGGCGCAGGAACCTGTTTCAAAAGCAGCTATAATTACACACACTGATTTAAATTCAAGAGCAGCACTCGGCCCGATGAGGTAATTTAAGGACCCGGTGGAGACGTCAGGCAGGAAACTGGCACCCTGATTAAGCCCCGGTGGGAAACATTGTGCCGGTGCCATCTGCAGAGACATACATCCGGAAACAAGACGACAAAGAGTGTGTGGTCCTAACGCCAGAGCAGAGAAGAGGGTGTGTTAGGATCAGTGTCAGTTACTAAAGCCTTGCTATAATACTCAGTGCTGACAGTAATCAGTTACACTACAGGTTACAAGAGTAGCTTTTTTCTCTCAAACTTCTGACTTATTTAAGAAAAAGCAGGATTCTGATATTTTTCCTAAAAATCAAAAAAATTCTGACTTTAAAAAAAGAAAAAAATGAAAATCTCAAAACTTTAACTTTATTTTTTAAATCATCAAAATTCAGACTCTAAAAAAAATATTCTGACTTTTTTCTCAAAATCTCAGAATTCAAACTTTATTTTTCAAATTGTCATAAATTTGACTTTTCTCAAAAAAAGTGTTGGGGAAGTTACTCTAAAGCCTTACTTTACTATAATACTCACTGCTGACAGTAATCAGTTACACTACTGGTTATGACACATTACTGCGTTAAGGACTATATATTGTAATTGCTCATTCTTTGCATAGCATTGCCAGAAATTAGCAGGATTTTGAATTGTTCCAAAAAATCAAAAAATTCAGACTTTTCTAATTCTCTCAAAATATTGTTTTTTATCAAAATTCTTACTTTATCAAAATTCTTACTTTATCAAAATTCTTACTTTTTTTTATCAAAATTCTTACTTTTTCAAATGTTCTCAAATGTCTGTCTTTTTTCTCCAAAAATTTAAATTCTTTCTTTTTCTCAAAGACTTTGACTTTTTTAAATCAAATGTCTGTCTTCCTGAAGATTTCCAAATTCAAAATTATTTCTCAAAATTCTGACTTTCAAAAATTCAGTTTTTTTTCTAAATGTTTGATTTATTTTCATACATTTTAATTAAAAAAAAAAATTCTGATTCTTGTAGCTCCTCATATCAGAGCATCTTCACCACAAGACTCTACAGAGTTATTAAAATGTCTTCATATCAGATTTTACTATGTCCTCCTGCAGTCACTGACAGAGGAAGCTGTGAAACATCCCATCACCTCAGCTCAGAATCATCACTGTAGCACTATGCTGCTATTTCCTCAAAATCTGACTTTTTCCTCAAAATCTGACTTTTTTCTTAAAATCACAAACATTTTTCCTAAAAATGAAAAAATTATCACTTTATTTTGAAAATCAAAAAATTCAAATTTTGACTTTATATAAAAATTTCAAGTTCTTAAT
>NW_011370123.1:0-1404 GCF_000735185.1 Notothenia coriiceps | reverse complement strand
GTTCAGCCCTAGTGTGTGCCTGTGTGTGTGTGTGTGTGTGTGTGTGTGTGTGTGTGTGTGTGTGTGTGTGTGTGTGTGTGTGTGTGTGTGTGTGTGTGTGTGTGTGTTGATCCACCTGTTGATTCCCACTTCTTCTCAGCTTTCTTTGGAGCAGCCTATATTGTGAAAGATATAGCTTTTTCTCAGTCTGACACTTTAACTAAAAATGTGTCTGATTGTTGAATCAATGCACTTTCTTCACAATTGTCTGATCCCTCCCTCAGGTGAAGGATGAAGGCCAGCAGCCTCAGATGGTGTTTACCGTGCGCCACGCCACCGTGACCTTCCAGACGGACGGCGACACGTGGCGCGAGCAGAAGGAGAAAAAGGCGGCGCTGATGGTGGGCATTTTGATCGGCGTCTTCGTACTTTGCTGGATCCCCTTCTTCATCACGGAGCTCATCGTGCCGCTGTGCTCCTGCGACATCCCGCCCGTCTGGAAGAGCATCTTCCTGTGGCTGGGGTACTCCAACTCCTTCTTCAACCCGCTCATATACACTGCCTTTAATAAGAACTACAACAACGCCCTGAGGAACCTGTTCTCTCGGCAGCGCTGAGCCTCTCTGCTCAGACCCTATCACCAGCATCTCTCAGTGGGAATCCTCCACATATAGAGATATAACCCTCCTTCAGATGGGTGGCTACCCTGAGACTATCTATGAAAAACAATGTCTGTGTGTTGTTTTTATTTGTTGTGCTGAGGTAACCTCACAGCTGGACTGAGACGGGTGTCTGAAAGGAATACAAGTGGATCTTTAAATCGAGGATACAAGCACTCTCTGTTCAAAAAGCCAGTTTCGCCACTTTTCAAAATTGCCGTCACTTCCAGCTGAGGAAACAATATTTTCCCAATAAGTTTCAACCACTGGATCAGTTCTTGTGATTTTGGCTACGGGGAAGTCAAATGTACTATTCAGAAACTTCGTCAGTGCTTTCTGTGTCTGAGAAGGAGCTTCTGACGCCGGAATTTAGTTTCTATGTGGTCAAAAATGTATGATTTGACACCATGATAATTTATTTAGGGCGAGTGAAAGGGATTTTATGGCAAAAAATGTCATTATCAAGCCATCATTGGTGGCACTCTTTGATTTCATAGTGGATAACAGGCTTTTTCAAAACCTCAAAAGAGTTTCTGTGCCAATGTTAGGACCCACTTTCAATTATCAGCAGAATTGCGTCTCAGGCTTATTGGAGAGGACATAAACAGTTTCATCATCACATGTGAAGCTGCTGAGAATCATTTCAAAGTAAAGCTGGGAGAAATATTTGTACAAAAAGAGTCTTTTCCAAACCAAACGCTCCTCAGTGTAGATGATATTTAAAAATGTTTGAGTATGAGTACAGCAAAGAGGGATTTTATCTGAC
>NW_011370122.1:0-2270 GCF_000735185.1 Notothenia coriiceps | reverse complement strand
CATTACTATACTTGTGGGGACCTAAATCTGTTTACACAGTCACGTGTGGGGACTCGCCTCCCTTATGGGGACAAAATGGAGGTCCCCATGAGGGGAATCATTAATGTTAGGGTTAGACATGTGTTGGTTATGGTTAAGGTTAGGATAAGTCTCCAGGAAATGCATGTAAGCCCCTGAAGTGGTGTGTGTGTGTGTGTGTGTGTGTGTGTGTGTGTGTGTGTGTGTGTGTGTGTGTGTGTGTGTGTGTGCTAGCATTACTATACTTGTGGGGACCTAAATCTGTTTACACAGTCACGTGTGGGGGTCCTCATAAGGGGAATCATTAATGTTAGGGTTAGACATGTGTTGGTTATGGTTAAGGTTAGGATAAGTCTCCAGGAAATGCATGTAAGTCAATGTAATGTCCCCTGAAGTGGTGTGTGTGTGTGTGTGTGTGTGTGTGTGTGTGTGTGTGTGTGTGTGTGTGTGTGTGTGTGTGTGTGTGTGTGTGTGTGTGTGTGTGTGTGTGTGTGTGTGTGTGTGTGTGTGTGTGTGTGTGTGGAAAATGCTCCCTTCCATTCGTCTCTTATCAATCGTTGTTAATCAAATGCCTCGCTGCTGTCGATCTGACTCGTGGTGGGGAAAGTTTTGATGGATGTTGGGATGTTCCAACAATGAGCCGAGCGCGCGTTGCTTTCCTGTCTCGTTTCTCTTCGGGGAGTTGCAGTTGTCTTTTTAATGTCTGTTTGTGTTTCAAGTTCATGGACGGGCCATCATTCACTTTCTTATCTCCACTTTTATTTTCCTATTAGATCAGATATTTTCATAAACCCAGTGGCTCTGTGTTTATAATATACGACCTTTAGAGTTGTTTTTTCATCTGAATAACTGATGTTTACCCACACAGTTAGGTCATACTTCATAGTTAGCTTTCCCACTTGTTCCCACTTCTCACTAATTGGATCACAGTTGTCTATAAAATGTATGTGTTATATCTCACGACAGTCAAACCTTAAACATTTAACCGCATGTGTTCAGCTTTTATTCTGCAGTTGCATACTGACATTTGCTAAACAGTACTTTTTGGACTATATATCAACAAGACATCCATTCTCACGATCTTATTTATTAAACACAACCATTACGATGAGTCTACATCCTTTTGACACACACGCGTACACACAATAATACTCTAATACCACGGGAAATATAAAAAACACCGCCTAAAGAAAGGTTGCCAGATCTTGAGCTCATTTCCAGTTTCATATTTGCATTACACGCTTCAATGTTCACTTTCAATATACTCTTCCCTCTCCTGATTGTTCGGCAGCATACAAACAGTATTTCTTCCCTTAAAAGGAAAACTGAATGATGGATCTATAAAAGTCCAGATGCAGAGTGAGGGAGGTGTACGTGAGCGATGTGACTCAGATTTGGGCATTGAGCCGTTTTTTTTTTTGTTGCTTTTCCTTGTTGAACACATTTATTAGATATCTTGATCGCAGACAGTTCATTTGTTGTTCCGAGACGTTTTCCCCTCCGCTGTGCAGCTCCCCATCCTTCATAACTGGAGTTCCTGCCGATCGCTGTGAAAACAAACACACACACACACACGGCTGTCAACAGATGGGCTCATGCATAACAAGACAGTGTGATCTCACTTTAAGATAAACATCCAGGCAAAGAAATACGTTTTTACTCCATTTTTTTTTTTTTAACCGATTATTCCGGTTTTTCGTTCTAAATGATCAGCAAAAGACGTTTTGATTTGCGTTATCTGCATCAAGGCCAGTGTATCCTATACAAACACGCTTATATGAGTTGTGAGCAATGGGCCGAGGGTCCACGTTGAGGCAGATAAGTAAATAAACGGAGACCTTCCACTATTTATCTCTCTGAGCCTCTGCTTGGGACACTGGAGCCAGTCAGCTGGTCTCGTGACCTTGTCCCAGTGATGTAGAAATACTGCGTCACTGGATCCTGCACTTAAGTCTCTCGTATCATTTATTTTTGTCGGTCTTCTTCTTTTTCTCTCATAATATTGGTCCCTGTGTATCGAAAAAGTGTAAGGAATATTATACCAAAATATCGGAAAATGTTTCTTTTAGGAGCGTCTGCACCTCGGTCTTCCTCGCTTCCTCTCGATTTCTCCCCCTGGTCATCCAAGCCAAACAAGCAAGAGAGATCAGGCTGTGTGTGTGTGTGTGTGTGTGTGTGTGTGTGTGTGTGTGTGTGTGTGTGTGTGTGTGTGTGTGTGTGTGTGTGTGTGTGTGTGTGTGTGTGTGTGTGTG
>NW_011370121.1:0-2336 GCF_000735185.1 Notothenia coriiceps | reverse complement strand
CACACACACACACAACACAACTACTACACTTACACTCTACACTACACTCACACACACACACACACACACACTACACACACACACACACGACACACACACACACACGACACACACACGACACACACACACACACACACACACACACACACACACACACACACACACACACACACACACACACACACACACACACACACACACACACACACACACACACACACACACACACACACACACACAGTGTGAGCTCTCCTCCTGGACACTGCCTACTGTCCTTCAGTTAGGAACTAAACCCTTCATTCTCCAATTTTCTTCTTATGCATGTGTAAAGGCTAATATGACAGTTATTTAACTATAGTTAAGTCTGATCACAGAAATGAAAGGACCAGAAGCTATAGGAACAGAGAGGAAGTCAAGAGAACAGGAATCTGTAGCACAGTGGCTAAATTAGCTCCAGATTGGATTAAGCACAAAGCTCTAACAAAGGGCAGCCAGATGAAAGCAACCGAGTCTTTCTCCTCATGAGTAATTAAGCTTATATGTAACGTTAAACTTTTTGTCTTTGGAGAGTTTTCTATCTCCATACCATACAGAAAAGAATGTATGTGCATTTTTTAAAAACAATTCTGTATTTATGTGTTAGAGCGTTATGCCAAAGGTCCATGAAATCACACAAGCTTCATAGTGCGATTTTAATATCAAGATAACAGTGTGTAGTTCTTGATAAATTTGTGTTTTGTAATATCAAACTTGGTGTGAAGCAGACAATGTGCTTATGGTTTAGCACATCTGCTCAAAACATGAGTCTACATGAGTCAGTGGTTTCAATAATCATGCAAAAAGCTAGAAGTATAGTCTATATTTTTTCTAATGATAAGAAATGATCTGATAACTGATGCTGAATTATGTAGAGGCAGTGTTAACCACATGCTTGATTTTTAGTACATTAAGCCTATTCTACGGTGGCCCTGAAGTGCAAATCCACAGCATTTCAGAAAACACTACAGCATTTCAGAAAACGCAACAGCATTTCAGAAAACGCAACAGCATTTCAGAAAACACCACAGCATTTCAGAAAACGCAACAGCATTTCAGAAAACACCACAGCATTTCAGAAAACACCACAGCATTTCAGAAAACGTAACAGCATTTCAGAAAACGCAACATAATAGTTGGGTCTAGAACCTCAATTCCGTGACCATTCTTCTGCTAAGATGTTTTGACACTTGATTTGACATCATTGGACCTTTTATAAAAAATATAGACCCAAGGTCCCTCCCAAAAATCCCGGCAATTTTTGCTAGAGGGCCAAATCCAAGATGGCTGCTCGCGCCATCTTAAAAAATTAACTTTTGAACCAGAGCGCCTAGAGCAGGTGTCTCAGACTCCAGGCCCGCGGGCCAGACGTGGCCCGCGAGACAGTTTCTCATGGCCCCTTTGTTGATATCATGTAATAGTGTTAATCTGGCCCGCGCGTTTACGTTTGCGCTTTATATTTCAATTTTATTTTTCCCGCTGCTGCTGCTGCTGCTGGCAGGGAACTGCTACTGAGTTCCCTCGCCCCTCCCCCCTCCGAGGGAACTCCGCCAAACGTCAATCAAATGCGCGCAGCGGAATCAATCCAGAGTGATCCAAAAGTGACAGAGTGGAAGCAAAATATATCGCCATGTCTTCATCAAAACTTTCAGGGAAAAGAAAAATCGATGATGACCACAGAACATTTCAGGAGAAGTGGGAGACTGAATATTTTTTTGTTGAGTACAGGCATGGGCGCGGGAAGGGGGGTGCTGAGGGCGCTGCAGCACACCCTAGTGGCAGGCAGGGGGTGTGGAGCTCCCCTGTCTGAATTATTATTTGACGGTTATTGCTGCTCCCGCTGTGCATAATCTGTGTAATATGTAGCCAATAAATTCCACATTGTTGGTAAAATAATATTTTGGCCTGCCCCGAATGTTTTTTCTGTAGCCCCGGACAATTCTACCTCAATAATATAATACATTAACCGTGCTTTACGTGAACCTCATCAAGACACTAGAAAGGACGGCAGGACTGTAATTTCCCGTGTTCAGTGAATGCAACAGAGGCAAGACACCAGACCAATCAGAGAGTTGCATGGAAATAAAAGTGTGCTTGTGTCATTCAAGCTCGCGGCTCTGTTTGTGTGCGGAAATAGCGCATTTAAGTGTGTGTGAGAGAGGGGGAGAGAGAGAGGGACCGGTGCCAGCAGCAGGGACCGTGTTGTTAGCATCTGGTTAGCTAGCTGCACTAACGGACATACGGAGCTGTTTCTTCCACAACAAGCTGGAGGAGAGTCTTCTCCTCTCAGACTGAGAGAC
>NW_011370120.1:1919-6693 GCF_000735185.1 Notothenia coriiceps | reverse complement strand
TCACCATAGCTAAGCTAAAGGCGGCTAATGTTGGGTTATAAAGGAACTACAGCACGGTCACTTGACTTCACATCACCACCGCTAAGCTAAAGGAGGCTAATATTGGGCAATAAAGGAACTAAAGCACGGTCACATGACTTCACGTCACCACCGCTAAGCTAAAGGAGGCTAATGTTGAGCTATAATGGAACTACAGCACGGTCACATGACTTCACGTCACCACCGCTAAGCTAAAGGAGGCTAATGTTGGGCTATAAAGGAACTAAAGCACGGTCACATGACTTCACGTCACCACCGCTAAGCTAAAGGAGGCTAATGTTGGGCTATAAAGGAACTACAGCACGGTCACATGACTTCACGTCACCACCGCTAAGCTAAAGGCGGCTAATGTTGGGCTATAAAGGAACTAAAGCACGGTCACATGACTTCACGTCACCACCGCTAAGCTAAAGGCGGCTAATGTTGGGCTATAAAGGAACTAAAGCACGGTCACATGACTTCACGTCACCACCGCTAAGCTAAAGGCGGCTAATGTTGGGCTATAAAGGAACTACAGCACGGTCACATGACTTCACGTGACCACCGCTAAGCGAAAGGCGGCTAATGTTGGGCTTGATGACGTTTATTCGTCTCATTTAGACACTTGTTAACAAACTCTGTTTTTAAATTCACCAGCGTGGTATTTACTGACATATTTAATATCGCAGAACAAAACTTTAAAATCTCTTCAGCTTGTGTTAACCACCAAAACAAAAACAAATTAAGAAAACCATTGACCTCCAGGCTAGGGGACAGGAAGTGATGAAATGCTGTTTCATGTCAGGGTATAACCACTTTATTCCACACATTTTACCCATAATATCCACATTAATTGGTACAAATGAAAGTAAAGGATGTGTTTTCTACATTCTGATGCATAAAGCACCCTCGTGTTCCTGGGAAAATACCAAGAAAACACACGAAGACGCCCTCACACACACATTATAGACACAAGAAAGAAAGAGAAGGAGAAAGATCCTAATTACTATAATTAGGATCACCCACTCGTGAAGTATGAAAACATAATGCTGCAATAACAATCTCAAGCTGTTAAATGGAGATTGTGTTAAGATTGGAAACTCCTTTGAGAGGGAAGAAGACGCACATTAGGTTTATTTCCAAGTAAGTTTACAAAAACAATGAATTAACTTTTTATTTTTGATGGTGAAAACACAAAAAAGAGGAAAATAAAGAAGAATTTTAAATGTATTTTGGACATTATTGCGAAAGTTAAAAATATAATAGGAAATAGTTACAAGAAATATAAATGTAAAGTAAGTCATGCAATTAAATATGTACAGTAGGCTATGTCATTATTTAAAGGGATAGAGCTTTGGGAAAAATGTGTTTCTTTTGTGTCTTTTATTCTTTAACAATTGTGCAGTTGATATGAGAAGTGAAATAAAATATGAAATGTTGCGATTTAATTCCCAAAAGAGGACGGAGTTTGTCAGGTGATTATATACGGAGATGTCAAAAGTATACACATCCTTTACTCAAGTAGAAGTAGATACCTCGAGAAAAATAAAAGCCCTACACATAGAATGTAGTAATAGAATCATTTTCTCTATTTACTTTAATTGGAAAAGGCTTTATTTATTTACCACGGCTGGCTGGATGATGAAGATGCAGAACACCAGGGAGAAGAACAGCGAGTGCATCCACCTTGCTGCTGCTGAACCTGACACATGAGAAATAAACATTATGACTCGAGACATTTAAAAAAGTCAGTATTGCTAAGAAATCCGTCGGGATTATCCACACCACTTCACAAGGTAAGGTAAGGTACGTTTTTTATACAGCTATTCAAAGTGGCTTACATCATCATTAACACTTAATAATAAGATAACAGAAATCAACACAATACGTAAACATAATGGAATAATAGATTCATTAAAACCATGCTTAAAAGAGATACAGAATAGTTTTAAAACAACATTGTATATACAGTAGGTGCTAAAACAAGTTAAAAGACTTCTGGGTAAGCAGCTGAAAAAAGTAGTGTGTTTAGCCGCGGCTTAAAATAACTCAGCGTTGGTGAAGACTTCAGGTTTTCTGGAAGCTTGTTCCATACGGGAGGGCATGAAAACTAAAGGCAGCTTCGGCGTGTTTGGTTCTGAGCCGGGGAACAATGAGTAAGACTGGGTAGCTCGCAGGGGCGGACTGGGACTAAAAATAAAAAAATCGGCCCGGGACTCTCGACCGGCCCACTTCGGTACCGCTAGTAAATAATCAACGGGGGTGGGGGAGGGGGGGAGGAGCTAGTGACTTATCCGAGCGGCCCACCTCAGGCCAGGTAGAGACCCCAGTGAGATCTGAATCCTCCTCCCTTCAGACGGACCCCCATCAACACTTTTCGGTTCCTGTCCTCCATCCCCCGTACCAAACTCTTTTCCCGGAGGTGTTTGATTGACATTGTCCCCCTCGTTAATGAGCAACAAACTGCAAAGTGTTGTGATTTCAGGTTCTTTATCCGTGATTTTATTTACCAGAATCGTAGGGGACACTGATGGCAGACCTGTGCCCTGAAAACACAAGAGTTAGAGTCAGACAGGGTTCACAATGTTGTGGGAATAAAGATATAAAGATATTTTATTTTTCCTCCGATAGTCTCCATTTATTTGATCTGTCAGATGATCATAATAGTGTTCAGGACAACGCACGTGTGACCTTTTAATTCATAGTTTGTATATTATATGTGCGTTCTTGCTCATATTGTCTGACAAGCCTCTCTCCTTGATGTGCATTCAAGACATTGAGACATCCTTTAAGATGGCACAGCGGGATTGTATTCAGGGTCACAGAGAGGAGGAGCGAGGACTCACAGAACAGATACATGAGACGCGTAGTGAGAGGACAGAGCGACGGTCACCTGGTACCTCTTCCTCCAGGTGTCCTGCGCCCACAGCTGCAGAACGCTCCAGGAGAGATGGGGCTCCGATATACTGCCGCTCACTGAACAATCATCTGAGAGGAGACGAGTCACAATAAAATAAGGAGAAAGAGAAAAGGAGGTGAGGAGACAAGTTAAGATAAGATTTACTTGATTGAATCCCATTGGGACATGTTATCCTCATAGCAGCATGTTAAAACAAGGCATTGCACAGAAAATAGAAACATCTCAAAATAGAAAATAAAACATGTTAACAGTAAAAGATAAAAAATCTGTAGACACGCCAAATTACAACTAACAAAATGTAAAAGTAGGATATCATTCATTTAAATTAAGTTTGAAAGAAGGATATGATTATAGTCGTTTTAAGACATTTTAATGCAGAAATGTCAATTAGACTTTCAATACCAAATCTGACCTTGAAAGAAGTCCCTTCCAGTCGTTCTGCTCTTGGCGTGTTGAACTCTCTTTACCTCTTTCTGTCTGAACAGGAATGATATAACTGCTGCTGCTGGCAACACCACACACACACTCAGAACTCCTGTCCGCACAGAAACAGCTGTTGCTTCTACACAGCCAAACTGGAAGGGCAACTGCAAACAACGGATCAGCGTTAAAATATTTTGGACACTCTTGGGGCTCTAAATATGAACCTTTATAGGTTTTATTAACAAACCTGGTCATCCATTTGTGATATGATCAGTGTGCTGACACATGCATATCCCAGCAGAAGCAGCAGGCACACACACAGTCTCTGAGTGTGTGTGAACGCGTTGGGGCAGGGGCAGCTGTACAAAGATATCCAGATGTGGTAATCGGCCAAATAGTCTGATAGCTTGAGACTCAGCGTCTGCAAAGGGGGAAGATATTAATATTTGTTTTTTGTATCCGAGTGTATGTGTATGAGGACTCTGTACCTTAAAAAAGCCTATTCCACCACGAGTGCATTTTCCCAGAATCCTCTCCACCCGCCCGTCACTTTGGTTCACAGCCAACCAGCACTGAGCCACAAAGAGCCACGCACGTCCCTTCAGCTGCCCTCTGCTCACCTGGGTTATTAAGAAGCAGAAGGAAAACAAACCATATTCAAAAGGAAAGTCCACGCAAATCCCCAACACTTTAACCAGAGAACGACATTTGCATATCAATGACTGATCCTGTGTTACAGTTTTATGCCAAAGGCCATAAGACCAGTGTTTCCGCTATTTCTCCGCTATTTCGCCGCTTCGGCCTTGATCTAACAGCATTCATAATTAAGTAAATGTAACACCCTTTTCACCCCGGTTACACTTTTCATTTGCCATGTACGATGGGCGCTGTAAGTGATGAAAGTGGGGGATGTTGGCTTATCAGGCGCCCGCAGCTCACAGCCAAAGTGCGAGCGTGGGAGCGAGAGGGCGAGCGAGGGAGAGAGAGAGAGAGGGCGCACCGGTACCGGCGCTGTTGTTATTAGAATCTGGTGCTAGCTGCGCTAACGGATATAAGAAGTAGATGTTTCTACAACCAGGGTGGAGGAGAGCTCTCCTGTCAGACTGAGAGGCTCAGTGAGGTAAAGGACTCTCCGAGTTTTTAGATATTTAATTTTAGTCTAAGTTATCTCTGTGGGTCTCAAACAAATATGTGTTTTATTATTATATGTAAACACATATTTCCAAGGCACTCCTTTATAATTATTAGGATAAATAAAAACAGGTTTGAAATCATTCCAATGTATTCTATAGGACAGTTAACCAAAAATATCGTTTAAAGTTGGAGAGATACAAAAATATGCATGAATAAATAAATGTTAACTAGGTAAAATAAGATATGAATGAACAACAAAAATAAAATAAGTTACATTTA
>NW_011370120.1:0-1879 GCF_000735185.1 Notothenia coriiceps | reverse complement strand
CACACACACACACACACACACACACACACGACACCACACACACACACGACGACACGACGACACACACACACACACACACACACACACACACACACACACACACACACACACACACACTCAGAAGTCCTGTCCACACAGAAACAGCTGTTGCTTCTACACAGCCAAACTGGAAGGTCAACCTCAAACAACGGATCAGCGTTAAAATGTTTTTGACACTCTTGGGGCTCTAAGTTTAAACTCTATAGGTTTTATTAACCAACCTGATCATCCATGTGTGATGTGATCAGTGTGCTGACACATGCATATCCCAGCAGAAGCAGCAGGCTCACACACAGTCTCTGAGTGTGTGTGAACGCGTTGGGGAAGGGGCAGCTGTACAAAGATATCCAGATGTGGTAATCGGCCAAATAGATAGCTTGAGACTCAGCATCTACGAGGGGGGAAGATATTAATATTTGTTTTTTGTATCTGAGTGTATGTGTATGAGAACAGAAGGAAAACAAACCATATTCAAAAGGAAAGTCCACACAAATCCCCAACACTTTACCCAGAGAACTACATTTGCATATCAATGACTGATCCTGTGTTACAGTGTCATCCCAAAGGCCATAAGACTGATGAACTCCTGAGCTCTGTGCCTTCACAACTTCATACCATCTGTTCACATCTCACATGTTTCTCTGTTATTACAATAAGCAGTATTTAAATTCACTGTGCAGCATTTCATTTTACATTCTAGTGAACCCTGAAATGTTGAGTACCCCAAAGTGTTATGATAGTAATGTATAGTAGGGGTCCCGAGTACAAAGAAACTGCCGCTTGCTAATTGGCATATGTTGGGCACTTTGCACAATTAGCATTAGTTGAGTTCATTAAGATGAATGGCATTATAGCATATGTAAACAAAAGTAAAACAACTATGTGGTCGATTGGGAGTGGCTTTGGGGGGAAATTCAGGATCATGATGGCTCTTTTAACCGGAAAGTGGCCATGTGTACTCTCTCTGAGCTGATGTTGACTACCATGAGTAATGTTGCCACCATTGGATGGAGCACAATATGGAAATTATTACCTCTACTGTGGACAATTATTTTTCAAATAAATAGGCAATCTGTCCAATACAAATACATTTCTAACACAAACTTTACATTTCCGGGTTAACAACAGGACAACTACACTATGTAGCTCATCTTATTCTATTTTACTTGTATTTAGTAACTAGTCCTGCATTATTTGCACATTAGTCTATTTTATTGTTATTGTTTTATGCCTTATATCTATTTACCTTGCATTGTTGGTGGAGCCTGGGGATGCCTGTATGAAAAATGAAGAATCCAACAAAAAGTAAATTTCTTGAATGATTTAAAAAAAACTCTCAACAAACTTGCAGAACAATCCAACTCTCATTTATCCAGTCGTGTGCTCGTATATATTTAGCAAACACGACTGCAAAAATGCCAGAACAAAATAGTGAGGAGAAATTGCACGTGTTTGTGAAGTAGTTACAGGATAAATTAAATTGTGCAAGAGATTGTTAACCGATGTTTATATAGTTTTACTGTTGTGACATACTGCCGTAATTCACCCACAGGAAATATGTAGAGAATTTTCTCCGTTTTTTGGATTCTACCTTCACAGAGAAAAACTCATTTGTATTTCAGAAATGAAGGAAAATGGGGGTAAAGCAGGGTGTCCAAAATACGGCCCGGGGTTCATTTTAAATTGGCCCTCAGCAAATTCAGAATATGGCCAACAAATTAAACTTCTGCTTGTCTTTTATTGTACTTCTTAAATATATATGTTCAAATATATTCCACAGTATTCATGTGTTAATAAGCCCAATTTTCATACAAATTCATTCAATTCAAGCTGAGATGTT
>NW_011370119.1:0-17004 GCF_000735185.1 Notothenia coriiceps | reverse complement strand
CCAATTGCTTTTACAATAAATAAACATTGAATGTGTTTAATTGAATAGTAAAGGGGTTTAACGTTAGTGGCAGGTTGTGTGTGTGAGAGAATAAATAAGACAGCCCAATATTTAAAAAAATTGTTATTCTTTTCCCCCGCATATTTAGCATATTTCGCAACTTTCCGCATATTTCGCAACTTCCCGCAATTTCACCGCATAAAATCACATAAAACCCCCGCATGTTTAATCGCATAATCAAGGATTTTAGCCCGCATAATCAAGGAATTTAGCCCGCATAATCAAGGATTTTTGCCCGCGTTTTTCTGCAGGGTCTAATTGCTACGTTAGTTCAAACAGTAACAACGGACTATTTTTCTTAGCGGATGCATGTCAATTTAAATCAATACGTACATGATACAACTATTTTTTTAAATAAATAAAATCATTTTCTAAATCCATAAAAGCATTTTAATTAATATTGGGAGTCATGTCTTTACTTTGTTTAGAATGTGGCCATGTAATAAGCGGGATAATGTGCAGCGACGCGGTCATTATGGGGAAAAGAACACCGACAGGCTGATCAGGAGCCCGACGCGAAGCGGAGGGATCTATATCGGCATGAAGGTATCGCTGCACATTATCCCTTACATATGATTATATAGAGTCATTATTCATTTGTTTTAAAGCAGGAGGTGTAAACGCTTGCCTCGGGGAGGGAGAAAAAGAGCCACATATAACATAAAGTCAGAAATGGTTAAAGATGAGAATCATCTGAACTTTGGACCGAATTCTCATTCAAGATGCCGCAACATCAGGAAGGAAGCAATAAGGACACCAAAGCTGCTGCTGGTCTGTTCTGGTTCCAGTCTCTAGTTGGCTTAGCTAGAGCAGCTTATGTCAGAACGAGGTTTGTGCCAATTGGCAAATAGATTGTATTCCGAAAGGTGAAAGGCATGATTGAAGAGTTTCCTTTTTCTTACGACAATAATTTCAACTAACTTGCTATAAGAGCACAATGTTATTAAATTGAATCTCTAGAATCTGCGCTATACTATGAGTTGCATGTCCTTCTGCTGAGCCCTGTTAACAAGCACAAGTATGAGTACATTTTAAAAACTTGCAATGAATTATCTCTTTTCCAATGGGTCTTACAACTAGCATCTCAATTCTCTACATTCATGGTAACCAAAAGTTGTTGTTCGCTCCATAGAAACAGTTAACATTATGGATATGATTTTGATTGTCATATTCAAGCTAATTTATTGTCGCAAAAGTATTTAAACTCTTAAAAATGTTTATTCACCTGACAGATTCATACTGAATAATGTCCATTATCCAAGTCTGTGAAGTTCTAGTGAAGGGATTAACACTATTGTTTCAAAAATATACACCCCCTTTCATGATGGTCTTGCTGAGAGAGTTATCTAACACATGAAAACCTGTTAAACCAGATCCACTAACATTTCCCAAAGGCTTATTTTAAGTTTCTAAGGTACCACAGGAACCTCTTTAAGGGCCCTTAAAACCCATGAACATCCTCAGTTACCACAATAACTCACAGAACGTCCCAACAAACACTAAAACATCTGTTAGGGACCCTAGAATCTCCTTTAGATTATCTAAATAAAAAGAAAACCAAACATTAACAAGTAGTTTTACCGGTCCAGAAAGCTTAGCAGATAATTCTATTGGTCAGTCCAAAGTAATCACATAAAAGCGAGCCTACTGTATAATCAATGTCTGTCTTACAGCTGCTAAATGTGTTTTCTGATCAACGGCGGAGAGAAAAACAGAGCCACTGAAAAAGAAAAAAAATCTCATCCAGCCTAATGAAAGACTGGTTGGTTATTACGAGTCATTACGGCGTGGCTGGGCACAGACCACAGACATTCCTCCTGACAAAACACAGTCGCACTGAGGTTGTCAACTTTAAAAAAATGTTGCCATCTCTGCAGTTCTTGCTTTTTTTCCTGTACACATTTAAGGGACACTTCAGTCTCTATTTGACTCTTTTTTTCTTTTCCATGTGTGATTCTATTTGGTGTGTCTGCCTCTTCCTGTACATCCTGTCTGTGTCTCTCTCTGCCTCACTGCAGATGGATGGTGGGTGGTCAGGAAAGGGTTAAGTGCTCTGCTTTATAAACTCTGCGTTTAGAGTCTGCTGGAAGCTACTGGTTCAGCCTTTAAATACAGTCATTTGACACATCCCAACACAGGCTTGAAGCATAGAGCAGCTGCTGACCCAAACTCAGGCTTAAAAGGCGAGCTGGTGTGTTGGCTTCACACTGCGTTGGACAGCATGAATGCTCTCTTATTCACCTGTTTGCTGGTGCCCTGGCTGGTGGCAGCCTCGGCCAGGAAGTTTGACCAGGAATCACAGCTGATAATGGGATCTGTACCTGGCAAGGAACTGAGCGGATACTTCATCGATCATTTAAAATCAAGGAGAGCTAGGGTAAGAAATGTATTTATTATGCCCTAATTATATGCCAAACTGTTTTCTCTTCAATTAATGTGACATACACAAAATGTGCATGCATTTTAAATATGCTTTTAAATAAAGCAATTCAAATTAGCTAGTTTATTAATGCTTTAGAATTTTTGGAATGTAGTTTAATGTCAGCAAATAAGTTTTTGCTTCACTGTTCACTTGTTCAGATAGAATGCAAAAATGTTGGTCAGACCAGTCAAGTGTTCTCTTATAAGATACAATTCTGTTAATAATGAATAATTAAAGTGAAAAAAATAAATAACTCAGACAGATGAAAGAGATAAGTGGTACGAATATAAAATGTGACTTTACTTAGTCCTATAGGGACCACTATGTAATGCATAATAATAATAAAAGGTAATGAAGGATTACAGGACTTAGTATTATATGTTACATGTATGGTTTAGTTAGTTATTTTGTCTTCTACTTATGACAAAAAAACACACACACACACACACACACACACACACACACACACACACACACACACACACACACACACACACACACACACACACACACACACACACAATCCCTGAAGCAACCACACTGTCCATCAACTAACCACTATTACATCTTCAAAAAATTAAACTCAAAACCAAACTGGTCTGGTTTATCTTTCAGCATACACTTGTAGAAAGTGAAAAACCCACAAACAATCCAGAGACTGATATGGATAGAATAAGGGTGCTTCATTGAAGTCAACTTTTTAGTTCTTCCCTTTGATTGGTTTGAATGCCAGTCACTTAGTTTAAAAACAAAGGCAGTAGGATTGGGGATTGTTCAGGGATACTTTGATCTGTTACAGCACCTGAAGGGGACCAAGTCAGGCGATGATAATGGAAGATAAACCACCCAAACGTAAGGTGATGTAGAATTCCAACACTTGTTGGATTAAATTAGTTCCCTTCTCTCTGGTTATATGCTTGCAAATATGCTTTTTGGTTGCAAGCCCGCGGATAACCCTTTAGATTGGTTAGGTTGAGTATTGAATGCTTTATTGCTGACAAGTTATCCAGCCACCGAAGTTAAGAAAATGTGCAGCTGTCCAAAACTCCTGAGGCTGAAGGACGCAAAAGATCGCAACCTCCAGAGGTCCAAAGGCTCCTGGGGTCAGGGGCTTGGAATGCACTATACCTTGAACCCAACCCGATTCTCGTTGGCTCTCAGCAGCACTTAAGACTCTTCTGAAAATATGTATTGACCAGGTATGGTAACTTATCCACAAAATCTCTATCAGAAAGAACACTGCCTGGAATCAAAAGGCATTAACACAAATTAAAAAATATATAATTCCTTAAGCACTGCACAGCTCATGAACTAAAGTCTTTCAGCAGGAAAGGCTTTGGTCTGTCTTCAGCCAGTAGGCAGCTTTGAAATATAATGTGGACTGCGACAAAAAAGCTCTGCCAACCAAAACAGCTTTGGAATCAAAGAGTTGATAATGAGCCAAATGAATGGAGACTGTTTTAGACCAACAGCAGATACTATGTCACAAATGAAAGCCTCCTCATTCATTACAATCAGACCACTGTGTTGGCAAAGTGGGGAGGCCAGATGCAGAGGCTTTGGCCAAAGCATTAGACTTCCTGGATTGCTTTTCATCTTCTGACTTATACTTGTAGCAATACGCTGACACCAACACAGATTTAGGTTTAATTCACCTTTAACAAACTTAAATTCTTGTTATGCCATGATTAACATTGGATTATCCCCTTAAATGTTTACAACTCATTAATGACAAAGCTTTATATTGTTACATTCAGTGTGTACATTGTATTTTCTAGTTAAACAATTCCTAAATCTCAGCCTTCATGCCCATTAAATCAAACCTAAACAAATCCTGACAACCTTGTTTAAATGAAAAACTTAAAGAGCCTGTGACAGCCTCCCAACAACTGTTGTGCAATGAAATATTGGGCTACTAGTAATCTCGAACCGTCAGTTTAAAAAAGAAGGTGCGATACCGTTCCGATAAATATCAATCATTTCGAACATCGCGGGGAAATTCCTTCGACTCATTTCGAAATTTTGGGGGAAGCCGGAAGTGAAGTCAATGCGGGAACGCTTCACTGTGCGGCGCCGGCGAGAGAGTTAAACACGGACAAAGTGTGTTGTCATGCGTAGAAATTGTGAATTACTGAGTTTAGGCACGTTAATAACGTTTTAATGAAGTTGACTACAGTATTTCCTTCCGTCGGATGTGATAAAACAAATAGATTATTTTTGTAGTTGTAAACTCAAGTGGATTAAACTACATTTATTAGTGCTTTCATGTCAATTCGGCGAACATATGACACATTAAATGATCGTCTGCATTTCCTGATGAGAAAACAAACCGATGCTTTTTGTAGTTGTAGTACACCAACATGGAATAAACGTGTGTGTTTTTTTACCACAATGTTGGGGAAATTAATGGATAAAAATGCACGGATTATTATTATTATTATTATTATTATTATTATTCCGACTCCGATCGGGACACTAGGTCCACCGTTTCCCCGAAGTGAGGCTCCCCCCGTTGACAGTTTACGTGGGCTGGGCTGGGTGCAGTGGCGGACTGGCCATCGGGACGAATCCCAATGGGTCGGTACCGAATTGGGCCGGTCGGATAAGTCACTAGCACATCCCCCACTCCCCCCGTTGACAATTTACTAGCGGCACCGAAGTGGGCAGGTCGAGAGTCCCGGGATGATTTTTATTCCCAGTCCACCACTGGCTACATGACCGTATTATCGCCCATATTGACGCACCTAATTCCTAAACTTCTAACAGATACAACATAAACCGATCCTTCAGCCTCATATGAGCTCCCAGACACGTTCAAAATTAAACTGTCATCGCTGTCTTAGCTTGCTGCTGTGTGCGCCATCGTGCGTTTACATGCAGATGCTGGGATCCTGAACGGTGCAGCTGGAGCGCTTGGCCCGCAATGACGTCACACATCATTTGGCGGGATTTGAAGAATCCCCGAGAAGATCCAGAATATGGTCAACATTGAAGGGCAGATTAATGGTTATCAAAGTACAAATATCCAAAATCAGTTCAGTAACGGTTTTCAAGGGGACAATATTTACTCAAATTGATGGGTTTGGATGATGGGGGAAACTCGTGTCACAGGCTCTTTAATGAACAAAATGGCATTTGTATTTTACTTAACGCTTTGAAACCTCGAATTCTTGTTTTTCTTGCGTGCCTCCATGATTAACTGGGGCCGCGTTTAATAATAGCAGAACTATTCAAAGTTATCAAACAGCACCTTATCAACTCTCAGACAACTCACGCAAAAATAGTGCAAGTCTCATGTATCCAGTTGTGTGCTCACTACTTCCAAACGCATTCGTTTTTTAGTAAAAGCTTGATAATACACCTGGAATCATCCAGGCTTGAGCGGACTCACTGCGCATCTATGCAAGTATGAGACTTTTTTTTTCCAGGAGTGTTCAAAATAGTTATACATTAGCATGCTAGACTTAGCAATAGACACTAGTTGCTCAAGAAAAGGACAATGCAGTACAGATATCTGGCATTTTTTTATATCTTCATTTGGTATTTAGCCACAATTTGTTCCAAAAGTAACCAGTCCTAACCCCATCAAATGTCAATTTTTTGTTGTAGCAAAATGATTTGCCATGTTTTCTCCTGCAGAGGGCGTTGCCTCTGGCTGATGAACCTGATGACAGCCCAGTGGAAGCAGGAGGAGATACCTCTGGTAAGAAAAATACTTACGATTGTGTAGACACAGCATCTAATTTAAACAATAGGATAAACTGCTAGCCCATTGTTAAAGATGCGTTGACTCAAATCTGATCATGGTTTGAAAGTCTGGTAAAAACATCAGATTTCTCAGAACAAATTAATCAGTGTTATGTTTGGCTGTGTTGATTGTGATTAATAATATCCATCCCAAATTGTTTTGTAGTGTTTGGGGAATCTATGCCAAACCAGGGTACCTGTTCCTTTAGGTACTGCACTCAGAACTCAAACAACCTAAAAACAGGGTCTAATTGTATCGTAGAAAAAAAACGATGAACTGTAGGATAATCATTGTAATTACAATTACCTCAAGTTAAGTGTTTAAAGCACATTAAAAAACACAAGTTAACCGTATTGCTTTACAGAGATTTAACATACAATGAAATAACTAAAACAAAAAACCTAGACAGGGAACATGGAACAGTGAGGAATAATTGGTCAAAGGCTAAACTTGTATTGAGTAATAACTATTGATAATTATCACTGCAACCCTAGTCTGATTTGAATTGAGCTGGATTAAAGATTAAAGAAGTGCTATAGATTCTTCTGAAGAAGATTATGTTTGTTTGGTGCCTTTGTGTTGCAGATCTGCCCACCTGCCTGCTGTGTGTGTGTCTAACTGGTTCAGTGTACTGTGAGGAGGTCAGTCCAGACATGACCAGCGTTCCGTCCTTGCCTAAAGAGACGGCCTATCTGTACGCCCGCTTCAATAAGATCAAAAAGATCCGCGCCAAAGACTTTTCCGACATTGGTAAGTCTGTAAACTGTCTCCATCATCACCTGTTGATTGCCTTATTTGCAACGACTTACAGGCAAAGAATAAAAGCTTGCGATGCATGCTTCGTCTATCTTTGTCTTGTTCAATAATTAGATTTAAATGGTTAGCATTATAGCATGTGTTATCAGGATCATGCTGGGCGAGGAAATAATTACAAAAGGCCTGGATACATTTTTAGAACTAGACCCAAACACGCAACTAAAAGTCAGGCTTTATTGATATCTGCTGCTCATATTTACACTATTAATCTTTCCCTTGAGAGTTTCCCTTTTGAAGTGCAAAAGAAAATACTTCCTTAAAAGGAATAGCTAAGTATCATCAAAATCCCTTACTGTTGCTACGCAGCAACAGTAAGGGATTTTGTCGTGAACAGGGTAAGCAGCATTTGCTTTTTTTAAAAACCGGATAAATAGACTGACTTTCTGTTGTCTCACTGCTCATGAATGACATGAAATGTTATGATAAGTGAATAGGTGTCACTCAAATACCAACCAAACAAGGTCAAGTAATGGCAGCTGGTCATTCTCTAGTCTAAGTGGGTAAACATCAGAGTTAACTTTTTATATTTGGTGTTGAAAGCACTGAATGTGATGCATCTGGGGTAGAAAATACACAAAGACACTGGTCTATGTAGCTGCACTTTATTAATTAGCTGGTCATCTGGCCTATGTTTTGGTCTCTAAGGGTGCATTCACACCTAATAGTCCGCTCTCTGGTGCGCACCAGACGACAGTTTGTTACATTGTTTCATTTTTCAGAAGGTTTGGTTTGCGTTCACACAGGCAAAACTCAAACGGACTATAAACTTTAAACACAAGTCATGTGCACGGAAATGCTGTTCAACCATTGGTCAGACATTAAGGGGGTAAAAACGCAAATCCCGGCAACTTCTACCGGAGACTCCGCCATGGAGCATCGGCACTTTCGGCAGGTTATTCTCATGCTGTTGTTAATCTGGAGATCAACAGACACTAGCTGCCCGCGCATATGATTATATCATCAGACAACGTCCGTTAAAAAACATTATAACACATATAATGAGAGACGTTCTGCAGTAAAGAGGGGCGTTTCACCGACGACAGGTGTTCTTACTTTTATGTAGCTGACGGAGAATTGTTACTTTACACGTCACTGTTCAACACTTCATTCTGCTTCACTCTTTAACTAAACAACCGCGGGTGTCTTGAAAGACTCTTCCGCTAAAGATTTTGAAGATATCCGCTATCTTGTGACACGTAAATACTACGCTTTCTATGTTTTGGTGCGGACTGCGTTCACACCAGTAATGAACCGCTCCAGAGTTCGCAAGCAAGCGCTCCAAGACCACTTATTTTAGCGGACCAGAGTCTGGTTGTTTAGTTCACTTAAGAGGTCTCGGATTGTGTTCATACCGACCCAAATGAACCGCACCAAGCGGCTAAACGCACCAGGGTTTGATTCAACCGGACTATACAAGGCAGGTGTGAACGCACCCTAAGAAAAACTAGAAAATTCAGAGAAATGTTGACTGTGTGACTGAAACTTGGCCGTGCGTCCCGATGCTAACATTACCCCCGCTTTGTAAGTATTGTTAGCGTTAGTTGTATTGTTAAGGTACAACAAAGAATATCCATATCCATTTAGCTGACTATTTTAAGTGTTTATCTATTATATTTTTGGATTCTTGTACCACATTCCTGCATCGTTTCTGAACATCTTTAGATTACCACTGGATTTAGTTAACAACAGACAGGTGTGTTCAAAGATCAAAGCGTTTTTTGTACAGCTCCTCTCCCCTCTAGTCGTGATGTCGCCCACTCTTAACGAGCTCTCCCATTCATTCCTATGGGGCAAATGATCGCAGTTTTCTGCGATTTGCGTGAAAACGGTTTGACGAATCTCTTATAAAAGACAACCCGATCCCGGTCATTCCGCACATTTGTGCTGCTGTGATGTGTTTTTTGTGTGTTTCGTGTCAACGCTGCCGGACGAGCATGACAACATTTGTGGCGGAAGAAGGAAAATAAGATGAGATAAGTATGTTGAATACTATACTGTGTGTGGCTTCGCCAGTCACACAGAACTACACAACTGTTGTAAGTCCTTACTGCATTTCTTAAATAGAATGCTTAACACAAAGGAAGGGGGATAAAATACAAAAGAACATTAATATGATGGATCTTTCAACAGTTACTCTGAAGAGGATTGACCTGACAGGGAACCTGATCTCAGAGATTGAAGAGGGGGCGTTCTCCAAGCTAACCATGCTGGAGGAATTGTCTCTGGCGGAGAACAGCCTGGTCAAACTTCCTATGCTCCCCACCAAACTCATATCCTTCAACGCCAACCACAACCATCTCAAAACCAAGGGAGTCAAGGCTAACGCTTTCAAGGTACAAATAAACATCTCTCAAACTTGTTTTGATTAATAACATAACATACTTGGCCAACAACAAGATTGCAGAAAGCTGTACACACTCATTAAACCTGGCTGTTGTTAAAAAAACAATCAGATGCAAAAAAGTTATTTGAGTAATTGTTAACAAGTGAATCTTTATGTTGATAATATTTTTCATCTCATCATATATATGTAATGAATGTTTACTAAAATGTTAAAGCATCTATAAAAGTCACGACTTTGCTAGACTTTACAGCCAGGTATGCTTTTTTTCAAGTACACGTTCACTTTCCACACAGCGAAAGGAAAACTAATAAACAACTCAACTGAATATTTTTATTTCTTTGCTTCCCCATCAGAAAATGACAAAACTGGTCAACTTGTACTTGGCAGACAACGAAATGGAAGCTGTTCCACACATCCCAGACTGTGTTCGGACCCTACATCTACAGGTTTGTATCTTTTGCTGCTAAAATAAAAATAAATAAATTGACTGCAGAGTCTTTGGAGACTCTCCAATAGTGGTTCAAGTTGCTGTCTTCTAAATTGATTATAAAACAGAATACAATCATGAATATACAGCTTTAACATAATGAGCTAGACATAACAAGCTGTTACTTGACATTGTTTCTATTTCCTCCAGAACAACAACATCACTGAGGTAAACGTAGACACCTTCTGCAAGTCCAATGACACCTACTACCTACGGCCGAGCCTCAATGAGGTCCGTATGGACGGCAACCCTGTGGTTTTGTCCAAGAACCCGGACAGCTTCACCTGCATGAAGGTTCTGCCTATCGGACGGTACCGCTGAGGCGACAGAAACTTTACTGTACCCCCTTTGTTGTTGATGGAGCATTGGGATACCGTGTTGTTCTGGATTTTGGGGTCCTGGTCCCATAATGGGAATAAACGTGACAATGTTTTTACTTCGGCAAACCTACAAACAGTTTGTGAGATTGTCAGGTCAAAATGAAACCATTCACTGGACTGAAGGTTTAAAATGTAAGGACTTTCTCTACTCACGCATATTTCAGTTCTCGAGTCAGTTGAGTAATTGGATCAAAATCCCCTGAGAAGGGGTGTGAAAGCCTAAATATGCTCCAAACAAGCATTGCTGGACCACTTGAAACATTTGCATTTCAACTAATCATGAAAGAAGTTTAAACACTTCCGCACACCTGGCCAATCTATCCGTATGTGTTTGTCAGATTGTCTGTTTTGCCAACATAGCCTTTGATTCTGCCATCAGAAAAGGCGCTTAAGAAGATGTTAATACATTGTGCAAACAGTTAGTTTGACTATATCTGACATGTTAAGGCCAACATTTCAGAAGACGTAATACCAGTAGAACAACTGTATCCCCTAAAATGAGTGGAGAGGTTTAAACACCTCTACCTACTAACAGTCCGACTCATGGTTTCATTTTGACCTGGCGCTGTACTGCCTACAGTACATGAATGAAAGTACACAAACTCCTTGTGAGTTTGTACCAACACACACACATGCAGCAACAAGCAAACAGGCGTGCTTGTAACTACCAGAACTTATAGGTTCAAAACACAGGCCAATGTCTTCATATTCTTTGTGAAAATAATTCTAAAATAATTTTTGTTTCCAAAAGTTACTTTAAGTCGTTAAACAAACTAGATATAACTAAAACCTTTTGGATATCTTTGCTGCTTTTGCTAACCTAATGAAGTCTCTTGTACAAGTGTTAACCCTTTCATTTAGAGGTTTTACAATACAATTAAACAACTCAATGTTGTATAATATTACAACAATTAAATTGTTTTCAAGCCTTATAAAGCCAGCTCTGTTTTCACCTTGCTCATTGTCGGTCATCAGGTCAATGAAATATCAAAAAATAATACATGACCGAATTGCAGTCTTTGATTATGTGTAATATTGGTGCTGAATGGCATTTAGAAATGTCCAGACTAAAAATATAGGCTGGCTTTGAGGCAAACACATAATGTTAAAAAATTGTAAACGTTGTCAAAACAGAATTTTAGTCTGACACAATCAAATTAAGATGTTAAAATGTTTTTGCTTATTCCAATTCAAGTATGTTTTGCATTTAATATATTTTCTTATGACAGTAGTAGAAAAAGCTGCAATATCTTCAAAACTAGGTTACAATCATATAAGTCATGAAAAAAGGTAGATTCTGAAATGGCACTTTAAGGTGCAAAGAGCCTTTGACCATTATTAACAGTCCTCTTTATTTGTTGTTACATTTTTGTCATATGTAAATACTTTCTCAGTGTTTCTTAGAAAAATACTACAAATGAACAAAACATTGAGTGAATTAATCGAACTTTCAACTATAGCATTTAAAAAAAGGCCTCTTTATAAGGGCAATGGCCATGCAGATCTGTGCAGGCTTTCTTAAGTAATTTGTGACTTAGCTTCACCTTTTTTATTTATAGACTGCAGTGAACTGGGGCACAATGTATCTATGAACTATAGTAATGTGAAAATTACTCTTTTTTATTTTGTCTGCTTTTAAAATGTCTTGCTTGTGTCCCTAACTCTTCCCTTCCAGTAATAAAGATGACTTAAGAAATTATTACTGATGTGAATAAGACAGTGATGTTCAAGGAGATGTATGTGACATGGCTATGTTTTAAAATATTTTAATAAAGGTACACTTTTTAAATTAAAATATTTATTGAGTTATTGTTGCCAAATACAAAACTTTCAAAATCTTATTTCAGATTAAGCTATCATTTGTAAGTTGTATTTAAAACTACTTGCTGATATCACAATTTTAAAGCCCCACCAGGAGTACAGCAAAAACAGAAGTGCATTACACCATTGCCCATGACTAAGTGTAGAGTGTGCTTGTGTTGTGCGTCTGTGTGCAGATGCCCACAATTGCAAAATGTCATTCAGTGATTGGCCACATGCTTTTAAATGTCTGTGGTCTGTGTACATGGCCATCATCTGCAGTCCTTAAAGCCCCTGTCACACTGTCCCGAAATTGACACCCGATGGACACACGATTAAGGAAATGTTCAAATTCGTCTCTGATCGTTACAACATCGGGCCATTCGTGAGGGCATCTTAAGCCATCGCATGCCCGCCGGTGGAGTTTCTTCAGGCTCCGGCAGCAACTTCGTGAGCGGCAACTTCGTAAGGCACTCGTGAGGGCATCTTGTCAAATCGTGAGGGCATCTTGTTATCATCGGTGCCATCGGGCATTCGCCCTCACTCTGATCGGGGCGAATGCCCGATGGCACCGATGATAACAGGATACTCTCACGATGGCCTTACGAAGGGCAAAATTGACACACGAATTCAACACGAAAAGGAACCTTCTCAAGGTCCTTCGGCAATTTTTTGGCATGCCAAAGATTTTGCCACCACTCACGAAGTTGCTGCCGGAGCCTAAGAAACTCCACCGGCGGTCATACGATGGCTTAAGATGCCCTCACGAATGTCCCGATGTTGTTACGATCAGAGCTGAATTTGAACTTTTCCTTTATCGTGTGTCCATCGGGTTGTTTTATTGCAGAACAAAATCATGTAAACATATTATGTAAATAACCCAATTTGTGTTCTGTGAAACTGAAAAGGATATAATATATTATTTTGAAGGCGAGTTGACAGGAAAGTTGTTGTTGCTATGGAAACAACATTACGGAGAAAACTTAATATCTTCTACATATAAAGACGGATAAAGTAAAGAACAAAGTCTGAAAATATCAGTACAGTATCATAGTACTTTAACATAATCGTTTTTGTTACTTTCGTTGCAGTTGTATGTCTTAAATGTAATGTAAATGTTGCCTTCGCGTGTGGTTCGGGGCCATCTTCGTGCGAAATTCACAATTCAATATTCGTGTGTCCATCGGGTGTCAATTTCGGGACAGTGTGACAGGGGCTTAAGTGACTGGCTGGTTAATGTTGCGGTTTAGCAACAGGAATGCAATGTATGAGAATTCTATGTGAATTTGTTATTCTTCTCAATACATGTTTATGTCTTTATGTCATTAATCATACAAATCAGCATACAAGGCACTGCCTACACTACAGCAGAATCTTTACAATGGGAATTATATTTTTTTCCATAATAACACTGAAGAAAATGCAACTAAAGCAAAAACTAGAGTTTAGAGCAAGCAGGCCACTTTGGAAAATGTGGGTTAATCTTCTTTCAGCACAGCAAACTTGGCAGAACTTGACATTCTTCAAGTAAACAGGAGAATGACATCCATATTGCATCTGCGGCTTCACTTACCATTTGACATCTTGCTGCTACCCCTTCAATAAAGTCCCACTCAATATTACTCTATATTTACCATGTCGACATTGATCCACACAAACAGCACTTACCTTAATTTTCATACTCTTTCATCAGCCAGAATCCAAGCACTTTACAAAAAATACTGACTTTGGAGGTGTCCTGACTGATGGACCGTCTGGTCTCAAATATAGGACTGATCTCGTCCCCAACAAATAATGCAGAGATGTCATTTAGCAACAAGTAAAAATATTTCCCTCATGTTTGTTATGCTTTTTTGGGTTTCCTCTTTCCTTTAGTGTGTTATATAGGTTTTTGTGTAAATGGTCTGCAAAGGCTAAAATGCAAAAGTTCCCTACAGAGGGAGTTTCTCCCAACACCTTCCTCCCCTGCCTTAACGCCTCCGTTGGACTCCTTTGTTTACTTCCGTAACATAATGACATCACTATGCAACACTCTATTGGCTAGCACTCCAACACATTGTACGTGATCGGCTAAGGGGCGGGACATCTCTAAGCGGATGACCGATACAAATATCAACATGAGAATAAGCACATTATGTCCCCTTTAAAAAAAAAAACTAAAGAAAAGATGTGGCCATGTCATAAGGCAAACATTCTGACATGTTTCCCAAAAATGTGGTCAGTGGTGTTAAGGGACAAGCACCAACCTGGTCCAATCCTCTATATTTGTTGTGAGGACCAAAATGGTTTATCATGCCAATACACACAAATGGTGGAAAGCAGGTGTGTGTGGGTAAGGTTGCCATATTAAGGTCCATTTAGGTGCAGGTGTCTCTTTAATTACCTGGAAGTGTTGGAAGGTTCTGCGCCGGTCCTCACATCTGTCTGAGAAGGTCCTGAGAGTCCTGAAGAACAGCAGAAGGTCCTTGCTCTCCTCCACCCTGAAATGACATTGAATGCATCATTGACATTTTTTTAATGGAATGTTGATTATTTCAAATGTTGATCGAAAAAATGTATATGAAATACTTGCGATAATGACAGCTTTTTCATTAAGTCATATTGAGTACATTGACACTCTTAGAATTCAAAACTGTGGCTTATACATTTGTTTAGTCTTGGATCACGTTAGCAGAGTAGCAGTGTGTTCTCGAGAATGGGAAGGACACACGGAAACCCCCAAAAGGATGCTCAAGGATTAGCTTTTCAATCAACAAACATTTTCATTCAGTTATGCTTTCGTGGCCAATGCGCCTTTTTAATACAAACTACAATTTACCAAGGCAGTCTTTAATGAAAAGGGTTACATTTTAAGACTTTTGCCTAATTATAAGAACATTATGGACGAACAAGGTTTAAATCCTATGTAAATCACTATGCTTTGACTCAAAAGCATTATAATTATTACAATATTTCTATTAAGCATAACTGTGTTGTATCTCCAAATGCAAGAGCAAACCAATCATTTACAAGCAGACCCATCCAAACTACCCATACAAAAACAAAAGTATATTAAAAAACGGTTCTTCCTTATATGCAATATGCTGTATTTCACAATGCTATAGCAAAAAGAACATTGCTCTGTCTGATGAGTGAGCCTGGGATATTCTGTTACAGGTTTTCCAGAGTTTTCCATGGGGGCCCGGGGCTAGACGGCAGCCGGGTGAAGTTTCCAGACGACTGTTATTCCGCGCAGAGCTGATGGAAACATGGCTCACATAAAATGGAGCATTACCAAAAATACAAAGAGAGTGAGGGACTGATCGTTGGTTTGATATTGTTGTTTTTAAGTGATTTGGTCCAACTCCTTGTGTATTATTCAGTTTGATTAAAGCTTCCAACTATAGTGGTTGCTGAAAACGTTTCATGTATCAAGTTTGATGATGATTTGTGGGTTTTGAAACGTGGAAAATATAGGCGCTTATTAGTTTATCATCCAAAATGAGCAGCTAAATGTTCTGGCAGCAAACCGTGGAAAAAAACATCAAATTAAAACAAACACTTTGACTAGAAGCTATTTTGGTTTTGATTGGAACAAAACAAATACTGAGCTCAATACCCAGTCCTGCAGACATTACATTACATTACATTACATTACATTACATTGCATTTAGCTGACGCTTTTATCCAAAGCGACTTACAATAAGTGCATTCGACCAGGAAGATACAAGCTTGAAGAAAACAGAATCATATAAGTACATCAGGTTTCATAGAGCCAAACATTTCAAGTGCTACTCAACTGGCTTTAGAAAGCCAGCCCTTTATTAGTATATAAGTGCTTTGTTAGTAATTCTATCGCTCGAAGTGGAGTCTAAAGAGATGAGTTTTCAGTCTGCGCCGGAAGATGTGTAAGCTTTCTGCTGTCCTGATTTCGATGGGGAGCTCATTCCACCATTTTGGAGCCAGGATAGCAAACCCACGTGTTTTTGCTGATGGGAACTTGGGTCCCCCTCGCAGTGCGGGTGCAGCGAGCTGTTTGGCCGATGCAGAGCGGAGTGCACGTGCTGGGGTGTACGGTTTAACCATGTCCTGGATGTAGGAAGGGCCAGATCCATTCGCAGCATGGTACGCAAGTACCAGTGTCTTGAAGTGGATTCTAGCAGTTACTGGAAGCCAGTGAAGGGAGCGGAGGAGCGGCGTGGTGTGGGAGAATTTTGGAAGGTTGAAGACCAGACGAGCCGCTGCATTCTGGATGAGCTGCAGGAGTTTAACTCTCTATCATCCACAGAGCCGGAGCCAAGCATGGGAATGCAGATGCCCTGTCCCATAGAGATGCCCTGTGGACCATGGTCACCTCTCCTCGGCCAGAACTGAAGGGGATGGGTGTGTGTGTAAGGAACTGAGAGGCAGAGTAGTGGGAGGCACCTACATTCCCAATAGGTGGCTCCACCTGCTTCCAATTAACAGTATTGGGAGCAGGTGTGGAGACCTCACACCTGGTGCTAATCACTCCCTCAAGGGAGACAAAGCACACAGAGTTGCTCAGTTGTGTGTGGAACATGGAGGGAGCAGGAGACTCCCAGCGTGAGGAAATATTTTGTAAGTCGGTTAGCGGCCCGGCTACATTAGCCTTTGTATAGTTAAAGGTATTTTTGAGTTTAACAGCAATAAAGCCTATTTTTTGGACTTGGACACTGCCTCTGTCGTGATTGCTACACTACCACTTTTCTCTTTATCTGCCCAGTCCTGTTACAGTATATTAATGGTGTAATCTACATGTGATGTTTTATAAAGTGTTTAGGTCTAAAAGGTGTCATTTGAAACCTTTTCCTTTAAATGTAAGCTATTAGCTTGATGTGTTAACTCTGTAGTCCTGTCCCATTTTTCAAATTATGCTGTTTTCATTTTACCTACCATGCGTGACATGAGCTGCCGATAAACTCTCCCGAGACTTATATCCAGGTGGCG
>NW_011370118.1:0-6861 GCF_000735185.1 Notothenia coriiceps | reverse complement strand
ACCGTAGAATGACTTCTTTATTACACATTAATACTAACCTCTCCAAGAGGACGTCTTTCTCCCAAAGGTCGGGACTTCACACAAATTTGAGGAAACGGAAATAAGTGTTGCGACTACACGAGAATTGCGACTTCTCAGAAGTAGGAGTAAGGAGAGCAGGCGAGACATTTGCAACAAACACAAAGGTGTCTCTCGCCAAAAAGAAACCAGTACCTCCTGTAGCTCTCGGCGCTCTCTTTCCTAGTTCAGCTCTGCAGGGAATGCACGACATTAAAGTGTATTTTTCTAAATATTCTGGATTATTCTTGGTGTGTTTTACTTTCTTTTAAAAAACAGTTCAGGTAAGAGTGCTCGTTGTAAAAACTTGAGAAATTATTTTGTGTTTTTGTTTGTATTTGCTTTAAATGATCGAATATTATTTAAATATTCCAACATTTACACGACACAAATGCGTATTTTTCGAAATATTCAGGATTTATTTTATACAAAATCATTCGATCTATGAAAGGTCAGAAAATGTTGAAAATATATAAAATGTAATATGAAATAAAACAGAGAAAAGCGGCAAAAAAAAGCATTTAATCTCATTTTTTTAGCCGTTTAGTTCCTGGTTGTCCGTCTCCTTCAATCTCAATCCCGGCTAATTAGGTAACGCATTAATTAACTTAAATTAGGACCAATTGGACTCAAGATAACGACTCAAATGCAGATTATTGCACAGCTTTTTGCCCCCCCCCTCCTGTTCATCCATTCATAAAACCTGCAGTCTTTAATGTCTCAGCGCTTCTTTTTTATTTGACTAACTCCACCAGAGGGTTCGGGTTAGGGGTCACTGGGGTCAACGGGGGTCTTCAGAGTTTATCTGACCTCTCCCCTGAGTCTCTGACTGTGTTTTTCTTCAAAGAGACTTTATTTAAACTGCATTTAAATACAAACACATGAAGGAAACAGACATTTAAGCCTCAAATCTCAGTTATTAAGTCCTAAAAATGATAGAAAACAACAATTTTGTTGATAAAACTCAGTTAATGTGATTTAAATAAAGTTCTGCATGCTTTTGACTTCTAGTGGAGTTTTGTTTGGAGGATTGAAGTTAGATGTTTATGCATGACTTAACTTGGAGTATTTCTACTTTAAAGTACATGTTTAATGCAGGATTTTAACTTCTTATTGCATATTTTACAATTATTGGTATCATATGTATTACATTTAGGTAATTCAAGTGACTTTGCATGGAGAATTCTGAATTAAAGGAATATTTGTACATGTTTTGAGTCTGTTTACTTTTTTTAACGCATCATTTTTACTTCTTATTGCATATTCCTACATTTTGGAACCATTTTAAATGCAGAACATCACATGTGTGTCTGGCGTTTCCTCAGGGTTAGTTTCAGCCTCTTTATCTAAAATATATTTAATTTACAATCATTTGATTCTCCAGTAGCTTCCTAACAGTGTCTCTTCACACACACAGTTAGCTGTAGAGTCTTTACTTCTGAGGATCAATCAGAGCAACAGGTGAAGCATCATGGGAACACACACACACACACACACCTCTGATCTCTCTTCATCAGTCCACTGAACATGTGCTGTTCACACGTTAGCCGTTAGCAGCTAGGTGTTAGCTCCTCTGCAGCCTTTTCAAACTACTTTAAAATAACAAACCAAAGTGTGAGTATTTGTGTGTTTTCCTAGGGGGTAATATAATTTCCACAGTTCATAGTCACTCACTGACAGATGTGGAGGAAGTATTTAACGGATTTACTGCAGGAGAAGTCGTAAAACAAACATTTAAATACAATACTGAGAATGTAAGAGCATTAGCGTTAGCATTAGCTCGTTGTGAATGAGAGGCTAACGGCTCGTTAGCATGTCAATAGCTCAGTTAGTGTGTGATTAACTGCCCCCCTCCCTGCAGGATCAACACAATGGTTCATTAGAGTATAATAGAGACCCTAACAATGATGTTATTTAAGGGTATAATAACCTGAGACCCCCCTCTTTATCTCCATTCATTAAACCAACCATTTTAGGAGAAGTTTTCTGTCTCAAATATTTGACTTTCTGCAGTTTTTCAAGGACGTATATCTATGACGTACATTATACATTTTGTGTTTTTCCCAAAAACTAACTATTTACTCTAAATAATACCTTAAATATTCGTGCACAAGTGTCACAGAAATAGGAATTTTGCAGCTTTTCTTGCACAAATTCATGAACTTATTAAGTCTTTTGGGAATTTCGACCTCCTTTTGCATGCATTTGGACACGCACAACTGCACCAAAAATGTCAGTTTTTTGTAGATTTACTTGCATTCACTTATTGATTTATTAATGACTACTATAAATTACAATCTTCTTTAACTTTTTAATAAATGTCACATTTTATTTCCTTCTGCAGGAAGCCTTTCTGTGTACGAGGAATCGCTCTGAACTTACGGTGAGTCTCGCAGAATAATACTGACACACACACACACACACACAAGAGGCGGCTGCAGGTGTAGCGGCGTGTATGTGTGTGTGTCTCTCCTCAGCAGCTGAGTTATTGCAGCCGCTCTGGTGAAGCAAACAAACGAGTGTGTGTCTGCTGTAAAGGTCACACACACACACACACACACACTTTCTAAGGGCCACTTGCAGGAATTTATGGCGGGGCCTGCACCTATTCTCTGCTGAATAATAGCGATCCCGTAAAGGGAGCTGGGGTCGGGCGAGACTTAAATAGAGTACAGCTCCAGCGCTGTTGTTTATAGAGACTAACATGACATTTGAATTTGCACACACACACACACACGCACACACACACACACACACACACACACACACACACACACACACACACACACACACACACACACACACACACACTCCAGCAAATGGGTCTTGCTCGCGCGACGTGTTGTGTGAAATTAAAGGAACCGATTTAAATCTTCCTCGGACCTTTGATTTATATATAAAATCATATAATGATTGCGACTTCTCGGGGCGGGAATACAAGAAATTACATTTATGTTTGTCAAATAATTTGTCTACTTCAAATTTATAAATACTTCGGACTTTGTACACAGGAGCACAAATGGGCTATTAGTTACTTTGTAGTAACTTAAGTTATCTAATTGTGAAAGTTTTCGTCACTAATGATAATAGACGGTATACATACGTGTTTATACGTCTATTTGATAGAAAATTCGAGGAAATACTTCTTATAATTTGTTATTTGTTAGCTAATAATGTATATAGTAATTAATAAACCTCTTACGACGAAAACAGACTAAAATAAAGTCTTTTTTTGACTAATAAACCTCAAAGAAATCTGTTTAGACGAAAAATTTCTCAAATTAAGTTTGGAGTCGTACGCACATACGCTATACAGCTAAAACTAACGCTTCGCTAGTACAAAATTATGCCCACAAACGAAAATTTCGCATTTTTGATAATATGTTCAAAAAATTGCAGCGGCTAATAAACGTGCCCTGTCCTCTCTCCTCGTTTTTTGTCGGCAGATTTAGGACTAAAGCTTATGTAACATAATTAATAACATTAATTTCAGTAAGAGCCTATGAGAAGTAGCGGCGTTGTGTGTGTGTGTGTGTTGTGTGTGGTGTGTGTGTGTGTGTGTGTGTTGTGCGGGTGTGTGTGGCACACACACGACGCACACCACCACACCACACACACACCACACGCGGAGCAGGACGTCCTCAATTATGCCTGCGGTAGTTCTCCGCGCCGGACGGTCTGCTCTCTCCTTGGTGCCTCTGGAAACTAAGAGAGACACACACACACACCTCACACACACACACACACACACACACACACACACACACACACACACACACACACACACACGACACACACACACCACACGGACACACACACACACCACACACCACGACACACACACACACACACACACACACCACACCACACACACACACACACACAAAAAAAAGACACACACGACCACACACGCACACACACACACACACCACACCACACACACACACGACACACACACACACCACCAAGACAGTCTTCTTCAAAAGAGCATAGAGACTGTCTTGTGGAGAAGCGACAACTAACGACTAAATAGAAGTTCTTAAATAGGTAGTTGTAAAAAAGACGAGTTTCATAAAACAGCCTAAATTGCTAAAATGCACAAACTCAAAAAGTCGTCGCTAAAACGAACGGGTCGGTTGCATCTTGTACCGATCGTTTTTTTTGGTAGTAAGCTGTGCGTCTCGTCGGGCAATGCAATTTCGTGTTTTGAGGTACTACTAGAGGCGCTGTTTACTCACGGGGGTTTTGTCCTCCTTTCGATTATTTTAATTGAAAGGAGAGCTTGTGGAAGTCTTTTGGGTAAAGAAACGTTCTACAGTTCTCTCTGGGGCGGGGAACTTGAGAAAGGTCTGAAATTTTCTACGCAAACTCTATAAATAAAATTGTGGTTATTCTCGCGACCCAGAAAGAAGTCTCGACGTCGCAGGCGAAGTCCTCTGCAAGTCCTACAGGAGGGGACTACGAGTCTCGCGTCCAGGACGGAAGTCCTCTGCAAGTCTAAGGAGGGACTCGAGAGTCTCGGCAGGACCGAAGTCCTCTGCAAGTCCTACGAGGAGGGACTACAGAGTCTCGCAGGACGAGTTCTCTGCAAGTCCTACAGGAGGGGGACCTACAGAGTCTCGACGGGACCGAAGTCCTCTGCAGTCCTACAGGATGGGACTACAGAGTATCGCAGGACCGAAGTCCTCTGCAGTCCTACAGGAGGGACGTACAGAGTCTCTTGCAGGACCGAGTCCGTCTGCCAAGTCCTACAGGAGGGACTTACAGAGTCTCGACGGACCGAAAATCCTCTTGCAAGTCCTAACAGGAGGGACTCAGAGTCTCGCAGGACCGAAGTCCTCTGCAAGTCCTACAGGAGGGGACTACAGAGTCTCGACGGACCGAAAATCCCCTGCAAGTCCTACAGGGAGGGACTACAGAGTCTCGACGTCGGGCAGGACGCGAAGTCCTCTGCAAGTCCTACAGGAGGGACTACAGAGTCTCGCAGGACGCGACGGTCCTCTGCAGTCCTACGAGGAGGGACTCAGAGTCTCGAGTCGGCAGGACGCGAATCCTCGCAAGTCCTACAGGAGGCGCTACAGAGTCTCGACGGGTCGGGCAGGCCGAAATCCTCTGCAAGTCCTACAAGGAGGTGACTACAGGTCCGCAGGACCGAAGTCCTCTGCAGTCGCTACAGGAGGGACTACAGAGTCTCGACGGACCCGAAATCTCTGCAAGTCCTACGAGGAGGGACTACAGAGTCTCGCAGGCCGAAGGTCCTCTGCAAGTCCGTACAGGAGGGACTACAGAGTCTCCGGCAGGACGGAAGTCTCTGCAAGTCCTACGGAGGGACTACAGAGTCTCGACAGGACCGAAGTCGCTCTGCGAGTCTACACGGAGGGACTAACAGAGTCCGGCAGGACGAAGTCCTCTGCAGTGGGGGGGGGGGGGCGGGGGGGGGGGGGTGGGGGGGGGGGGGGGGGGGGGCGGGGGGGGGCTCCTGCAGTCCTACAGGGAGGGACTACCAGAGTCTCGCGTGTCTCAACTAGGAGATTACGTGATTATCATCTCACTCTCACACACAGCATGCCCGCGAGACACAAGAAGACACCAAAACACGAGACAGACTCCGATGAATACGGCCAAGTCCGATCTCCGACGGACGGCGTTTCCTAAGTCCGTCGAGTCTCGGACGTTTACTTAGACGAGGAGACGTCTCTGTAGGGATGGACGAGAACAGAGTAGTGGACCTACACGCGTAAGTTTCCCAAAATCTATACTTCAAATTGTCAAGAAAAAGTCAATTCTTGTAAACGTCAATAACAAACTGTGAAAAAGACTTGTCACTCGAAAATTATACTTGCAATGTGGAATCTTTGGCAGGTAAGTAAGCAAAAGACGACGTCTAAAATTGACTATAAACTGATTTGACCAGATATTTTCGTGTAAGACCCACAAGTCAAGAGGTCCTCACTGTCGTACTCGGTCTTATGTACTTTCCACTGAACGACATCCCCGACCGACCTCTGCACCCCCCACGTCTCCTGCCTCTTGTGTGCGCTCGACGTCGCATCGCTCCAGTCTCAGTTCTCGGTCCTAGGAGTCTCTCGACGTCTGTGTAGCATAAATCAACTCAAAGATGGCCGAAAATTTTTAATAAAACACCTTAAAGAACTTGGTAAAAACACATAAAAAAAAGAGGGTCTAAAAGATCTGAAACGACGTCCTAAACGTCTAAGAAAGAGAAATAAAGAATCTATAAATCTCCGAAAAAGACGTCCATAAATAAACCAAAATTGTTTTCACAATAGACGTCATAAAATATAATAAATAGACGTCATAAACGACCGCGGAAAGGTTTCACAAAGTCACCTGAAAATGTGTCAAGAAACACCAGGAAGACGTCATACAACGGTCGATTAGAGTTGGATTTTTTGTCGAGGACATATATTAGGAAGTACGACGTGCACGTGTGACAGTCCATGGTTCTTATCTTTGACGAATATAAAGGAAAGACGACAGCTTTGCACTTCTGTATCGCATATGCACACGTTGTCACGACGAATTGCACCCCTTTCAATCGTTTTATGTGTCGTTTTAGGATGAAATCTATCAAGTCTACACCGTCACCTGCAATTACTTACTTACTGGTCTTCAACGACAATCGTAGGAGTGTCCATCGTACTTCGATTGTTCTCACTCGCGACAGTGTCCAGACTCTAGTCGACGTCCCCATAATGGTAGTGTGTCTGTCGCCGGTGATATAGGNTGTGTGTGTGTGTGTGTGTGTGTGTGTGTGTGTGTGTGTGTGTGTGTGTGTGTGTG
>NW_011370117.1:0-1024 GCF_000735185.1 Notothenia coriiceps | reverse complement strand
TTGGAATAAAGTACTTTTTTGCATACTATACCTTTGTCTCTCGGGTCGTGCATTTGAGTTCAGTTCCTTGTGATTCCAAGTCCGTGACAGTTTGGTGGCTTTGAAGAGACCAAGGGCCATAAGGTAACAAGAGTTAGAGATTTTCTAAATAAATAGCTTACACTTAAACGGATAAAGACTTATTTTGGTGTCTAGAGTAAAACCACAGCAGCACATCGATCAGCTTCCTGCTGGTACTTTACCACTTCAATCCACTTCAAAACATACAAACCGTTCCTAATAATGTTGAGGTGATAAGCCTCACATCGCGTCATTATATATTTAATCGACATAATAATATTAACACTAATGCGTAGTTGAACATCAGAATCTGAAACAGAAAGTTGTGCACCTCGGATCATACCTCGAGTTTAATGGGTGTTTAATTAAATCAGAAAACGGTAATGTGGATTAATGATTTCAGTTAGCGTCCTTCAGTTTGTGTGTGTGTGTGTGTCTGTGTTAATCCGCTCAGACATCTGGTGTGTGTGTGTTCTGACAGCAGTGTGTCCGGACAGTTTGGCTTCCTTCACTGTTTTTGTTTTCAGGATTAAACGTGAAATCAGATGCTGAGACGCTCGTCCTCTTCTTCTTTTATGTTCATTTATTATTGTTTTTTATTTAATTATATGAGAAAATAAGAGTTCATCCACCAGATTTAGCTTCTTGTTTTGTCTGAAAAACTGAGGATTAATTTGTTAAATTGGTGTTTAAATCTCAATTTGTTGCAGCTTTAGAAGCATTAAAAAGACCCTGAGGCAAAACTAACAGGTTATAACAAAGACACACATTAAGTCCCAGGAACCACATCAGTTCAGTGATGCATGTTCACAGACACATTTAATTACCACAAAACAGATTATACACCCTGATTAACCGATATTTAAAGTATTTATTAGTTTGACGTGATATTACACAGTATGTGGTAAGCTTTTATTAACTGTCTAAAGTCTGAGCTGTGCCCCAAGATTTTTTTAAAACCATA
>NW_011370116.1:0-3460 GCF_000735185.1 Notothenia coriiceps | reverse complement strand
CCAGAGTATTTGTGTTGGGTAATCTATGGTAGGGCTAACCCATACAGTGGTGGGGCTCAAGTCAGTATTTGCAATGTAATTACATACATCGCCCCCCTTGACAGTGAAACGCCACGCGTGAGGTTTAGATTATTTCCCATTCAATCCAAATCGAACTGTATGAAATAAAAAGGCACATTTGTCTTGTAGTAAATAAAAAGGGCGACCTGGAGCCAATCCTGCAATTTCCCCACAGGTGAAAGAGTTGACATGCTGAAAACCCAACCCCTGCAGGGGGGGGTGGGATTCTCCCCCAGGAGACTTTTTGAAATACTAACATAAAATACACATTCTGGTGCTCTCTTGAGAAGAAGAAAAATACATCTATTACTACACGACGTATTTAAAAAAATGAACGCCATTTTAGTTTTTTGTTACTTTGTTCTGAAAGCTGAACCTGCTGCTCCTCACAGAGAGGAGAGGGAAGAGGCTGTGTGAATTACTTTACTTTGTGGATAAGGGTCGATAGTCCCCATTGTTCTGTGTGTCAGAATGAAAGACAGCCCACACACCTATCAATCATCAAACCATGGGGTCTTATTTCGATTATTTTAGTTGTATCGATGTATATAGAGATGTACTACAGCAAAAGTATTCTCCGTCGGGACTTCCTGCAACAACACCACGCCGTTATCTTGATTCTGATTGGCCAGAAGACATTATCAAAGATGTTCTATTGAGAAGATGATCACTACGTGACAAAAGTTTTCAAAACCGTTTCAGTATTTCCAGACAAGTGGCTACTGAAATCAATCTGACTAACTGCTGTCTGTGTGATTTACTCCGCGCGAGTTGGCGGACTTTAGTTTGCTTACTTTAATATAATTGTTCATGGTGGGGCTAAGGTTATATATACAGTCTATGGGCTAAGGTGGGGCTAAGCCATTTTTGTTGGTATGGCTGTAGACTACCCCAGTATACCCTGGCGCCGCCACTGAACATAATAATAAAACAATTAAAATGTTGTATTCAGCCCAGTGGGCCCAAATCCTGGATGGGCGGGCCCGGCCCCATGGGGCCCACCCATGAAGCCGGGTCTGACATCTGGGACCCAGGAGATGGCGCCATAGGAGGAGACGACCTACCACGCCGGCAATGGACCACACTGAACCGTCTACGAACTGAGGTCGGTCGCTTCTAAACATCAATGAAGAAGTGGGGCCTGGCAGACAGTGCTGCATGCGAGTGACCCTGAACAGACTGCCGAACATATAATGACCACCTGCCCTTTATATAGACCACCCTCTGAAGCCAGCCTCTTCCACTTAGGACCAGAGATGCGGGCATGGCTACACGACACAGAGTTGGACCTCTGACGTTACACGAAAGAAGAAGAAGGGGATCTGGCAATTAATACACCTCCCACTATGAATTATGAATTCATAATCATTTGTAATCATTAATAATAATAAGTTATAATTCATAATAACTCATTCATATTTATTTTATTCATGTGTTCCTCACCTGCCTCACGCTGACGGGGGGCAGGGTCTCACAGACTGGGTTCCTGCTGGAGGTGATCCTGGTCCCCCCCGGGGCTCCTGAGGCCCCTGAGTTCCCCAGCATCGAGGCCCTCTGCTGGGGCACAGATGCTCCCCCCGCCCCCTGCTGGGAGACGGGGTTGTGGGGCCCCAAGGAAGAGGAGGGGGAGGAAGAGGAGCGGTGGATGAAGGCGATCTCCACCGTGGGGTCCGGTCTGAACCAGCAGACAAAGCGTTAATATTCATTATAAGAAAAGACAGATATCGTTCAGTGCGTTTCTACCTGAGTTTGGTTCTGGTCAGGATGCTCCTCGCCTCCTCGTACGTGACCCCGATCAGAGACTCTTTATTGATCGAGACCAGCTGATCCCCGGCATGCAGACGGCCGTCCTGAACACACATGTTACATGTTACATGTTTATGTAGTGATGGAGATCTTTCAAATCATAATTAAGGCTAAAAAGATTGAGAAAATGTAAAAAAAAAAGAAATGCTATTTTTTTTAAATACATTTAAATAAAATTCCAAATAAAAAGCTTTTTGAGAATCTTTGTATTAAATGGTTATAAGATGTTTTACACATTGCTAAATAAAATAGCTGACCTTGTGGGCGTCTCCTGCAGGAACCACTTCCTGGATGAACACCATTGGTCCGTCGACTCGGTTAGCTCCGCCCCTGATGACTAGCCCCAAGCCCGTTCCCTTGGAAACGCAGATCAGCTGGATCCCGCTGTCACTGCAGGAGAGTCAATAAACAACAAACAATTAACAATAAACAAACTATTATTATTGTTTGTATTTGTACTTAAAGGTCTCCTATGATAATGTTTTTATTCATATATTACAGGTCTCAGATGTAGATGAATACATAAAAACATGTCTCTGAAGTGTTTTGCTCCAACACCAAACAGATCTTTGTAGCTTCACCCCCCTCTCTTCCAGCTGTTACTAAAGAGATGATTCTGGGTCTAACACCGACCATATTACTTCCAGAACACGTCTCATTGTTTCTGACAGCAACGTTTCTGATTGGCCCGTGGGGGTAAAGCCCGCCCACATTTTAGTAATGTGGTCATGACGAAGCAAATCTGGATCAGCTCCGTTGTTCCCCCGTTTTTAGAGATGTGGGTACGGAGGAGAAGAGAGAGGGGTTTATTTCTGACACTTTGAGAGTCTCCTGACACACCGGGGACACACCGGGGACACACCGGGGACACGCCGGGGACACGCCGGGGACACACCGGGGACACACCGGGGACACACCGGGGACACACCGGGGACACACCGGGGACACACCGGGGACACACCGGGGACACACCGGGGACACACCGGGGGGAAACCGGGGACACGCCAGGGACACGTGGTGATGTAACCTTTGTGAGTCTCCTGACACACCGGGGACACGCCGGGGACACACCGGGGGGACATGGTGATGTAGAAAAGACATCACAAAGTGACTTTTGCATGATAGGAGACCTCTAAATAAAGCTTCCTACATGAAGGTGTGCAGGGGGGCGTGCACGCTGGGGGGCGGGGCGCTGGCCCCCTCTTTAGGACTGAGCAGCTGAGGACTCTCCGACCGGGAGGAAGAAGAAGAAGAGGCCGTGTCCGTCAGCCTCCCTGACACCAACGAAGAAGAACAGAGAGGTGAAGGATGATGGGAAATAGAGTCAAATAGAGATCACTTTAATAACACAGTTTTTGCAAAGTGAGGACGTTTCAAAGAAAGACAGACATTTCTGCAGTGTGTGTGTGTGTGTGCGTGTGTGTGTGTGTGTGTGTGTGTGTGTGTGTGTGTGTGTGTGTGTGTGTGTGTGTGTGTGTGTGTGTGTGTGTGTGTGTGTGTGTGTGTGTGTGTGTGTGTGTGTGTGTGTGTGTGTGTGTGTGTGTGTGTGTGTGTGTGTGTGCGTGTGCGTGTGTGTGTGTGTGTGTGTTACCTG
>NW_011370115.1:0-5331 GCF_000735185.1 Notothenia coriiceps | reverse complement strand
TTCATCCACAAAAAACACACTGGACGCTGCACTAGGTCAGAAACCAGAGGAGACTGTGAAGTCCACCGTAGACGGACAACTTTTGGAAAAAATGTACTCTCCATTAAAGGCAGCTCATTGTGGAATAGCCTCCCAACTGAGATACAGGATTGTCCCACTCTCAATAGTTTTAAAGGACAACTTAAAGAATGGTTGAGCAACAAACAGACGTGTAATCACCGCTAAATGCACTTTTATACAGGGGTATCTCCTCTTGCACTTTATGTAGCACTTTTATCTTATCTTGCACTTTATATATCATGCTCTGCTACATTGTACTGCCATGCGGTAAATGCTTGTGTGCTGCTCATGCTCTTCCTGCATATTTATTTTTGCTATATATATAAATGTCACGTTCTTATGTTGTATGTGACGGGACTACGGATGGAAATTAGCTCAAAGCTCAAATCCGGCTCATTTACCCTTGTAAGCATTATTTTTGTTTTAAAGTGTTCATCAATGTGCACTGTCCCGGTTCAAATAAACGATTAAATAAATGAATAAATATCCACACACTCCACACAGCATCTGCCTACACTCAACACTACCCGGCTTTGCATTACATTCTTCACTGCAGCAGTCACACTGTATAACATTAATTTATTCAAGCAACCCTAAAATCTCGCGGTGCTACCATTCAGACATCTTGCATTTTACTAAATCTGGTTTTGGAGATTTTTCCTCATTAAACATATACTTTATCTATATATATTCTCGGTAGAAACAGGCTACTTTTGGGGTCCTTTGAACCAAGATTCCTCCGAGCTAACAGATGTAAGGCGGTCGGACCGAGCCTCGCGTGCCAATCCCGCGGAGTTTAGACGCTTTCTCACGGGCTGCTCTCGCCGTATTGTGCGTCATCTCCATCGCTGCCGTTTTGTTATTTTTCTCCAGCGAGGAAACATGGCAACTCCCGCCGCGGTCAACCCGTCCGGTAAGTCAGTAACGGAGCTGTTGGTGGTTGGAAATATGAATGTTTCTTTGTGTTAAATAGAACATTTAGAAGCTTTTACACTGTTGCTGGACAGGCTGAAGCGAGGACAGGCCGCCGAAGCCTGACTCCATCCTCCATCCCCCTCCCCCCACTGACCGCCGCTCACAACACTGCTATTCTTCACACATTTGCAGCCAGTCATAACGAGTTTTTTTTTGTTGTGTTTCTATGTATTTATTTTAATATGGTGTCGTATTGTTGGTTTCCTCGGTTGGGCTGGCTATCGTTCTCTCGCCGAGCCTTAGCTCTCCTCTCTGGGATACAAAAGGTTACTTTGCATATCGCTATCGCTGCTCTGCCCTTCATTTGGTCTGTGTTTCGTCGGGGACATTTTTACATTTGTTATCGGTAAATGTTGTCACTTATATTTCGCTGTTCCTTGCCTGTTGAGTCAATATCGTGCAGAAAGGCTTTACATTTAGTATGTAGGCTGTTCATTCAATCTTATGCCTCAATAGGCAGCAGGAAATTGCGTGAACCAGGAATACAAGTTAATGTGAAATGACTAGAACAGGTTTGTAAAGCGAAAGGCGTGAGGTTATGTTAAACTTGAGTTAAACTTTTATTTGTCTCACCCCAGACAGTATAAAATAAGTTGAGCAAATGTACTGTATCATCTTGCTATCATTAGCCTACTTTATTTTTACTGAGCTTGAAATGTACAGTATTCAAATAATACAGTTAATCATTTTAATATGGCCAACTGCCATTGCAATGCATTACATTAATTACAGTTGACTTAACCTACAGTGGCTATTGCATGGCATGTATGTGGATCTGCATCATTAGAAAACAACTTTTGCTCCAAATAGGATGTCAAGTAGAAAGAGACGCAGTATTTGATTATAAAACAATAACACCAAAAAGATCTGTCTAAATCAAGAAAAATTAAATATTCTTGTATAAAGGATGGATGAGCTTCTATGACCTCCATATGAAAACATGTCAACCACAGTCTATCTCACGCTCTGCGCCACCTCATTGGCAATGCAAATGAAAAGAGAATATAAATAAAGAATTGTCTGGTTATTAACACATTGGCTGCATACAGAGTGTCTAGGAGGGGTGTTTTTAGAATAAGCAATGTACACACATGAGAAAATAACCCTGTCAGATAAAAAAAGGGGCATATGAAAGACAAAACCAATGCTTCCCCTTAATCTCTTTTCTTTTTCTTTTTTTTAAAATAAAAGCAATCTGTTGGTCATTTTAGATCAGGCATGGGCAAACTAAGACCCGCGGGCCAAATACGGCCCGTTGGGCTTTTGAATCCGGCCCGCCGAATATTGGTACAAAATTGTCCAAATTATAGTAAAGACCGCATTCATTTTGCCTTTTTCCTGCAATACCTGCCATTTTAGTTGATCCCACTAGATGGCGCACTCTAGACACAATTTACCTTTGCTGGAGTCTGGTCTATTCTCTCAGCTGGCCCCACTCAGCAACCCGGCAAGATCGGCGAATCCAAGTTGTAACAAGCAGTAGCGCTGAGCAAAGTGACTACAACACGACCACACACTTATACAACACACTTACTGTATATAAAGTCAGGCAACACTAACCAGGCCTAGCGTGATTCTGTTTATTTTACCTTACTTTAATAACCATCCGTTCACTGTTATTGACCATTAGAGGCAGACGTTTTCCTTTTTGTTTTGTATTATTGCAGCTATCGGATGGAATCAATACATGGGCTACATTTGGCCATCACAAGTAAAATCATAACGAAAACTACGCCGGTAAAATAAGCGTGTAGAAAACGGCTTATGCCACAATATGATAGCAACAAGTAGTCAAGATAGTCTGATGAGCTTCGGTTGCTATGCTAACATCACCTGTAGAATGCCAGAGAAACGTTCATAACAGCGTTGTGATGCCAAACAGCTTTCAGACTAAAACACATTCACTGATGGGGATGGGGGATATTTATCATCTGCTTGTGTGACAGTCAGACAATGAAAACGTTACAGCGGCCGCTGCAGCGAGTTAACGGGAGAATAAACTCCGGTAGACGAGCAGAACTGCAGCAGGCAGTAATGCAGCTGAACCGCATTAATAAACAATGCACCACGGCACTCTGGAGAAAGGTACAAGGTTGGAGAAGTAGTTCTTTAATTTAATCTGGCTTCGTATAATTAAAAACTACCCGACGCAGTCCTCTATTGATGTTGTTGTGAGCGGTGTTGCGGAGAAAATCAGCGACGTAAAACGCTGTGTGGGTCAGAAGAAGGCACGTAAACGGTCATGACGCAAACGATGACGCAATGACGCAATAATTCACCTTTGAACCTAATTCACCTTTGAACCTGCATCTGTAACAATGAGTGGACCAAAGAAAAGAAAAGTCATGTGCCGAGTGTATAATGAGGAGTGGACAGCTAAATATTTTTTTACTGATCTGCTACTGGCCCGCCCGCCTGTCAAATTTAAAACTCATAGTGGCCCCCGAGCCAAAAGGTTTGACCACCCCTGTTTTAGATGCAATTCAACATGTATACAAGATTCAAAGGCTTTATTGTCATACGCACAGTACCTACGGTGTAGATATGGCAATAGAAATCTTAAGTCCCAGGCTCCTCCAACAATGCAACATAATATATAAGACCTAAAACTCATTTAAAACAATAAAATAGTGCAAGAAGAAACAGAGTATATTAAATTAGTGCAAGATTATCTTGCAAGACCAATATGCGGGTAATGCAGAATGAGTTAAAAACATATAAATTCAATAAGCTAAATTATGCAGAGAATGTTGTAAGTAAACAAGTAAATGCAGGAGTCTATATACATTCAAATAGAATAAGATAAACAAGATCATAATGTAAACATAAAATACTATTTTAGTAATAAATAAATTGTAAGATGCAAATAGATGAATGTCACTGCAGATCAGAGTAATATCTTGCATGGAAGGATGAGGGATACATGTTGAAGGAAAGCAGCACAGAACTACCAGGGACTGTATATTAGTTCAGCCCCCCCCCCCTGCAGTTGCATGTGCTGCACTGTGATGATCCACTCAGATGTTGAGCGTGTAGTGAGAGCTACGTGCAGCTCCTCTATCCGCTGATGAAACCGGTTAGAATTAAGTCATGCCTAATGCTGCTGCTGCTGTAGCCAAAGTAGGACAGTAATCCTGCTGATCTGTGATCTGCCTTCGTGCTCCCCGGGCATGGCAGTATAGTCAGGTGAGCTGACCTCGGACCAGAGGCTCTGGATGTGGGAATGCTGTGTCATTGCAGGATTATGTGCAACTGGCCTGCACCCAGATCCAATTGGTGTAAGAGCCTGTGAAACATTACGAGTGAAATTATCTAATGAGACTCTTTCCAGAGGACTGTTGCATACAAAGATCCAACTGCAGTGTGCATTGGACATTATCAAGTATTGAATGTACCCATGTATTGATTGATACAGAAAATTACTCAATCCATGCTACTATTTTCAGTCATTATCCAAGTTACTTATCAAACTAAAATAAGGCAAACACTCTCTGACCCCAGCAGTCAACTTTCATCTGAAATGTTCTCTATTTTACTGACTTTTTAACTGTCTAAACCAAGGGTGCCCCCAGTCGATCGCGAGATGTGTCTAAAAATAGAACAACAATCTTCTGTTTTATCGAAAATGTCCTATAACATAATCTTCCTGTGCCAGAATAATGCACTTGAACGCATCATGCTTTGTGATTGGCCTGCGTGACCCCATGTGTTGGGGCGTGGCTGGTGGGCAGTGGGCACTATTTCGCTGACATTGTCCGTGTCAACAGGAGTGACAGTCCGCACACACACAAGACCGCAATTATGGCAGAAGCATAAAAGCCCAAAATATATAATTTTCACTCCGAGTGGGAGGATGATTATTTTGTATCTATTCCAATTCAAAGTCCATCTGTCTCATCTGCAATGCGAACGTGGCTTTATCGAAGAAGGGTCATTTAGGAGCGGCATTTCAAAACAGTGCACAAATGCTGCGAGACGGAATTCCCTCCTAATTCTGCCCTACGCTCCCAAAAGGCGAGGGACCTGAAAGGACAGCTAAATGCACAGCAGTCCATTTTCACCAGGCCCAACAACAAGAGCAAGGCTGCTACCATAGCATCTTATCGTGTCAGTCACGTTCTTGCGAAACACATGAGGTCTTTCAAAGACGGCGAAGTTGTGAAAGAAGCATTCCTGGAGGCTGCCAACGCGCTTTTGGGGGACAGTAAAATAACAGTAGCATTTCAACTAGGGCTGGGCGATATGGTCTCTAAATGATATCGCGATATTTACTGACTATATCGCGATATACGATAT
>NW_011370114.1:0-3957 GCF_000735185.1 Notothenia coriiceps | reverse complement strand
TCACTGTGAGATAACTTTCAGTAGCACGGGAGGTCCATCCATCTGTTGTTAGTGCAACAGCGGATGCAGCGGACAACTCGTGCTCAACAACCGCTCGTGTGCGCCGGTAAATTGCAGGGACCACGGACTGGCTCATGTGCGCACGGGATGGGACACTATAGCGAGGCTCGAGCACTTTCAATAAATATTTGAAGCCGGGGTCCTCTACTATTGCATAAGGTCGCATTGCCGTTGCAATATACATGCCAATTGCTTCGGTTATTTGTTTCGGTCTCTCGGCTGTCATTTCTATTGGCTTCTTAAAAACAGCGGGGATTAGCTGTTGAACAGTTGTCGTCTTTTGCCGGGCTCCGGTGATTGACAAATCTGGGTGATGCCTTCGGATGTGATTTAGCATGTTGGACGTGTTACCACTAGCATACCGCGCCGCTGTGAAACAACGCCGACACACCGTCCTCGTCCGATCCACAACTCACACCCCATCATTGTTATAGTCCACAGGGAACACAAAATGTTCCCACACACCTGATTTAAACGAAGCAGGTGGGTCTTCTAGCTCCTGTGTGTTGTGTGAACTGGCCATCGCTACTAACTTTCCTTCTTCATGTATTTTGTTTGTTTTGTAGTGTTTGTTGTTCTGTTCTTCATTTGTTATTTACGGGCGGCTGGCTTTTAGGCGCGATACCGCCCCCTGGATTATATATAGTGTAATACTGCCCTGAGTGACAGACTTTTTTCCCACTCGTAAAAAAAGGCATATTCGCCGTGTGACTGCATGTGCCGAACCGTGACGTCCGAACCGTGACGGTACGGGACGAATACGGATACCGTTACACCCCTACTGTATAAGTATTAATAGATATCAGGGTTTTTTTTCTGTGATACTGTGGAGCTGATCTTGTATAAGATGTATAACAATTCCCACGAGAACATGACGCCCGTAAACAAGATGGCGCCACGGACGTAAACAACAACATGACGTCGGAGCTCCGTAAAAACAAAGCTGTCGTCTGACGCTCTGTTTCGACACCATTCTCCTATTTTAGGAATAATTATACAGTTTGTGACGAACAGAAATAATGTTTTCTAGTGTCACTTTAAAGTTTTTACCCGGTTTAGACAAAACTCTGGATATATTGATATTCAAAACCAGATGATTTGCTCAAATGTTATACAGTAACAGTCCTAAGAAAATGTATACAAATGTTATGTCGTATTAGGAGATACAGGTCTGAAAATAAACACAAAAGGTAAGGCGATTTGTGTTTGGTAGATGATTTCTGTGTTGTTTGCAATAAATCTTATACCGTTGGAGAGCCTGTGTTCTTACCTTTCCAATGGCGCCACATTTGTGAGGAACGAGCATTTGTGGGATGAGCAGCAGATCTGAGTGTGTGGGGTGCACCCATGAAAATGTGACACATCTCCTCTGCCAATGCCAAACAGCAATCATAGAAATCATCTACCAAAACACACATTGCCTTACTTTTTGTGTTAAGTTTATACATCTATATATAATAATATGTTTCATGTTTGTTAGGACCTGACCATGCACATCAATGTGAGCGGAGAGCAGCACACGAACGCCATAAAACAGCTTCTGAAGAACATCAGCACCAACCCTGAGAGTCAGAACGAGCTGAGCCGCTGGGGCCTGGACCTCGACTCCAATATCGTCTTGGTCAGTTTATATATTAGAAAAATCTCACTGGTCAATCAATCAATCAATCAATGTTTATTTATATAGCCCAATATCACAAATGTTACATTTGTCTCAGTGGACTTCACAGTTTGTACAGAATATCAGTATGACAATACGACACCCTCTGTCCTTAGACCCTCACATCGTACAAGGAAAAACTTCCAGAGAAAACCCACAGTTTAAAGGGAAAAATGGGAGAAACCTCAGGGAGAGCAACACTGGTCCCCGGCTTGAGCTTCAATCTCAGGATCCATGTATCTGTGATCCTCTCCAGAATGGAAGTAGTCATCACATACAGAGCATCAACTAGTTCCTGAACAGTGTCCTTCACATGCTGATATCCAAGAGAGGGAGTTACACAGTCACTAGATGGAGGAATTATGAATTTTTTAATTATGTATTTTTCTCAAATTCGGAAAATTCTGACTTTTTCCTAAGAATTCTGACTTTTTCCTAGAAATTCTGACTTTTTCCTTAAAAACTCAAAATTCTGACTTTTTTCTTAAAATTCTGACTTTTTCCTAGAAATTCTGAATTTTTCCTTAAAAAACTCAAAATTCTGACTTTTTTCTCTCAAAATTCTGAATTTTTCTCAAGATCTCAAAATTCTTACTTTTTCTCAAAATCTCAAAGTTCTTACTTTTTCTGAACACTTAAAAATGTTAATCACTGGTCCCCGTCTTGAGCTTCAATCTCAGTAGTCATCACATACAGAGCATCAACTAGTTCCTGAACAGTGTCCTTCACATGCTGATATCCAAGAGAGGGAGTTACACAGTCACAAGATGGAGGAATAGAAAGCAGTATTCAATGTTTACTTCAGATTAGCTCCACGTCAGAAATGATCATGCTTGTCATATGTCTCTCTCCATAGAGGCTGAATCATCATGTTAATCACATAGCTATCATATGCCTCAAACAGTCCTGATGCTCTTCTAGGTAATCACACATCCTGTCATGTTCACAGCTACAGTTGGGATACCTTTGTTATCATGTTACTCTCAGATTGGAAGAGTACATTCAGTGTTTTCCCTACAATACAATACAAAGGGGCTTTATTGGCATGACCACATTTTAAACATAGTATTGCCAAAGCATTCCACACAAGGCGTTATAACAGAACAAAACATAAATATCAACAATACATGTGGCATAACACAAAACATACTGTATGCCAACAACAAGCAAACACAAATACATATTAGTATATCAATAAAAAGTGTGTTATATCAACATTTCATACTTCAAAGAATATTTTATATATACAGTACCAGTAAAAAGTTTGGACACACCTTCTCATTCAAAGGTTTTTATTTGTTTTAATTATGTTATACATTGTAGGTTAATGCTGAACACATCACAACTATGAAAGAGTACATGTGGAATTATGTAGTAAACAAAAAAGTGTTAAACAAACTATTTTTTATCCCATTTCATGTTTGCTTCAAAATGTACAAACACAAGAAAAAGACACGGAATCCATGTGTTGCTTTTTACACTTCAGGTGATCCTTGGCCACTTTCTTTTTTGTATTTATTGACATTAACTTAGACATTTGTTCTCTCTCTCGTCAGGCTAAAGCCAGAGTTCTTCCCATGGAGACCATCTGTCTGCAGTCCAACTCTTTCACCTGCGGTTCCGATGTCTCCTGGTCCAGAGAGATCGGCAGGGATCGTTCAATCAGCTCAGTGAGTGTTGGAAACAAATCTCTGCTGCTGTCTCCTCTTCGTTTGTGATTCATAGAATTTAGCGTCGGTGCAACATCTAAAAACTGTGAGAGATGGATTCAAGTGGATACCATTGAAATCAAAGTACTCTAACATGCACTTTAGAGAGTTTAAAAGGTCTTCATTCCCTCATATTTTCCATTGCAGTGAAAACATCTTCTTCAATTAACTGTCTTTATTGAAGTTTCTCTCTTAAAACACACTTTACAAGATTACATATGAACTAGGGCTGTCAAACGATTAACATTTTTAATCAGATTAATCACAGCTTAAAAATTAATTACCGTAATTTTCGGACTATAAGCCGCACCTGAATATAAGCCGCAGCAGCGGCATACCACTCTCGGTTCCACTTTTACTTTTGCGCGCTACCTGTCTCACTCTTTTCCGGCCTCCAGCTTTTCCTGCTGGAACCCGCCGCTTAAAGGTGGGGGTCCGCGGACCGGCCATAGAGCCCATAGAGTTAAAGGTGGTGGCCGTTAGCTGTAAAAATCCATAGATTAGCCGCACCGTTATATAAGCCGCAGC
>NW_011370113.1:0-3125 GCF_000735185.1 Notothenia coriiceps | reverse complement strand
GCGGTCATCTTTGTACACGGGAAGAACACTGAAATTATCTCATCCTGTCTCTTAAAAGCTTCGGACAAGGTTCAAAACTGGCTGAACAACATTTGCTTACAGTTAAACGTAAAAAAAAAACAGTATGCATGATGTTCAGTAAACGACCTGTCAAAATCGAAGGATCCAATGAGTTTTTAAACGGAGCAGAAATAGAATTAGTCTCCCAGTTCAAGTATCTTGGAGTCATACTGGACTCGAACTTGACTTTTAAGAAACATATTAAGAAAGTATCCAACACCATTAAATTCAACTTGCAACATTTTAAACAAATTAGACCTTTCTTAACTGTCAATGCTGCAAAGTCATACCACCACTGTATGAACACTTTTGGATAAAATGTCCTCTCCATTAAAGGCAGCTCTTTCTGGAATAGCCTCCCGACTGAGATACGGGATTGTCCCACTCTCAATATTTTCAAAGGTCAACTCAAAGAATGGTTGAGAAACAAACAGACGTGCAATCACCGCTAAATGCACTTTAATACAGGGTTATCTCCTCTTGCACTTTATGTAGCTCTTGTATGTTCTCTTGCACTTTACATGTCGTTGCTGCTATATTGTACTACCATGTCATTAATACTTGTGTATGCTGCTCTTGCTCTCTTGCACTTTTTGCATATCGTGTATTTTATTTTTACAATGTTTGTAAAATGTAAACTTCTTAAATGTTTTATGTGAGGGACTGCGGATGGCTTAAAGCTAAATCTGGCACTGTTACGCTTGACACATGTTAATGTTTTAAGTGTTCATTACTGTGCATTGTCCCTGCCAAATAAACGATTAAATAAAAATAAATAAATAAATAAAGGTGCAGCTTCAGGAAGTGAGTATAATTGACGAAAAAATGTGTTTGGTAACATAACCAAATGTAAAGCAGCAACTAAAAGGAATATGATTAGAGTAGCGCAAATGAAAAAGAACATCAGTAGTTTTGTCCGTGGGAGGGATATCAGTGAAGCATAAAACGATCAGGCTCTTTTCAGACAGCTACTGGTGGAGAGACATCTGACAGAGATTTGGGGAAACAGCTGGTAGTCCCACAGGAGACAGTGAACGCCACCTGGAGGCATGATGTGATTTAAGGAACAAAGGATGCATATTGTGTAGGTGCACATAACGGGAGATGTGTGTGTGCGTGTGTGTGTGCGTGCGTGCGTGCATGCGTGCGTGCATGCATGCGTGCGTGTCTGTCTTACCAATAGCTGCATGAATATATAAGTCCCTGTAATGTGAACCAGCAGGACTCTTCCTCCAGGATTGATAACCGCCTCCCTGCAGTCAATCATGTCAGGTTTGTAGTTTACATAATTCATAAGAAACCTGAATGAAGGCGCAGTGAACCGTCTCATTGCAGTCTGTACTGATAAAAAGCTAGTCTAAGTATCAGTATGAAAGTAATGTAACCTGATTACTTTCTGTTACTTTTGGATCTCAATATAAATTCCAATGCAAATAAATCCAAGAGAAAATAAATAACAATATCAAATCAAATCAAGTTTTATTTATATAACACATTTTTAAAACGATTTTTGGTCGAGTGTCCAAAGTGCTGTACATACAGTAAAAATACTTATGATTGTGTGAAGAGCAATGTGTCCTTAGAAAAGAAGAAACCAAGATATTTAGGATAAAAAAATATTTTATGTATAGGGAAACCTGCCTTTCATTCAGCATATTCAGGCAGTAGCCTATACTGTACACCAACAATGAAACACACGAGCACACACTACAGTTTAAAAAAGCAGACATATTTTAGATTCTTTATATCACTTCTGCTGTTTTATTATATTTGTATCACCGTTTTTGACTTAGAGACATCTTTATTCTGCTTTGTTGTGTTGAAGATACTCCTCCCTCAGAGAGTTGCACAGAATCTATTTTTACTCCGTGTGTATGTGTGTGTCAATGTGTTGCACACATGTAAATGTATGTTGACTAGGCCTTTTGGAGACTTTGCATAGATTCTTCCAAGATTTTTTAAATGATTAAGCTGCTCAGTTTGGGAGCTCCAAATAAACACAAGGGGTCTGTCGTTTGAAATGTCAAAAATATCCATAGTTGGCCAGTTGCTGATATTGCTTCTGCTCTTTCAGCTCAACAAACGCCTGCAGGCAAAACTGATGGTTTATTTAAAATAGGAAAATATATATACTGTATTTGTACGATCTCGTTTTCAAGTGCGTCCCAAAATCCAAAATAGACTGACTATAATAGCAGACTTTAATATCCTGGTCGTAGTTTGTTTATGCTTTTTGTAATAAATCAACCTCTTTGTTCATGTTAATATTCAACAAAGTTGAAAGCTAGATTCTGATTGGCCAATTTGGACATTCCTGAGGTCTACTATTTTTAGCTAGCTGATCGTTGCCAAGGATGAGCAGACCGTTGCTAAGGATGATCAAGGGACTATGTGCAGTTATATAACAGACTTGGACAGTTATCAATATTGTGAGTGAACTCGTCGGTTTATTTAATATAGCCGTGTGAAAGGCGGGACAATGTGCAGCGAGGCGTTCATTAATGAAAGAAGAAAACAGTCGGAGTCGGAGTCTTTCTCCCTTACGTCGTACAGACTATTTTAACGTGTGTGGCTTTTTTTAAATCAGTTTTCCAATGGCAACAAAGCAAGAGAGTGAGACAGTTTGGGAAAGTGTGTCATCTTAAAAATATAGAAGTAAAAAACTGGGAGTGTTCAACAGCGTTACTCTCCCTCATGGAGCAACAGAGACAGGGTTTCCTTTAATCTTTCTGTCCGTCAGAAGAGCTTTGGTGCAGCAGGTTGATTGGAACAAAGACAGTGACCTCAGTGCACTTCCTACCGCGGGGAAATGTGGATGAAAATAAACACCTTCACAGACCCAGTTAGAACTAGTATGAAAAATATAAATATCCAGAATAACATGAATGTATTTACTTTTTAACAACAAGGTTTCTGAATTATTGGCGTGAAGTCCAATCCTTTTCCGAGGGCGGCTGTTATTGCCCTGTATAATGTTTCAAATATTTGTATTGAGAAGAAGCACGAGTATAAGTAATAGTACAGACTTCTTTGGGGTGGAAATCATGCTTCTCTTTTCCAACATA
>NW_011370112.1:0-5523 GCF_000735185.1 Notothenia coriiceps | reverse complement strand
GTGAAGTCATGTGACCGTGCTGTAGTTCCTTTATAGCCCAACATTAGCCTCCTTTAGCTTAGCGGTGGTGAGGTGAAGTCATGTGACCGTGCTGTAGTTCCTTTATAGCCCAACATTAGCCTCCTTTAGCTTAGCGGTGGTGAAGTCATGTGCATCTTGATCACACGTCTAACAGAATGAAGCAAAGGTTGCATCAGAGAAGTAGCCGTTTCTAGCTGGCCAGAAAACATGTGGAGGGTATTACATGTTGTCCTACAGCTCAAAGTATAAAGCATCTCATCAACACTTTGGGATTAAAGGTTTATTCAGATGTTCAACAACAAACATTTTATTTCACTCCTCTTTGTCATGTGTCTTTTCTCACTGTATGACCTTGTGTTTTATGCCCTTTTTGAGGTAATATAATAATAATAATAATAATAATAATAGATTTAATTTGTTAGCACTTTTACAGGTGCTCAAAGACGCTTTACAGATAATAGTGAAGAAAAAAAGAAAAGAGAAGAGAAGAAAGGAACAACAAATAAATATATAGTTAAAGTTAAAGTCAAATAATACAAAAACAATCACACATTAAAAGCCAGATTGAAGAGGTGAGTTTTTGTGAGTGTTTTGAAGGTGGTGAGGTCGGTGCAGTCTCTGGTGGGTTGTGGGAGTGAGTTCCAGAGGGAGGGGGCAGCGACGGAGAAGGCTCTGTCCCCCCAGGTCCGGTGATTGGTGCGGGTGGGGATGGATAGGAGGTTGGCTTCTGATGAGCGGAGGCAGCGGGAAGGGGTGTGGTGGTGCAGCAGGTCTGTGAGGTAGGGGGGGGCCTGGTTGTTGAGGGCTTTGTAAGTAATGAGGAGGACTTTGAAGTGGATTCTTTGACGGACGGGGAGCCAGTGGAGGTTCTGGAGGATGGGAGTGATGTGGTATCACCACCTTTATGCAGAGGAATGATGCGGGCACATTTCCAAATAGTCGGCAACTCACAGGTGGACAAAGACAGGTTGAACAAATCAGGAAGTGGGTACATGAGAATATGGGACGCCAATTTTATGAACCTGTTTTCTAAACCATCGAGTCCTGCACTGCCATCCACTTTTAATTCTGTGATAGCATTATGAACTTCGTGTGTTAAAAGAAAAAGAACTGTTGCAGTATGAGTTACTTTTAGAAATACCAGTCGTCAAATAGGAGTCAGATAGTAGTGTGGAACATACATTAGCAAAATGATGATTAAATATTTGGGCAATGGGTCATGAATGATTGTATCAGCAGTTCTTATTTTATTAATAGAATGTTTGCCTGATTTATTTAAAATAGATTTAATTTTGGTCCAAAATTGCTTGGGATTCTTAAAGTCCGATGTGAGAGATTCTTTATAGTAGTAAGATTTAGCATTTTGGGTTTTGGTTTTACTCAGATTTCGAAGATGCCTGTATACTTCCCAATCGGCTATAGTTCTTGAATGACGATATATGGACCATGCTTTATCCCTTTCCCTAAAGAGATTGATGAGTTCAGAATTGATCCAAGGGAGATGTTGACCTTTGACCTTAACCGTTCTCACAGGTGCATGTTTGTTCATGACATCAGTGAGCTCTTTATGCAGAAAATCCCAAGCATCTTGTACAAAAGGTATTAGTTGAAATCTGTCCCAATTAAGTGCAACAACACCATTAATAAATAAATCAACATTCAATTTTTTATTTTGTCTGATTTTGACTAATTTTGGAGGTAGTTTAATTAATTTGATTTCCCATACGCAATAAACAATTGAATGATCGCTGAAGCAATCCGACATGACACCAGCTTTTAAGATTCTGTCGGGGTGTGACACCAGCATCCAGTCAAGCAGAGATTGGGTTCTGAGAGTGATACGAGTTGGCTCATTAATTAGCTGTTTAACATTTAGACTACTGAAACGTTTTTTCTCTCTATCAGATGATTTATCCAACCGATTTTTGTTGAAATCACCAAGCAAGATTATTTCATTCATTCAAAAATGTATTGTAAAGATTGCTAGATTCAACCATTAATGTAAAACAGACATACAAAACATTCAAACACAAAAAGAAAAATACAGAAAAACACAAAACAACCTTTAAGAAGGCCCAGCAGCCCTGGACCAGAGCATTACCATGAGTAAACTTAAACATGATACATAATTACACAGAGCTCAGTCTGCATTACGAAGAGGATAAAGAAGTCTTAGCTCAAAGAAATTCATCCGAATGAACACAAACATTATTTAACAATAACAGGGTTAGTATAACTAAGGGCAGTATTGTAATAGTAGCAGTGGGCTCTAACGTGCCAAGTGTAGTAAATTACTCAAGAGACATTAAAGTAAATTGCTTATGTATTCAGTTCTATTTGACTGTAGTGTATCATGCATGAGTGTTTTCCTTCAAATCCAGAAAAGAAACCCCACAAAAAACAACCTGTTTTTCTGAAAAAGTCAAAAAATCGACAGAAGAACATCTCACCACAAACCGATTCTTTATCTTCTCAAAAACTACAAATTAAATTTAGCTTTTTTTCTGCAAAAAGTAAAAAAAAGTACAATAAAAAACACTTTTACGTTTGTCTCCTTCTTCTACTTGTACTATTATAAATATAATAAATCTTAGTCCAATTACTCCGGAAAAGTAGATTTAAATGATTTATTTATTAAACATGATTGTATCCTGCTTGTTTTTTGCTTCCTAAACGAGTTGAAATGCAGCTTTTAAAGGGTCGTAAACACAAGTGGAAAAAGTGAAGTAAGCAATTCATGAAATCGATCCAGTGGAGCAAAGACGGCCACATTTACAACATGGTGTAAAAAACCGTCCCGAGGAAAACACATTATTAAAAGCAGAGTAAATAAAGCAATAACAACATGTTGGTTTCTCCGCTTTATTGAGGACGTCGATGGTGAATTCACATCAACATGAGTCACACAATCTTTCAATACACACACCAAGAAGAACGGCAGCTGAGCGTAAAACGTTAGGGGAGAAAAGGACGCAAATATGTAGGATTATTAAAAACATTTATAGTAAAAAAACAAACAAATATTGTATATTTAGAGGAAAAGTTCTCCGAAACAGGTTTGTTCTTTAGTTACCATAAACACACACTTTAGTTTAATTTAAACCCCCACACACACCGTCATAAATACTTAATACAGCAACAAACGTGGATTAAGCCGATGAAAGTAGTCCCAACAAAAAGCACAATTTTCCTCCTTTAAAAAAATATGTTATACTAAATTTATCAGCTGTTTTAGGCATTTATTTAACCATTTAGGGATAAACTTGTCTTATTAGAGACGTAAATCCTCACCAGTAACAAGTAGGAGTTGTTTTAGGCGGACATCGTTTTCCTTCCACCATAAAAAATGTATTCGTTTCAAGCCTTTCAAATTATTTTCTAATATAATCTGACTTTTTGGGATATTCGTTCTGGTATTTAGGTTGAAAACGGATTTCCATAAATGCGGATTAATCTGCCGCAGAAAGTAGTCCCAATCAAACCTACTCACTCCTCTTGTTTCCTTGTTTAAAAACTAGAGTGAGCAGCTGTTTGGACATTTTTGCCCATATTTGTTTTTTATTTAAGTATATATATATTTGTGTTTTAAAGATATTAATCTTCTTTAGGAACCAATGTGAGGATGCAGATAACGATGCCAAACGCTGGACATTTCTTGACCCATGACCGCCCATCTTGGCTACGTAACTCAAGCTACCTAACTAGCTACGTTACTGATGCTACGTAACGGAAGCTAGGTAAAGAAAGCTACGTAACCGATGCTATACAACGATAGCTAGGTAAAGAAAGCTATGTAACCGAAGCTACGCAACGATAGCTAGCTAAAGAAAGCTACGTAACCGAAGCTACGTAACGATAGCTACTTAACCAAATCTACGTAACTAGCTGAGACTGCTCCGTTAAACACAGCACTCTACAAATAAAATGTGTTTATTTGTTCACTATTTAAGTTACGTTCCACTATACTGGTGTGGGAAAGAAGCCATGGTTCATTTATCCGTCTGTAAAGATTTTTCGTTGCAACAAATGATAACGTTGCTAGCTAGCAAGCTAGCAGTGGCTATTGTGGTGATTGTAGTTCACACACTACGCAGGTGTTCACATTGTAGATCATGCTGTTTCCTGATCTGAATGGAGACACAGCACAGAGTCTTTTGGGGGGAATATGTAGACAAAAAAATGAATAAAAAACAGACCCTTTAACAAAAATAGATAAATTGCTCAGCTGCCGATAGCATCTTCATTCTGCCGCCGAACATATCGAATAAACTCTTGCACTACTTACTGTTTATCTTTTATTTCTTATAAACAATATTAATTATTTACCTCCAGCAGCCCATCGGACACACACACACACACTCACTCGCACACACACACACACACTCACAGAGGAATAGAAAATAAAATTAAATACACATCTTGCAGCTGATCTCAGGTCAGATCCTGCGGGCACGGCGGGCTGAGCAGAGCCGGAGTGGCGATAGCGGCGCTGATCTCAGACCAGCCTCTAAAACCGCAACAGAGTTCATCATTCTGACCTGGAAACCTGTCTCTCTTTCTCTCTTTTTTTTTTTTAAACCATTCAGCAGCTTCATCAGGTGACACCAAAACGGGAGGCCGAAGCCCGCCTCCAAAAGAACAGGAAGTACGTCTCTTATTGGAGCAGAGAGCGGTCCATTGTTCCAGTCCCCGCCTCCCCTTCATCTGTGGCCCCTCCCCCTTCGGAGCAGAAGCCGGGCTCTGATTGGTGGAAGTGTGAAAAGGGGGCGGGGCTCACTGCGGTTTGGAGCGCCAGAACCGTGAGGCGATGGATCCGAGAGAGAGGCCCTGTTTCTTCTGCTGGGCGAGCTCCGCTAAACGCTGCTCCTCCTCCTGAGAAACAAAGAGAGAGGAGATTAAAGTTAGTTTATTATATACAAATAAACATTTCAGACTCAAAGACACAGTGGTGCGATGTTTACCACTTCCTGTTCCCTTGTTTGGAAATCAAAATCTCAATAGACAGTTGCTAATAAGTGTCTAAATCGGACTAAACATTATTACGCCCGACATTAGCCTCCTTTAGCTTAGCGGTGGTGAGGTGAAGTCATGTGACCGTGCTATAGTTCCTTTATAGCCCAACATTAGCCTCCTTTAGCTTAGCGGTGGTGACGTGAAGTCATGTGACCGTGCTGTATTTCCTTTACAGCCCAACATTAGCCTCCTTTAGCTTAGTGGTGGTGAGGTGAAGTCATGTGACCGTGCTGTAGTTCCTTTATAGCCCAACATTAGCCTCCTTTAGCTTAGCGGTGGTGACGTGAAGTCATGTGACCGTGCTGTAGTTCCTTTATAGCCCAACATTAGCCTCCTTTAGCTTAGCGGTGGTGACGTGAAGTCATGTGACCGTGCTGTAGTTCCTTTGTAGCCCAACATTAGCCTCCTTTAGCTTAGCGGTGGTCACGTGAAGTCATGTGACCGTGCTGTAGTTCCTTTATAGCCCAACATTAGCCTCCTTTAGCTTAG
>NW_011370111.1:0-10574 GCF_000735185.1 Notothenia coriiceps | reverse complement strand
GGGGGGGGGGGGGATTCCCAAGACTAGTGCAGGATTTTGGTTGGAGCATAGAATGGACCAATATTAAATTGGCTTCAAGGAATCATGATCATCAACAAATACATTTTACTTTTGTGCACAGGGCTTCCCTGAACCCTTGTTAGCTGTATCTTATTGATGATTCTTCATGTACCGTGTGCCCTTTAATGGCCCTGGGCACGTTTCTTTGCATGTTCTGGGAATGCCCCCCTGTAGCAAGACTCTGGCAAGTGTTGCCTCAGAGCCAACTGTGTTCGTGTCAGTGAGGATGCCTGCGACCATAACAACTCTGCTACTGAACGACAGTTCTTCCTTTCAGATTCCTACAAAATTGTTTAGTTCTTACTGGTCTAATGGCAGATATGACAATGATTGCGATATGCCTCAAAGTCTAAACATGATATGTGCATTAAGCAATGGGTTTCACTTCATGATGTTATCCATATGGAACTGTCAACAGCCCGAATCAATGGGCAGAAAGAGGATCATGTGAGCCTGTGGCTTGCAGCGGCTGCAACATTGAAAAGTAGGCTGTGATCCGGGTTTCTAGGTTTTTTTCTAGTGTGTATGTGTACTTATGCTACTCATTACCTATTGGTCCAGCCTACAGGGATCCTGTGAACGGGTGAGGTGTTTTATTTATTTTTTAAAATGTTGTTATGATGTTTTTTGTTTGTTTGTAAGGGAGTTAAATTTCTTTCTTTGTGTGGTACACATGTATACCATGTTGTTCTGCGTTTTTGTCTTAAATACATAACATTTTTATTAAAAGAAAATACATTTCAAGTATTCCGACATCCCTCGACATTCCCAGGTTACGTGCCCAGGACCAGATTCCAGGAAGTGATTCAAAAATAAATTCATAAAGTCGAGCTGAATGCTTTATAAGACTATTCACCATCTGCAGATACGTATATTTTGAACACATATCGGGTACAGTGCAGGTTTACCTTTAGCGTGACGAGCAGCGTGACCGTCTCCACTGAGTAGTAGCCTCTGTCAACGTAGTCTCCCATGAACAGGTAGTTGGTGTCTGGAGACTTTCCTCCAATCTTAAACAGCTCCATCAGGTCGTGGAACTGACCGTGGACATCGCCACACACCGTCACAGGGCATCGCACCTGAGGAGGCAAGGGAGGGACAATGTAAAAAGGTAACTGACAGTAATAATACAAAAAAAAAAATCCTGCAGATTAACAAACAAGTCATTCAAATGGCAAACTTCCTTAGAGACCAATAGAACTTACAGTTTTCTTTTGGTCGTTTACTATACTATATCTTCTGCAGATTTTTTTTATATTTAATCCACTTATTAAACACAGTGTAGTTAGCTGATATCCAGGCCAATACTTCATTTTCCTTCCGCTATTCATTATTATATTTAGAAACTGAATGGGATCGAGAGACAACTTGTACAATGGGCCAGTTTGGCACATTTTAAGCTAAATCATCGCTAGACAATAGTCAATGTATTGCAAGAGCTTTCTGGCAAATGTGTGAAATAAGGTGATGGGCCAGTAACACAAACACTACAAATAGAAACCCTTTGGATACCAAAATCTGGTGCTTTTGGGACAAAGCTTCATTTCGAGACTCCTTTATGTGTGTCATCCCCTCTATCTCCCCCTTTATAATATATCTCTCTGATAAAAGCTAAACCAGCCCAAAAATAATTTTAAAAAATCTGTCTGAAGAGATTACCCAAATACAGAAACTAATCCTTTCTGTGTTTTGGAACAGTGTAATAATGGAGCCTGTTGACAGTGTACACTAGAATGTCGGCCATCTGCAAATCAAGACGATTAATGTGCTGGATAAACAGACACTTTGTTCTCAGAAGAAAGCCCTTATTCAGATCACTGACTTAACGAACAGTTTCCTCATGATTCAATTTCCACATTAGAGAACAATTTTAACGTCTTGTAAACAAAAATAGGATGATATTATATCCAACAATGAAACAAATATGAGAAAACTAACACCCAAAACAAGGCTTTTAAAAGTTAAAGGTTAACACTAGATTGACTAACTTTTTTTGTTTCAATTCTAGGAATATATTGTATAATGCTTTTAAATGTTTTCTGGCAGATTCTAAGAAAGGACTGAAAGCCTGCAGCTCAGCAGAGTGTACAGTGAAAACAAGGTGGGATATTGTTCATGTTCTGCTAATAACGTGCCAGAGGGAACAGGGTCAGCCTCTAGAAAACATTTGGGGTATATATATATATATATATATATAAATAAAAAAAGACATCTATTGTATGAATCAAACCAGAACTATTATTAACTACTAAACTTTAAAGATATGCTGTGGTTTCTTCAAAAGGAAACAACTCTCATCTTGGTGTTTGTTTGTACCAGAGATGAATGTGACTATGTGACTAAGTTATTCTGATTTTAAACCATCTTCTGAGTCTGAAAAGTCTGTAGTTGTGTTTTGATATGTCTCAGTCCACTCCAAGCGTATTCAAAAATATTTAACAAAGAAAAGCAATTTTTTGGTAAAATAACTAAGAAAGGTATTGGTCACCAATCATTAAGAGTTTACATTTTATTACTTCAATATCATGAGAAATCTCACCTCCTGAACGTTGGATTCCTTGGTCAGAATCTCCTTGGCCTGGAGAGGAAACAAACGCACAGACTGCTTATTGAAAATGGTGACATTTGTAAGACCTTTTACTTAAATGTGATCAGGCAGACAGAATGTTATATTAAACTCTTGAACCAGACACGAACAGTAAATCATGTCACTTGTCTACGTTTAGCCTCTATGACAGGCTGACAGGTTATTTTGAGGTGTTGAAGGATCTGTGAACTCAAAGGACACCATCGATTTAAATTACTTGGCCGTGGAAAAAATAGGTTTGCTGATGAAAATGGAAAAAAAAAATCGTAACTTCGGACCACAGAAAGCTACAATGTTTGCTTACTTTCTACTAGGTTCCACCTGTTTTTGATCAATCGTCTGTTAATAACATGTCTAAAATATTTCAGAGTACAAGAAAATGACTTGTTTAAATCAACTGAACAAAACCCAAAGATATACATTTAAAGTGAATACAGATAAAAAGCTAAATTCCTCACATTTAATGACAATGGGCTAATTTTTATCCTGAGCATCTTAAAATGTATTGAATAAGCTTGATAACAACACGTTTCTTTCAATTGTATTTGTTCTATTATATCTACATAAATTTCAATGTATTTATCTTAAGGGTTATCAGCCATTTCAACCAGTCGAGATAATGATTTATTATAGCGAGAAATATTTATTATACATCATATTTAGAGTTCCACCCCACATTTCTTTTTTCATCTAGAATCTTGGTTGTACATCTTTAGATAGTCTAGGTTAGTTTTAGTGTTTCTTTACTCTTCTTTTACGTTTTGTTTAATCATTTGTTTAAACAGGGAAGGCTTACAGTCCTCCTCAATCCGTTTTATTGTAGTGTTATGTGTAAATACATTTCATCTAAACTACTGAACAAACTAAGGTTGAGTTTCTTTTATCTGTTTATCTGTTCACAATGACCCACCATTTTATTCCCCATATTCAGGAAATGACCTGTAACCTTCCAGTAATACATTTTAAACCTGTTACTAAATCATATATTATGAAAAATTATGAAAAGGTCTATGATCCATAAAAGCTACCGGACGAGTAATCTTTATGGTGCAACACTGAAGTGACGTCTGCAATAGGCTTGTCAGGTTTATGCAATGAAACGGTTGATCGATAAAGACAGGGCGCGGTGCACATGATTACCTTAATTATTATTAATACACGATCATTTTTAATACAGATTAAGAGTACACAACTCCTAAAATCTAACATTAACCGAGTCCTGATATTTGCGCTAAATGCAGTCATGTTAATAGACAGGAAATGAAAATGGGCTCCGTCTAATAGCTGGTATGATGTTAAAGATGCGAATTCTCGGCCTGCCTGACATCAGACGACGGTGGTCGGATGATTATCGTAATTATCATCGATATAATGGGTCTGATATTACACTTAACAATAATTGAAGGTGAACGATAATATTTCGCTGGTTAAATGCTTTTAAACATTAACAATCTGAGGATGACTGATGAAAATGGGGCAAGAATAGCCGCCTTGCCTACCAGAAATTAGTCGGAGCCGTTTTCACAATCTAGGCCACACTGTGAGCGAGGCCGACTGGGTCAAAAATACAAACCGGATAATTGTAAACCAACTTACCTTCTCGCAGAGTGTCCGGACTTGGTTTTCCGATAGCTGCTTACACTCATTTAGCTGTTCGATCCATTGGTCTAACTCTTTAGTGAATGATTTGTCTTCCATGGCAGCCGCGGCGGTAGCTCACTGAGCTAGCTGTGTTAGCTGAAACAAACTGGCCTGTGTCTCAACGCTAGCAGCTCTCTAGCCTTTAGCTCGTCGTATTGTTAACCCGATCAAGTCCCGCCAAATCGGTCGGAAATTCAACGATAACACCTCAAATAAACGAGCCGTTTACTCAACTTCTATCATGATAAACTACCCACGTCAAGTTACCAACGCTAAAAAACAGGTTATTTCAGCCGGGGGAGTGAAAAGGGTCGAATGTCCCCGATGCGACGGACCGTAGCGGCGAGAGGCAGCGGCGTCGCAAGCGGCTAGCCGAATAGCTAAGAGAGCTAGCTACAATAACATCCGGGTATTTCAGTAGCGCGCAGAGTGAACGCACCAGCGACACTGCGTGGACAAACCGCAAAATGCAAGACCGTTACAATGACAAGTCGGACAGAACAGGGGGGCACTTTTGAAACAAAATCCTATGACAAATAAACTACAAATTACATTTTTTCCAATTCACTACATGTCATCTTTGTTTGTTTTTTTATTGTTTTATAAAGCCATTCTGAGTATCTAGGAAAGCACTATATAAATTAAATGTACTATTATTAAAACATGTTTTGTCTCATGTTCTTCTGACCTACGCTTCGATAAAACTTTCTAACTTCCTCAATTTTATTGTTTTGTTTGTTTTTACTATCAACATGTTATGTCTTGGCATTACTTATTTTGTTATCAACAACACCATCAGACAGCAAAACACAAATACATTTCACTCACATTATGCAAGACCTATTGGAATTATATTAAACACTCATTTTCATCCATGGCAGACATCGAAAACAATAAACGCACATAGTGCGGGTTAAGTTGGGACACTTTGTATAGACACAAAATAACCTTCCATCAGTCACAGACCACTTTAACAGTAATGAACATAATTTGACCACTGAACAGATGTCTGCCTACAATTGTCTTAGAGCTTAACCCAAATGTGACTGATGCAATTTGAACACCCTATACTTACTATTTTCATAAATGAAAGGAACATATTTGTAAAATTATTACATTTTCATAACTTACTTAGATTTGGAATTTGTTTTTGTCTGTCTTGACCACGTCATGTAGCAGAATCCCAAGTCAGTGTTGGGTCTTAGAGATGGAGACCCACCTGCAGGCTGTGCTGCACTCATCCGCTTTGAACTTGTAAAGGGAAATACATTAGACACAGAGAAAGACAGATAATGGCCACCGGACTATAGATAAAAATGTGTAGTTGTATTAAAAAGTAATTTTCTTATGAGTATATGAGAAGAGAAAGGGACTCTCTCTGCTCTCTTGCATGTTTATTGCTTGGTCCCTAATTACAATATTCCTGCAGTTGGAAAAGGGTCTTCACACATGTCCGCACAAATAAGCAGGCGTGTTGCAAGCTATTCTTCAAGCTTCACAATTTAAACATAAGGTAAGTCTGGTGTTAGCCCAATTGGAATTGGACTAGGCAATATCAGCTGAACATAATTGGACCAACACTGTTTACAACTTATCAAATCTAATCACTAAGCAAACTAAAGAGGGCCAAAGAAAAAATAAATACTAAGAGCCAAATTGCACCTTTGTGGTTAGATCACGGTCTACAGATAGCCTAGCATTCACAACCTACACACAATCTAAGACTAATAAAGATCCTCAAGTAGGAATACTCTATTAGAAGTAAAAGTCCTGCATTCAAAATGTCACTCAAGTAAAAGTACAAAAGTATTAGCATCAAAATATAGGCTACTTACTACTTACTACCAAAAGTAAAAGTACTTATTATGCGGATTTGTCCGTTTCAGAATAATTATGTATTTTGATTATAATGATTGATCCTTAAAGTGTTCTCAAAGCTGGTAAAGGTGCAGCTAGTTTGAATGACTTTGTGTACTGCAGGGTAGCTTGTGAATTTACTCCAGGTGGAACTAAAGTCTGATTCAACACTTGATTATATTTCACATCATTAATCCAAATCTGTAAAGTAACTAAAGGTACAAAATTAATGTAGTGGAGTCAAAGTACACTATTTACCTCAACATTTTACTTAAGAACAGAGTAAATGTACTTAGTTAGTTCCCACTTCTGGTCCTAAGATATTGCTCAGAAATGTAGAATGATGTTGATCTGAGTAACTGATTAGCATATTCTTTATGAAAAATACCATACTGTATTTAAAGTGAAGACCTGTGCTGATGTAAAAGGTATTGTGGAGAAGAAATATGCAACATGTTCAGGATTTACAATTTTAAAAGAACAACATACTGTTGGCATGCTGAGCATTAATGTAATGCATAATGTTTTTCTGGTATGGATACAAGTCTGTTTCAGTGGGGGTCTTGATGATGAGGCCGGCAATCAAAACCAAATGTGTATTTGATAAATATTTGTATATATATATATATAATATCATATCTTATTATTATTATTATTATTATTATAATACTTATTATATTTGTTTACTCTGCAATTTAATATGTACCTACCTATATACTCCTGAAGTCAGTGTGTGTGTGTGTGTGTGTGTGTGTGTATATTATGTTTGATATATAAACTCTGAGTTATACTGTTTTCATGTCTGTTTTAATGAACCAATGTTGGGAAAAGGAAAACCTCAATACAGCCGGTTCCTACCATGGATGTATTTATAAGAACAACATGGTTGTGAATCCATTAAATCAAGCGCACCTACCGGCTTCAACAGTTATTGCGTATGTGGAGCAGCCCCATGGCTGCGTGCTTTACGGCAATCAACCCGTATCTTTAGGTTCTCTTGATACATCCATGGTCTGTAGACGCTAAATCCAACCGATATCTGCAGTCTGCAGTCAGGCAACTAACAGAAACAGCCAACAATGGCTCATCTTACTGAAAACCACGCTGACAAAGAGAGGTGAGTTATTTTAATAGCTAGCTTTTTAGCCTAGCTTATGTTAAGCTAAAGCTAACAGCGTTTAGCCTTTCGCTCACTTACAGTAAAACCCCAGTATAGAATACCTATGATTTTAAGGATGACGGCTGTATAATTAAATATGACTTCCTTAATGCTTGTTACTGTATTGTGTTCTAATTCCTTTAGGACCACTCTTTAATTCGGCTTACATTTACTTACAATTGTAGCTTTTAATACAGCAAAAGAAATCTGATGTTCTTTGGGTTTACGTAAACTACAACTACTCGACGGTAAAGCAAAATGGGAGATTGTCATGTAAACTGAATGTAATGTTAGCTGAATTAACCCTCTTTACCACTACACTTTTAAAAAATGACAATCTCTAATGTGTTGAATGTACAGTCCCCTTCTACAAAGTATTTGTCAGAAACCGTGGCAAACGTCTTAAGTTGCCTGTTATTTACGTGAAGTGTGGCTTGTCGTCGCAGCCCTCGAGCATGACGTGTATTAAAGGTCCCTAAACCTCAATAGTTGCACTTGTCTAAAACTTTTCCCAACGACGTTTAATTACTTTTTAAAGATTGAGGACTATGGGGGATATCTTATAATGTTATGTCTCCATTAGCTTCTTCTTGTTATAGCTTCTCAGTCAAAGGTTTGGCTAACTCGGAGGGAGTTAGTCATTCAGACCAGCCTGAATGTAAAATACAGCTTCTGAAAAGTCACTACGAGCTCCTAAGGCAAGTCCATTAACTGTTAAGAGATGGCATTGAAAGGAAAGCGCTTTAGAACCTCAGATTATTATCATCATTTTATAATATTCAGGTTCTGATTTTAATTTGAAACTAAAAACACCACCAAATATTTACATATATAAACTAAGCACATGGCATGAATCTTTTCAAATGTATTTTTGTAAAATAATCAATACATTTAGTTCTGTTTTAGGCCTGTTATCTCAAAAGCTCTGAATCTTAATGTCCGTAACATAGTGAGTAACATGAGTTTTTCTGTGATCTGTTCCAGGTTCATCTGCATCTATCCCATCTACGTCAACAGTAAGAAGACGCTGGCTGAAGGGCGAAGGATCCCCACAGAGAAGGTTCTTACGCTTCACGGTTTCAAAATGTTTCAGCAGAACATGCAAGGAACTTTGTTTTGGTGCATAAAGAGTGGAAATTATTAGTGGACTAATTTATTAATCAAAAATGATTCCCAACTATATTGACACCGATCGTTTAAAGAGCAACTTGAAGGGTTTTTTTTTTTTTACTACATTTATGCTTAACCTTGCCTGAAAATTACAATTAAAAAATGTTAATGCAGGATTTGATATGTTTTACAAGACATAAGGGCAGGAATTCAGAGGAAAAGGAGCCGTTTTGAGCTCTGCTACTAAAAACTGCTTTTTTTTTAACGTCATACGTCAAACGCGTCATATTACGTCACATGGGGGAGTTAACTTTCTCGGACTTGTTCTCTGCCCAATCCGCGGTAGTAGTTTGTAGTTGGTTTGAGCGGTTGTGATTTAGTGAGCTGGTATTTTTTCGGTAATTTTACATTGCATTTCACCATTTGTAATCATGGTGAGCTTGTGTTTGTGCAGGTTGCACAAACTCCAGCCTTTCAGGACATCGAGTCCACAGTTTCCCTCACGGGAAAAGGACCGGAGCTAGCGTTCGTTCCTGGGTGCGTTGTGCATCCACCTCCCTGCAGCACATACCCCGTCTCCACAGCTTTATCAAGAAACCGTATTACATCTCTCTCCCCCCCTTCGCTGCTCTCTCTCTCTCCCCCCTTCGCTGCTCTCTCTCTCCCCCCTTCGCTGCTCTCTCTCTCCCCTCCGGTACACGGCACCCGTAGTGTGGAGTTAGGTAACGCTGTGGTGGCTGTACTGCTCCAGCCGTCTCCTTTGTGTTTGTTTGTTTCCCCCTGTCTGTGTTGTTTGTGTGGGCATGGTGGCTGTCACTCCTGGCTCCCGGCTCAACCTCCACTCACCTGCTGCAATCAGCTGTGCACCCTCCCTTTTCAACCTCTTCTGTGTCAAAACTAGCACTGTGAACCATGTTTATTCATACGTTAGACCGGCCGCTCTCCCCCTTGTTTCCCCATGTTACGTCACACGCGGGAGGTCACGTGCGGAGGCTTTCTTATGTGGAAGTGAAAATGTCTTACTAAAACGACGCCAGATGGCACTGTAGTGTATATTTCTGTATATTTTTTGGAAAATATAGTGTATTCATCATTTCCCTACACATTTATTCACTGGTGTCTCTAACCTGCAAGTTGCTCTTTAAGCCCCACGGACCCGGTTCCGGGGCCGAAATCACGTCATTTGCAGGAAACAACGTCTAAGGAACTTTAATATTTAATAAACTATGAATATTTTGTATCCATATAATGGAAAAAAACTAATTTAACTGATGTTTTTTTTTGTTTTTTAAATACACAATGCTAACATTGATCCTCTGAATTAGCCCCGAGCGAAAAATGCTAACCTATTACTGCACCGAAAATCACTCCTAGCTCCCTTATTACTTATCCTAGGTGCACATCCAACACATTGTTTATGATCGCAAGGAGACACAGCCCACCTCAACACTGAAAGATACAAACTTGCGACGTTATCAACAAAAACGTACATCAAAACATGTGGGGCTAGGTAGCCCACAACGCTAACATGGCTTACCTTCATCTTTGTCTGGTCTAAATTGGTCTTCAATGGCATTACAACGATAAAAACGATGCTGGAGTTAATCCATAGGTTAATATCCAATGTGACTGTGTCCCGTTTGAAATGTTCTGATAATTCATAAGCAATAAAACAGCTTTTCCGTTGCTTGATATCAGAGCAGGGATATTTCTCCCCTCTGCTGGAAGCTTGCATTCGCAGAGACGTCACCCTTTTTTTTTATCATGAGTGTGTGCGGGACGATTTCCCTTGGATTCTATTGGCTCTAAGGGTCAGAATGAGATGTCACATGTCAAAATCGAACAAGGGGGGCCAGAGATATGGAAAATCCACCCAAATGGCCCCAGAAGAGGTTTTTGCTAAATCTGTCTAAAAAGATCAAATATCACTTATTTTGCATCAATGTTGATACAGGGTACTTATTATATGTTGTACTTTGGATTCCTAAAGCTTTTAGTCTACTAACCCGTCATCCAAGGTTAGTTTTCACTATAACTTATAACGAAGTTGCTGGATATTGGATATTAAGGTTAGTTTTCACTATAGTGAAAACTAACCTTAATATCCAATATCCAGCAACTTCGCACAGCCATTGAAGAGGAGTGGACCAACATTCCACA
>NW_011370110.1:0-5688 GCF_000735185.1 Notothenia coriiceps | reverse complement strand
CCACAGTTGATTTCTTCACACCAAGCTGCTTACCTATTGCATGTTCAGTCTTCCCAGCCTGGTGCAGGTCTACCATTTAGTTTCTGGTGTCCTTTGAAAGCTCTTTGGTCTTGGCCATAGTGGAGTTTGGAGTGTGACTGTTTGAGGTTGTGGACAGGTGTCTTTTATACTGATAACGAGTTCAAACAGGTTCCATTAATACAGTTAACAAGTGGAGGACAGAGGAGTCTCCTAAAGAAGAAGTTACAGGTCTGTGAGAGCCAGAAATCTTGTTTGTTTGTAGGTGACCAAATACTTATTTTACACCATCATTTGCAAATAAATTCTTTAAAAATCAGACAATGTGATTTTCTGGATTTCTTTTTCTCATTCTGTCTCTCATAGTTGAGGTATACCTAGGATGAAAATTACAGGCCTCTCCTCTTTTTAAGTGGTTTAACTTACACAATTGGTGGCTGACTAAATACCTTGCCCCACTGTATATATAAACAAACATATTTGGTAGTTATGATTATGACTGAAGTTGGTTAAACTGTTTCAAACCATTTTTAGGATTATATTGTCCTTTTTCTTATGTATTTCCGTACTTCATTTAACGTATCACTTTATTATTTCTTAAATTGTTAAGTGTCTTTGCCTCCTGCTGCCGCTAGGTGTCGCCAAAGTTCAGTATTTTCTCATTTTAAGTGTGTTTTTTTGTGTTTTAACATTTGTTTTTATTTGTTTTTAAGGCATTACTCTGTTCCTAACATCCCGACCATACCGGGGATGGAGAACTTTAAAGGTACCTTAATAAATATGGTTTATTAAATTGACATATATATACATACTGTCAGATTCAACCCGATTTATATATTTATATATACTTTTTAACTCATGTGTATTTCTTTATTAACCAGCTTATTAATAATTTTCCAATTCGGGTTCAATAAAGTATTTCAAATTTAAACTAATTCATTGAAAATACAACATTTCTGATGGCTATTTTTGATGGAGCTATGCTAGCAATTTCCCCCTGCTTCCAGCCTTTGTGCTAAGCTAGGCTAACAGCTTCCCCCTGCTTCCAACTTTTGTGCTAAGCTAGGCTAACAGCTTCCCCATGCTTCCAACTTTTGTGCTAAGCTAGGCTAAAAGCTTCCCCCTGCTATGCTAACGGTTGCCCTGCTTCCAACTTTTAAGCTGAGTTAGGCTAATATTTCCCCCCTTCTTCCAGTCTTTAAGCTAAGCTATGCTAATAATGTCCCTCTGATTCCAGTCTTTAAGCTAAGCTATGCTAATAATGTCCCTCTGCTTCCAGTCTTTAAGCTAAGCTATGCTAATAATGTCCCTCTGCTTCTAGTCTTTAAGCTAAGCTATGCTAATAATGTCCCTCTTCTTCTAGTCTTTAAGCTAAGCTATGCTAATAATGTCCCTCTGCTTCCAGTCTTCATGCTAAGCTATGCTAATAGTTTCCCCCTGCTTCCAGTCTTCATGCTAAGCTATGCTAACAGTCCTCTCTGAGCAGGAGAGGTGCTCCACAGTCACTCGTACAGATCTGCTGAGTCGTTCTCAGGGAAGACCGTCATCGTTCTGGGAGCAAAAGCTTCAGGACTGGATATTTCCATGGAGCTGGCTAACGCTGGAGCCCAGGTAACAAAAACATTGAGTTCAGGTGACAAACTTTAGTGGATTAATGTGGAGAGATCATTATTATGATGTTTATGAGGCGGTTTCTTAGATTCAGTTAAGAAATATTCCCCAGAAAAAGGGTAAAATAAAGGAACACCCAATATGTTCATTTGAAAATAAACTCCACTGTGTTTTAAAGAAAACAACAGAACATTCTCCATGATTAGAAGTTAATGTAGGCTCATGTTTAACAACCAAAACTGTCCTGTATCCAGTCCTATTTCAGTATTGCACAAATCAAACTTAGAATGCACTATTTAAAGTCCATCTGTAGAAATTATATTTATTTTATAAGTCCTAATGTCTGATATTTTATATTTTCCCATCTACAAAAACAGAAACTGAACATTATAATATTTTCTTACCAATTGAAACAGAAGTTCTGGCAAAATATCACTCTCAAAATGGTGCAAATATTGAACTATAATGGCACTAAAATGGGACACAAATATGGCCAATTCATGAAGACTTTTCTCTGGTTTGTTTTGTGTGCAGGTGCGTCTGAGTTTCTCCGGTCCTCCGCTCACCTTCCCTCTTCCTGACGGGATCCAGGAGGCCGGTTTAGTCGAGGCGGTCGATAGAGACGGCAGCATTCGCTTCCAGGTCAGGAAATGTACCAGCAGCAGGAATAATAATCTTTACTTTAACCCAGTTTGTGAAGATCCAGGGATTCAGAGGGTCCTTAGGAGTCTGAATAGGTCTTAAGATATCTTAAACCCTAACCCTTATTAATCATAAAGTCTTAATTAGTCTTGATGATTCTTAAGAATTATTTAAAAAGTCTAAATTAGTTAAAATCCTAAGAAGTCTTTGAAAGTAATGAAGTCTTTAACCATGTTTTTTAAGTCTTAAACAGTCTTGTACATTCTTTATAAACCTTAAAAAGCCTTTAAAGTATATATTTTTTTATTAAGTCATTTCCTTTGAAGTATTAAAGTCTTGAATATGTTTTTTAATTCTTTAAAGGTCTTAAAAAGTCTTAAACAAGCTTACAAAATCTTCATGTCTTATTTAGTCAACAAAACAAACAATAAACTAAAAAGTCCTAATAAGTCTTCAATAAACCTTCATAAGTCTTGAAAGGTGTTTTTAAATCTTAAACAGGTCTGAAAGGGTCTTAAAAAGGTCTTAACAGATCTTAAGACGTTTCCATCCGTCATTACCAGTCTTAAAAGGTATTGAACATTAATGAAGACCCTTCCTGTTGCAGGACGGCTCCTCGGGCCCTGCAGACGTCCTGCTGTTCTGCACCGGATACGTCTTCAGCTTCCCGTACCTGGACGCCGCTCAGCTGAAGCTACAGATCCAGGATCAGCTGCTGGCGCCCCTGTACCGCCACATGATGCCCCCCAACTTCCCCTCGCTCTTTTTCATCGGCATGTGCAAACTCATCTGCCCCTTCCCCAACTTCCACTGCCAGGTAGGCCGACCCGACCAAAAATAAGGAGTTTAAAGATACCTGAGAACCATTTCAGAAGTCTCTTAAACAGCCTAAGGAAGTCTGAGAACGTTTTAAACGCTCTGAGAAAGTCTTAAACCGTCTGAGAAAGTCTTAGGGTGCGTTCACACCTGCCTTGTATAGTCCGGTTCAATCGAACCCTGGTGCGTTTAGCCGCTTGGTGCGGTTCATTTGGGTCGGTGTCGAGACCTCTTAAGTGAACTAAACAACCGGACTCTGGTCCGCTAAAATAGGTGGTCTCGGAGCGCTTGCTAGCGGTTCATCGCTGGTGTGAACACAGTCCGCACCAAAACATAGGAAGCGTAGTATTTACGCGTCACAAGAACGGGGATATCTTCAAAATCTTTAGCCTCTTTCAAGACATCCGCGGTTGTTTAGTTAAAGAGTGAAGCAGAATGAAGTGTTGAACAGTGTCTGTAAAGTAAAAATTCTTCGTCAGCTACATAAAAGTAAGAACAGCTGTCGTCGTTGAAACATCCTCCGGACTGCAGAGCGTCTCATTATATGTGTTATAATGTTTTTTAGCGGACGTTGTCTGATTATATAATCATATGCGCGGGCCGCTAGTGTCTGTTGATCTCTAGATTAACAGCAGCATGAGAATAACCTGCCGAAAGTGCAGATGCTCCATGGCGGAGGCTCCGGTAGAAATTGCCGGGATTTGCGTTTGTACCCCCTTAATGTCTGACCAATGGTTGAACAGCATTTCCGTGCACATGACTTGTGTTTAAAGTTTATAGTCCGTTTGAGTTTTGCCGTGTGAACGCAAACCGAACCTTCTGAAAAATGAAACAATGGAACAAACTGTCGTCACCAAACGGACTATTAGGTGTGAATGCGACCTTAAACCTTCTAAGAAAGTCTTAAACCTAAGTCTTAAACGGTATAATTATCCAAAATCTACCAGAGACTCAACTACCGGATAATAAGAGACAACAGCTGGGAGCCTTAAAAAGTCTCTATGTCTGAATAAGTCTTAAAATGTGCTAAAGGTTCGAATAAGTCTTTAAAAGTCCTAAAAACCGCCTTAAACCGTCTGAGAAAGTGTTGAGCAGTCTGAAAAAAGGTCTGAATAAGTATTGAAAAAGTCTTAAACTTTCTGTCTACTCTACACAAATCTTAATCCGTGTTAAAAAGTCTTAATAAGTCCCAACAGGTGGCACTAAGGGTGCATTCTCGTGCGTTCTCATCTCTGTTCTCATCTCTGTTCGCCTCGCTGTTGGCCCCGCTCACCAACGTCTGGGAGCCGAGACTATATAAAAAAAATAACGGAGTAACGCACCATGTAGTAACGGGAACTGAGTTACTGAATTAAAAAAATAACGCGTTAGAGTACTAGTTACTGCCAAAAATAACGCCGTTACATTAACGCTACATTAGCGCTCCGAGACCACCTATTTTAGCGGACCAGAGTCCGGTTGTTTAGTTCACTTAAGAGGTCTCGACACTGACCCAAATGAACCGCACCAAGCGGCTAAACAAACCAGGGTTCGATTCAACCGGACTATACAAGGCAGGTGTGAACGCACCCGAAGTCTTTAGCAGTCTGAAGTCTTTAAGTGAAGCCTCGTTTGATCCACAGAGGTTGTTTTAGTCGATCCTAATGACTCCCTGTGGTGCGTTCAGGTGCAGTTCGCCCTGGCGGTGCTGGATGGCTCCGTCTCGTTACCCTCGGCTGCTCTGATGGAGCAGGAGGTGCTGGAGGAGCTGCAGGAGAAGGAGCAGCGAGGCATTCAGCAGCGCCACCTGATGGTGCTCCAGCAGCAGCAGTGGGATTACTGCTCGATGCTCGCTGACACCGCTCAGTTCCCCCCGCTGCCGCCTGCCGTCAGGAGTCTGTACGAGGAGGTATGGAGGCAGCGCCGAGAACACCCCAAACACTACCGGAGAAACAACTACCGCCTGATCGCAGACGACCGCTGGGAGCTCGTTCACTGACCGAGACAATAGCTGATACCTTACCTTAGCTAAGGAGGTTTCAAACAGATGCAGATTAACAGTATTAATATATAATAACAGATGAATAACTACCGGAGACTCAACTACCGCCTGATCGATGGCGACCGCTGGGAACTCGTTTACTGACGGAGACAATAGCTGATACTTAAAACAGATTAACAATATTAATATATAATAACAGATTCATGTTAAAAGACAATACATAGGAAAACTACCGGAGACTCAACGACCTCTGGGAAGAATTGAAAAGTCTCAAAAAGTGTGAGACTACGTTAAAAAACTCTTAATAAGTTCTAAAAAGTCTTTAACATTGTAATAAGTATTAAACGGTATAATTATCTAAAAGCTGCTGCCGGAGACTCAACTACCGGATAGTTAGAGACAACAGCTGAGAGTCTTACAAAGTCTTTAAGTCTAAATAAGACTTCAAATGTGTTTAAAAGTCTTTTAAAGTCCTCATAACTCTTTTGAAATCTTAAAAGTCCTAATAAGTGATCAATATTTTCATTCTTAAACCCAAATAGTTTTTGTCTCTGACACATGAAGAAAATGAAAAGTATAATAATGGTTAATAGTTATTGTTGTAACATTGGAATAAAAAA
>NW_011370109.1:0-4062 GCF_000735185.1 Notothenia coriiceps | reverse complement strand
AAACAAAGTTGTTATGAGATCAACTAAATTGACCTTAGCGTGTGTATGAGATCATGGAATTCAAGGAAAAATAAATGGGTCATGTTAGATTAGATCTTGGCTAAGCCTCTAAAAACAGACCAGCTCTATTACACACATGAATACAATAATGCCTTGGCTTGTTGAGTCTATCAGTTTGTGTTGCATTGCATCCACTGCAAAAAGAGTACAATCACTTCTTGTTTAAAGGTCCCATGTCATGCTTTTCCGGTTATTGCCCGTCCCCTTGTGTGTTATGAAGGTTTTTATGCATGTAAACGGTCTGCAGAGTCACAAACCCTGAAAGTACACCCTGTAGCGAGTAAAACTCTAACACAGAAAAGACCTCCCCAAAACACCTCGTTGGAAATTTCTCATTGTTCCATTGTTTACTTCCTGGGTACTCTGATGTGGGGATACCCAGAGGCCACACCCTCTTCCAGCCTTTCACGAAACAAAGCTTCCCAAACCTTTCAGCGATTCATGCCAGATATGTACAGCGTAGGGCACTGAAGAACGATGCTGTTCCTACTTTGTTTGGAGATTCGAGTACACAACCTGTAAGTATTCATTGTTGTTTGTGTATTTATAATGTTTAAAACAAACAAGGTATCTACCACGACTGTTTAAATGGGTAAATGTTTTTCGGGCTGCTAAGCCATTGACACAGTGTTAACTGGGCTAACTAAGTTGCTACTGTTTCCATATATGTATACCTAGGATGAAAATTACAGGCCTCTCTCATCTTTTTAAGTGGGAGAACTTGCACAATTGGAGGCTGACTAAATGCTTTTTTGCCCCACTGTACTTAGTAGCCTTTCTTCCCTGAATTATTTGCTCCTATAACATATCATTGTTGATGTTCCTCAGAGCCGAAAAAAGCACTGTGTTAGACATGGGCGGAGCCTCTCTGGTGGTTGACTAATCAGAACAGAGTGGCCGAGCTGGCCAATCGGAGCACACTGGGCTCACAGGGAGGGGGGGGGCAGGAGCTCCAACAAGCCGTTTAAGACAGAGAGTGAGTACATGTTATACAGAGATGCTGTATGAGAAACCAATGTGAGTTTGGAAAATTGCACAGTTTAAATCTATTTTAGTAGAATGGAATTATGATTAGTAGAAATGGCCATGACATGGAAACTTTAATGTCTCAGTTGACAAAATGGTGGTTTATCTTTTTAATCAATTCAACATATTCCCAAAACAGGTACAAAATCGAATGGTTTTAAAGGATCAGGGTCCTATGGGTTATAGTTAAGTTCCTGTCTTTTTCTTTAAACTTTTCCTCATTTAATTTATCTATTTGGTTTTGCCTGTCTCAGTTACTCCAGTTAGCCGATTCATCCATTACAATCTGTCTCTGTTTTTCTGTTTGCAATCTCTCTGGACATAAACTAGAGAAACACGCTGTTTTGCAAAATTGTTGTAATATTCTATTATAAGTCTCTCTTTCAGGAACATTTTCTTCATGGAGACATGATCAGTTTGAACAATACGAGCCACAATCTTTCAATTCCAAGCAAACCAGGAGTCAACAGATTATTTTATGGATTTTATTTGCCCCAACTAAACATTATGTGTGTTGGCTTTGGGATTAGATTACCGTTTATATCTTTCCAAGTCTCTCACTTGCATTGACAGAAAGATGAAAAGCTGCACCTTTTTAAGGTCCTTTTAGGTTTTCGTATCATAAAGGTTCCTTTTTCTGTCCATTTGGCTGTACTCACCTCTTCCACAACTGCAAGACCTGAGAAATACCAATGACACTAAAATAATGGCCCAGTAATTGCAGTGTTTCTGAGTTTGGTCCTGGGATACCAGCCGTCTCCAGACAGCCAAAGTACTTTTCAGGAAGCAACAACTGGAACTGATTTACCTCCACAACTCTCTACTTCTTCACTTTAGTTTGTACACTTCCTACCCTTTTTATTCTGTTACCTTCTTTTTCTGTTTATCTTCAATCACTCTTTTAAACCTGATTTTCAGACTGTAGTTTTCCTATTGAATAAGCGGTGAAACTGGTTTACAGCTTAATTATAGCTGCCGAGACTGACTTGCTCTTTACTCTCCTTTTACTTGACTAATTAAGTTGCAGATAGGCCACATTAATTCTTAGAATAAAATCCTTCCGCCAGGAAAAGTGTTTAAAGTGTTTAAAGTGTGTCGCACCATTTTGAGCTGAAGTTGTGGAAGGACGCCCTGTTTCATATTTATGTATGTCACTCGCTTTAGACGTGCCACAAAGACCATGGAAAAAGTGATTTGTGAAGTGAAGAAAAGCAGCTGGCCAGGGCAAGATCGCCAGCAAGTAGGTCTGGGTGGTATGGCAAACAACTCATATCACAGTACTTTTCTAAATTGTAACGTTGTCACGGTATATCACGGTACCCTGGAAACTGCGCATTTAAATACTTAATGTTATGATTTATGATTGACCTTCAAACTTAGGTTCAGAATAAAGAAACAAAGTCCAACTTAACAACTTAATAAACCTTGCTTCAAGCCAAGGTACACTACACAGACAATATTCAAGTATTTAACAAAAAAAACTGGTGCAAAACCAGGCGGTCAAGTGAAAGCCCTGCCGTTCTGCTTGAGCGCCCTTCTCCACTTTTTCAACAGTATTGTGCAGGGTCGGACTGGCCATTGGGAATACCGGGAGTTTTCCTGGTGGGCCGGTGCTGTGCGTGGGCCGGAGGGCCAACAAAATAAAAATAAATATATTTTCTTCTTTTTTTTTTTGCCTAAATCCTACCGGCCAACATTTGTCAGTGTTCCGGCAACTCCCTTCTTTTCTTTTTTTTGCTTACCTAAGCTGCTGTGTGGAAGAGGCGTAAGTGTTCCGGCCACTCCCCAGTGGGCTGGGCTGGGCCGTTTTGATAAGCTACATATGTTCTATCTATCAGGTAGTCTCACTTTCACACATCAGGCCCGTAGCAGCTGGAAGGGAAACAGGGTTCAGGGGGAGTGGCTGTACCCGTAGGATAGAAAAGGGGGAAGTGACATCTGACTCAGAGGTCGCGCTGCTGTGAAGAAGAACATGTTGCCCACATTAGGCTAGTTAGCTAGCAGGTACATTGTTTTGGGTGCAGTCACTTTTGCCTCCACTTGCTGTTCAAATAAATGTTGAAAGAAAAAGTAAATCTGTTCATATGGGTGTTGAGAGATGTATCCATAGATTTAGTCCCTAATTTTGCTCTCAAAGTGCACCAGATTGATGCATTTAACTTCAACATTTAAAAAAAAAAAAAGCATGCCACCGGACCCCCCTAGAGGAGGTTAGGTCCACCACCTGCCCACACCCCCTGTTAAATTGTCTCACCCACATTGAGGATGCTTCTTATGCCCATGTTTTATTCCATGTGTCAAGTCAGGCAAATTGGGTCCAAATGTTAATGCATCAATGATCTGTTAACATCAAAATCACTAAATATATGTCACGATTTTTATGTTATGTCACGTTTTGTATGTCTAGGTTTGGGTTTATTTTGCTGTTCTGTTTTCACTGTTTCATGTTTTCCTCCTTGTTTCTTGTCTGGTCCTTCTCCCTGTGTTTTCCTCCCTGTCGTTAGTTTCCCTGGTGTGTCTAATTGTCTGATTGTGTTCACCTGTTGCCCTTGTGTTTCTCCCTCCTTTACCCAGCTGTTTCTTGTTCCTTGATTACCCCTCCCTGTATTTAGTCTTGTCTCTTCCTGTGTTCCCCCGTCGGTTCATTGTTTGTGTGTCCTCCCTTCATGTCACGCTTCTTGTTTGTCTCTCCGGTCTTCCTTCATGTTTCTCAAGGTCAGTTTTTGTGTCGTTGTTTTCTGCTAACGTTTCAAGTTATGCCATGTTTTGTTAATCAGCTTTTAAATAAAGCTCGCTTTTGTTTGAAGACCTTTTTTCCCGTTTTTGTAGTCTGCATTTGGGTCCTACCTTTTCCACGTACCGTAACAATTATATGGCTCTGCTAAAAACACTCACTCATAAGTAACGTTTTTGTTTACTGTTTGGAAGTCTCAAATATGCACTCTAAATCCATATCAATAGTGATGTATCACACAA
>NW_011370108.1:0-3713 GCF_000735185.1 Notothenia coriiceps | reverse complement strand
CAGGCCATATCCAAATCTGTTTTTCGAAGTTTTCGAGCAAGGAACACCAACATGTTTGCATTGTCGGGCAAATGCATCTTTGATTGTAAACTGTCGGGAAGGTGGGGGCTCTCCATCTCCAGCTGCCGTGTTTGCTACCAGCTGGGAAAACGGAATGGAGTGGTTGTGTTTTAGGTGTAGTTTAAAATGCGTGGTATTGCCTGCTTTTGTCGCTACCTTTTTTAAACAAATGCGACACACCGCCCGGCTCATTCAAGTCCGTAGGTTGGCCTCGTTGATTTCGCTTGAATCCAAAATACTGCCACACGGGAGAATCGAGATGTGTATGTTTTGTAACCAATTCCATTTCACTTTAAATTCCCCGCGAGTAAGTCACACGTTGTCTCCCGCTTGTCGCTATATTATTAATTTGGCTGCTACGCTGCTGTACGTGCACACGGAGTGTCCTGACCTGGCTGTGTGTCAGCCCCGCCACTCACAGCGCGCATGGACGGCAGCCACAGCTCGTCTGGCAGCCACAGCGCTCCTAGCTAAAATGCTGGTCACATCCTTATGTAAACAAACACGCATGTAAACGGCAATTTATCGAGCTCAGAAAAGTTATCGAGTCCATTTTTATTTATCGTACGATAAGTCAATTTATCGATTATCGCGACAGTCCTAGTTAGGATGCCACCTGGGCGCCTCCCTAGGGAGGTGTTCCAGGCACGTCCAGCTGGGAAGAGACCAAGGGGTAGACCTAGAACCAGGTGGAGGGATTATATCTCTTCGCTGGCCTGGGAGCGCCTTGGGATCCCCCAGTCAGAGCTGGTTGATGTGGCCAGGGAAAAGAACGTTTGGGGCTCTCTGCTGGAAATGCTACCTCCGCGACCCGACCATGGATAAGCGGGAGAAGATGGATGGGTGGATGGATGATTAGCTCTCAATTTAAAAAAGCTCAAGATGCTAATGGTGGAGTTTTTACATCAGCCTGTGTGTGCAAACAGAAAAGCTTAAACTGTACTGTGTGTGTGTGTATATGTGTGAGATAACAGCCTGGCCATCTGGTCAAAGCATTAATGACAGATAGATACATTATTTCTGGGGAATCTTCCCAGAGTTCAAAACTGATTTATGTGGTAGCGTGACTCCCGCACAAGTTGACTTTTGCGTCATCCTTTCGTCAAAAAGAGAGAAAGTGCTAAAGAGATGATGCTTGTCCTGATTCTTGTCCAAACTCTGCAGGCTGCCACAATGAAGGGTATGTTTTTTATCAAGGTCTGCCAAACAGGCAATTCTGACAGTTCTATCTTCTGCCAAAACATAAAAACTGGGAGAGTGTAGGAGATGGAGTAGAAGAAATTGGAGAGTGACAAAAAAAAGAAAAACCGTGAGTCTTGTCATCAGATTTTCGCCACTTACTGACACTCAGTGTTTGACACTTTTCAGATTTGCCGAGCGCACCGCAGGGAGCCGGATGATTCACAGAGCAGACTTCTATATAAACTGTCAATACATCACAGGAATTACATAACACCAGGGCCGTCCCTGGCCAACATGAGGCCCCACGCAAAGTTATATGATGAGGCCCTCTGTTTCGCAAGCGTCGTCGTCAACGGGGGGGCCTCGCATAAGCGCAGGTGCGCCACATAAGCGCATAGGTGTGCCGGCTCGGTTGAGGCTCCCTCCGCAAGATGAGGCCCCCTCCACAAGGTGAGGCCCCACGCAGTCTGCGTGATCGGCCTGTAGGGAGGGACGGCCCTGCGTAACACTCACATGCAGTGAAGAAATGTTGTCCGTTTCAGAAAAAGGATGCCTGATTTTGCTTTGAACACAGCATGGTCAGTTACATTTTTGCAGGAAATGAATACAGACAAGTCCTGTTGTGCTACACAGTGTAGTGTGTACAGGCCTATTAGCCAGGACAGGTTGTTCTATTGTTATTGATGTTCTTATTTAGTAAGACATAATTGAATTCCAAAGTACAATATCACTCATTCATCATATTGAGGGTTGACATTTCTATCAGGTTATTGATGCACATTCAAGTGAATTTAGTAAAGTGTAAAATGCATAGATGATGAAAACGCGTAAATGTGAGCATGATTTTTGTTCAGAGCACAGGGTTTTGAGCTTATTCATACAAGTCATGTTTTAAGCACGACCCCCACTCTGAGCATCACAGGAGCATTAATGATGAACCTGCTTTAAAGAGGCCCTATTGTGTTTTGGGTGGGATGTTCCCGTTCCTGTAGTGCAGGGGTGGGGAACCTTTTTCCTCTCAAGGGCCATTTCAATTTTCACAACATCCTCCGAGGGCAGTACAAATTATTGAACTCAACCTCTGCTAAAAATAACTAAAATCACAGCCCATTCATTTCGCCTTTCTTTCATGCTGTGCAAAGAAAAAGTAACCTCTTAATCCAGAGATCTTTCTGTTTTATTTTCAAAGTGTGTAAAAGAAGGGACCTAACATGCTCTAGGGGGGCATGCTCCCCCGGGAAGATTGCCGCTCTCTCGTTCGCTCACACAAAATACGCTCGTGCCACACACACACACACACACACACACACACACACACACACACACACACACACACACACACACACACACACACACACACACTTGAATGACACACAAATACCCAGACGTAGTTTTACTCTGTAATGTAGCATATTATTTTCGATGGCATTATTGTATGATCAGAATGACAGATGTCTGCGGCATGTGTACGGCTCCTTATGTGTAGGCCTACTGCATTTTTTGAAGTGCCGGAGTGGCGTTCCGGTGCTCTCCAGCAGCACTACACCATGTGATGACACGTTACACTCGTGTTGTGTTCAAGGAACCTGTCCTTGGCCAGGAAAAACAGGCAGTCACCTGTTTAATTCTGTTGCTGTCTAGATTTCTTTAATTTGTTTTGCGTGTGTTTATAAATTACCTCGCGGGCCGTATCAAATGGTCTCGCGGACCGTATGCGGCCCAGAGGCCAGAGGTTCCCCACCCTGGCTTAAAGGACTGACAGGCTGGAAGTGGGAGTGGTGAGAGTCCATTAACAGGAAAGGTGTCAACTTGTTTCTTACTCCTGAAAACAACAAGATAAAGCTTTTTCTTTAAAATGTGTGTTGCAGCAGCACAGGGAGAGCAATTGTAAAGTAGAATACAACTAAACGTATTCATTTCATGATAAAAAAAAAAAGAAAAAAACACTTTATATTAAGGAAGAAATGCACCAAATAATACCTTAAATATTGTTATCATTATTACTTTCTATCATAGTTTCCTATTTCTACGACATTTCGCTCACCTTTATTGTGACTCTATTAAAATGTTTATATTTTAAAATGTACTGTTTATTTTGGGATTTTATTGAGACTGTACTTTATTCAATGTTTAAACTGCAGAACACTGGTGCTTTGGGAACACTCAAATTATTTAATTTCCATTTAAAATCAGGAGACTAAATACGAATATTGTGTGTGTGTGTGTGTGTGTGTGTGTGTGTGTGTGTGTGTGTGTGTGTGTGTGTGTGTGTGTGTGTGTGTGTGTGTGTGTGATACTTGCCAACCCTCCCGATTTTCGCGGGAGACTCCCGCATCCCCCCCGATTTCTGACAAAATCAGATTTACTCACGTCTGTTTCCACTCGGACTTTAATACAGTTACACCATTGTTTGGTTTCCATGGTAGAGCGTCTCTTTAGCAGCGCGCGCAACTCAAAATCTGAGAGGGTGA
>NW_011370107.1:0-7942 GCF_000735185.1 Notothenia coriiceps | reverse complement strand
ACAAAAAGAGGTAGTCAGAACAGCACATCGCACCGGCCTTCGCTTTGTATGGGAGCCGCGCTCCCCCGCAAAGCTAGAAAGCAACATTATGGTTTCCCACTTTATCTGAAGAAACGTTAGAGAAAACAAATTACGTATGATGGTGCCAGAGTAGGGAGGGACTTCCACAGGACGGCCGAATGCTGATTGGAGGATCGTGTTGCCAAGAGACTCTATCTGAGTCTGCGCACCAACCAAAGAGAACCAAGTCTAAACCATGGTATCTCTTCAGCTAGTCTTGACCAATCATAAATGTACGGGCAACGCCCTGTGTAACAAAATGTATTGTCACACGAGGTTCGAGGCTCTTGACGGATTTGGTGGTTACAGATTACAGCTTTGCTGCCTGTGATTCCCAAAGACGTGATGAGTCCTTGGCCAAGTACAAAAAAATATATTTTGATCTCTTTACAATAAATAGTTAAACTTAGAAGTTGTCTGTCTTTTCTGGAATTCTGAACCCAACACGAGTCTCCGGCGCTCGCAGCTCACGCGCGTGCTCCACTAAAACCCCCCCGCTCAGCGCGTCCAAATCGGGCACGTTCCGTGTTGTCCTGTAGGTGGCACCTTCGATGTCGGGGAAACGATCTTCAATACTCCGAAAAGAATCCCACCAGACTCCTTTGCCCCTCCAACAGAGGGATGTCCTTGTCCTTTTTCCTTTTCGTAATTTCAAGCGATAAAAACTCTCGATCTTCTCTCGAATTATTAATATTTTTGGACGCCCTCGGCTTGCGTTCAGGGCGTCCCGAGCTGAATAAGGGCGTCAAATGACAGCAAGACGGCCCCCTGGCGGAAACGCCCCACACACACACACACACACACACACACACACACACACACACACACACACACACACACACACAAATGTATACACACACCCACCTCCATGGCTAAACAGATAAAGGATTAGCGGTTGATCCTGTTGAGGCCGGGCTGTTTGGCTGAGCTGACTTTCACACTACCAACCCCACACACACACACACACACACACACACACACACTATTTACACTGGGGCACATACAGACAATGGCTTAGAACTGACATATTTAAATAGACTCACAGTCACACATTTACCCCTGTGACACACTCACACGCATTATTAAAAAGAGGAGGAGAGGAGTACAGTCATAAATGGAAACAAACAGGCACGTAAAAAGAAATGAGTGAGTAAACAAGTGGTTGAGTGAGCTCTGAAGGAAATTAAAGGGACAGTACACGCACTAAATTGCAATGTTCCCCTATAACATTTTACCAAAATAATGTTGTTTCGAGACAGATGTTTTCTATATTTTTGATATTCATGCATCCATTATTTGTTTCACTCTTAGTGACATTCAACATTACTATTGCTTAGGAGTCAATGCAGGTGCATAAACCAATATCCCCCTCACTCACACAAGCACAAACTCACATACAAAATACTATATATATATATTCAAAATACATACTTTTTTCACGACCACATTTTCTTTTTTTTACTTTTTATTATTATTTTTTATACTTTGTTAGACTTCACTGCTTAAAAATATTAATGCAGAGGCTTCAAATAAGCCCAGTGGGTTTTCTGCCTCTTTCTGCACTTCATGTTATTTGGTATGTGTTATGCTTGTGTATTTTATATTGTACAAAAACAATAAGGAATAAAACTAACACATACATATGTGCAACCCTTTAAGAGTTACAGTATTGTGTAGTATGGACTTGGGGGGCATATGAATTGAGGAGACAGGTCATAGGTTGACAGATGGACAGAGGGACATTGGCCCAATTCCAAACCGGCCCACACACACTCCTTCTCTCCGACAGAAACTGCTGTAACTTTTCATAACACTGGTTTCAGACCGCATCACTCTGACAAAAAATAATAAATATTAATTATAATAAAACTCCAACAACTATTGTGATGTTTCCTTTTTTGTAAACGTCTTTTTGTTTTCAAATCTCTTATACTGTATGTGCTTTTTGTTTTTTGCAAAAGTCCCTGTAAATATAAAAAACACGATGTTACCTTTAAGGTACTATCAGTATGAAAATATTAATTGTATCTCATTTTGTGCTGTTTACTTGTTTGCACGGAAATATTTGTACACAGCTTGTGTCATGATGACACAAACAGGTCCGGTCAGGTAGTGCAGGAGGTTATTAAGGACTGATGCAGACTCGCTGTTGGAGGGTTTAATCCCATCCACGCGCAAACGGCGTGGATGTAGGGTTTGGAATTGGGCCCTATTCTAATTGACTGAGATGCCTGCCAAGCATGCTGGGTAATGAACTTTCGGAAAAGAAGCAGAAAGGTACTGGATAATAAATTGCTAGTTCAACTAAAAATCTTCTTAAAGAGGGGTGAAACCTCCCATCGTTCCATTATCTTTTTTTGTAATGCTACAGATCTTCATTAACATAGGAGGACAGGGAAGCCCAGTATCTAATTCACTTATTGAGATTTTACTTTGAAAATGCGGTCGTTCTATTATAGTTTTCAATTATTCTTTTCCCTTAGATTACAAAGAATTAATTAAAAAGGGCTTCTTATTAAAAAGGTGTTTTTTTCTGTCTTTAATTCCCCTGCCTTATCATGCGGTTTCAAGGGACACAAAGCAGGTTTCATGGCAACCCAGAGGAATTCCTGAAAAAAGAGAAGCAGGAAGATAGGGAGTGCTTTTTACTTCCTTTATAGAGACAAAGAAATGTAATTTCCAAATGTTGTAACCTAATCATAATTATAAAGACACAGGAAAGTCACATGGAGTTGGATGACAGAAGCACATTGTGGCGGTTCTGAAAGCATACAAAGTGACACTGACACAGTCACGGTCAGGGACGCGGGAAGGGGGGGGGGTGCTGATGGGGCTGCAACGCCAAAAAGTTCAATAAACAAATCAATACAAAAGTTTTATTTTGAGTTACTATTTTTGAGATAGCATTTTAGTGTAAGCAGTTTATAAATAATATAGATAATGTGGTGTGCTTCTTCTGTTGCTCTGCTATAGAAAAGAAGCTTGTCAGTGCAGACAAGATCAGGAATGGGAAATTTGTGAAAGGAGGTGTTACAGGCTTGGCCTGTCACTTTAAGAGTAGCAGCCGCAAGGGGTTGTGGGTTTTGGAGTCTCTGTGTGTGTAAAATGTGATGGCCAAGGCGAAGTGCGGAGTTATGAAGAGAGAGACGAAAGTGGTCAGAAAAGGAAAAGTAACTAGTCTGTATGTATGCAATACAGTGTCAATGTAACCGATTAGTCTGAAGAACTTGAATAAAGGCCCCGTTTTCATCCTTTTTCCCCTCGAAATGTCTGGGCAGCTGGTTACCGGCTGACAACGAGCCAAGTCAGAAACCACCGGTGTGTATTCGAAACTACGGTTTCGGTGCCGAGATACCGTTAGTAAATAAGGTAACAGTTGAATACCTAATTTTAACTGATAGCCTCTACTGAATACCTATGCTGAGATTCCACACAAGGTAATGCATTGAAATATTTCATTGGAGAGCCACCTGTAGTTAAATTCCATTATTTTCCAAATTCTCCTCGACTTCAGTCTTCATTGCTCTCCATGGTAGTTGCATACCTTGATGAACTTCGTGAAATGGAAATTCAAAAACATGAATTTCGAAAGATGGTTTTCATTAAAATGTTAAAAACTCCATAATTTCAGTAGTAGCCTATTTCATTTAACAACTGGTTAAAATATCACAACGTGTTACTTGAAGTGTAATTCTTATAGGTATTTATAAAGTAATACATGACGGTTAAAAACATATTATTAGGCTTTCATTAACTACAAATGGGTTTCATCCGTTTCATCACGATTTTAATATTAATTGACAAAGGCACAAAAACATGCTATGTTTGATAATTATGATTATTCATAATATTTACTTTACTTAACTATTGTTCATTACCAAGCCATTTTCATTGCGTTTTACTAACCCTGTCTGAATGTGTTGTAAACTGCAAAGAGCTCAAGACCAATAAAAAAAAAAAAAACAGAAACACAGAAGCCCAAGTGAGTGGACCGCAGAGCTCCAGGAGAGACGGTCAGTCCAAAAATAATTCCTGTTGAAATGTGCAACAGCTGAACCTGCAGTGGGGTGCGAGCACTAGAACTCAAAGCACTGTTAATAATGATGCTGTAAAAAACGTTGTTTTTCAGATCACAGTCAGTTTATGCCAAGGGCAACAACAGGAAGCAAAGCACCTTGGGAAATGCGTGTGTGCTCTCTGTGGGAAGGGTTTTTGCTTTTATGGCTGCTGGATAAAAACTAAATATGAGCAGAGACGACAGAGGCTGCAACAATCACATTTATATCCAGAATCACGATTACTCACTTTAAGGCTGAGACATGAGGATGGTGTGATACTGAGGATCAAACCTATTAATTTAGTGTACCAAACAAATGTGACACACACTTCCTTATATGAAAGATCCGACCTATAGTACATTGATTTATTAGATTTGTTTTGTCACATCAATGACAAGAAAGAGCTGTCATCCAGTCCATCTGCTTTAACCATAATACAGTTGTATTTGTACATGTATTAGTATTTATCAAATTACCTATTTTTACATGAACAGCCTCTTGGGTATGTAACAACATTTTTTAAAATCAAAATCCAATTAAGAGTGGTGGCCCAACATCTTACAGCGTGCCAGAAGAAGAACAAAATACTGTTCCATGAAAACAAAGGTGTATCAGTTATTTATTTCTTAACACTTGAGCCATTACACTGGCTTTTTTAAGTGTATATTCTCCTGATTCAATGTATTTTATTCACAATTCTATTATTTTACTGGTGTAAAGAGTGGCACAGATGCAAAGACTTTGTAGCTTGTAGAGGCTTAATGGGTCAAGATGCTGCTGTTACAGTCCATCTGAGCTTCACTGCTTTAATGCTTTAATTTTACTTTGTGGCATGTTGAATGTTTTTATCTGAGAGATGTTCAACATTTCAATCATTCTATTACTGTATCAGTATTGAATGCAATTCAAAATCTAGACGTCCCGTATCGGTTGCGTCCAATTCATCTTACCTTCGAGCCAACTCGAACAATGTTCCTTTGCATGAATAATGAAGCCATCAATTTCAAATTAGAGAAGAGGATTATACCACTGCCTAGCTACACGGCTGCAGATCAATTGGCTGCAAATGTTGAATTGCATGCAGCTCATTACGAGTCTGAAGTAAACAAATCATTCCCTCTGCAAGAAGCATTAGAGGTAGTGACAGAAGAACCGGTTCTGAACCTGAAAAGCTCTAGCACGGAGCTTGAACCGGAGTTGCGTTGGTGTGAATGAGGTATTATTGTCCCGGTCCGGCCCTGTTTTGGACAATGGGGAGTTCTGGAGGTATTTACAAAGAGCTGCATAAAGAGTCTTGGGTGGTATTAAATAAAAAGGAGAACAAGCAATTTTCATACCTTTATTTGCTTTGGAGTGCACAATCAGTCTTTTAGATAATTTTGTGAGGAAACTGAACCATTGAGATTAATATTGGAAAGAGATCTAAACTCCGGATGTTAAATTAAAAGACTGTCAAATCTGTTTTAAATTGCACATGCTTGATTAAAATTCCTGCCTGAGGACATCCACACAAATATGTAGAATGTGTGCCACGCATTTAGTAAGTACTGCTACAGATCAGATTAACCTCCACATGATCAGTAAAGTCTCCGGACGGGCATCATTTACAACTTTGAAATGTTAATCCTTTGCCATGGTTGCATTGTATGCCAGGATACAGGAAGTTGTTGTGACTTCACAGTACACTGTCCGATCTGCAAACAAATTGGCCTGATGGCTAAAAGCAGGCCTGGTGACATCAACTCAAAAATATAGTCAATGCACCAACTACACAAAGCAGGAAATATAGCGTCATCCTCTCCACAGAGTATACCATGTTCAGGAGTCATAACGAGGGGTTACATATGGTAACCCTTGTTATATAAACACAGACGGAGCCTTCTACTGGACTCTATAATAATAATAAATGGGATTTATATAGCGCTTTTCTAGACCCAAAGACGCTTTACATTATGAGTCAGGTCGACAAACAAAACAAGAACAAAAACACAAACAAAAACAAAAACAAAACAAAAACAGAAAAGCAGTCAGGAGGATGTTGGTTCAGAGGGGGGAGGAGCGGGTTTAAGGATAAGCAGAGATGAAGAGGTGGCTATGGGTACTCCCCTTGATCATATCATGCAAGCATTCATCCACTGAGACTTCTATAAACGTAGCCGGCCCCGGGGCGGGCCTACCTGAATGCGTGCGCATCTCACCGCATAAAAATAGGCCTCGCCTCGTGACTGTCATCCTACACTTCTCTTCAGCAAGCAGCATAGGACATACAGGGCCCCTGAGTAGAGGGCTCTGCCTGTGTTTATATGTTTACCATAGGTAACCCCTCGTTATATCTCTCACAGGAGCCCCGATTTACACACGCGCTGTCGTCCCACAACAACACTGTTCCATCTCACTGTCTCTGACCGGCTTTCTAGTTAGCAGCCGCTGCGCCTAACTCACCTCTCCCTCGGTAGTAACCGTGGAGAAAGTTGGGGCTGCGGCTGACAGAGCACACTCTGACGCGCTTACCCTGCGGTGTGCTCGGGAAAAAATAAAGCTGAGGGCTCCCACCCTCTGCCCCTAGGCGAACGGAAAGAGTCCTCAGCCCTGTATGGGCTCACTATGCACCACCTCTCCCGAGTCTCTAAGGAGCACGGGGAGAGTGCAAGTGCCCTCAGACACGCTCACCACGTGAAGAGTGTGTATGGACTATGACGTGGAGGACTCCCCCCTCCTGCCCTAAAGCAGGGGGAAAGAGTCCTCCAGCCCCTATGGGCCCAGTGCGCGTCACGTCCCCCGGGGCCGGGGAAAAATGTAAGCGCAATATGCCCGGGGAGGGGGTCAGATGCCCACTGACCCACAGGCCCCCTCCCTCCTCACCAGTCCTGCGTTGCCCCAGCAAGCACAGACGATGAAAAGGAGCCAGACATGTCCAAGAAATAAAACTTTATGAAAGGGCCTAGCGTTGACTAAGACGCCTCCGTGCATATGTCCTCCACACTCACGCCGTTAAATAAGGCTGTTGACATAGCCATAGCTCGTGTTGAGTGTGCACGGACCCCGTGGGGAAGGCTCTCCCCACCTGTAGGCATGTTATAGGAGTCGGGAGGACTGATAATTTATTCCGGCAAATTACTCAGACCTACTAATTAATCTAACAGAAGTTATTGAGTCTGTGTAAGTTTACTGCTTTCCTCAGATCCACCAACGTCAGCAAGATCTCACCTCTATTAACTCTTGAATAACCAGGTTCAAATAACTGCTGTTTCAATTCAGACAACTCTCTTAAATCTGTTTAAGCGATCCTGAAGGATTTTGATATCAGTAAATGAGGTGTGGCCCTACCTAAGTGTGAGTGTGGCAGGGTGCAATCTTACCTTTGAAGCAAGAGAGGAGAGCGCAGATGTCTTTTAAGTTGTCCCAATCCAAAAGGTGGGATCAGTTTATTTGGAGAAAAATAGGTCCAAACTTATATTTTAAGCTTCTCTCTTTACAACATTATAATCAAACTAAACCTATCATGCTGTGTTCAAGTTCTAATATGAAACTGTAATTCACAGCTTTACATTTATTACCAAAATTGTAATTTCAACTGCCCAATTCAGTTTGTGATTTTTAAATCTCCCGATAGAATTTAGAGGCATTACCTCATAAATGACCGGTGATAATAAAAAGCACATTCAAACTTTCATTCACCAAAACAGTTCATTTTCTCATTTCGACATTCAACTTCAACTAGTCCCGCATGAATTTGGAGGGCCTTTCCTCACAGGTCGCAGGGTTCTAACATTCAACAAACATCAATTCATTCCACAATTCAATTCATTCCACAATTCACATTC
>NW_011370106.1:0-10104 GCF_000735185.1 Notothenia coriiceps | reverse complement strand
GGACAATGTTGGTAATTGTATCTAGTATGTGTTGCTGCTTATTATGTCAGTCTCTAACGTTAACGTTACTGAGTGTAACTACTCTGGTCTTAAAAGAATGCTACGCATCGAACTGGTCCACAATCATATTTATTTGCCTCTTGGAACAAGTTAAAAACACTTTTAAGTGTTATACTTATTTGAAGGTCATACACTTTAGGGTAAACAGTGAAACTAGTAGTTTCTGTTTTTTCCTACCCCTAACCCCATCATGGCAAAAACTGGCTTTTTAAGGGTTAATATTCTGAAAATGAATGAATGTTTTGTATTATGAACAGGACTGATTTGGTCTGCGAAATGGTAAAATAGTGTATATCTATATACAACGATGTACAAGGGTTGACAATAGTTATACAATGTGCACAAACTTGATTGTGTTTTCTTTTCTGTTCTTCTTTGCAGATTGACAGCGATGTCATTGGTCTTATGGATGATGCCACTCTTCAAAAATACATCCCCTCCTACGGAGATCGAATTGCCATATTTAATTATTGTAGAAGTAAAAAGCCCACATCAAAGCGGAAAAAAAGGCCTTTATGAAAGACTGAGGGAAAAAATGACACTGAGATCGGAAAGTTCTCAAGGAAACGCATCAGGTACAGAAACAAGAAAAACACAGACAAAGAAGCGCCAGGGTCATTTTATGCGCGTGTAAAAGCACATTCTTCGCTCGTGAGTAGCTTGTTAGCTTTTGTTTCGCTAGAATATTGACCCAATTCTGGCTCCATACTGTAGCTGTCATTGGCTGAGATAAGTCCGGCTGTGCGTCACGACTCTTTGAAACATCACTGTTGCCAGAAGTACATCCGTGGAGGAGCCGTGGAGGAACCATCAGTGTACTGTATCCTCGATTATAGCTCCTGCAGAGAGCCTCCTTGATGCTCATTTAGAGAAATGAGATGTCCTTCAACATGGCGCGCTGAAATCAATTTCTGGGTCACTACCGGAGGACCGAGGAGTCGAGGAGGGGAAATTAGAGAATTGAAAAGCCTTCATGGAGTAGTTGGGAAGTTACTTACAATACAAGCAATAAAATCAAACAGAATAAAAAGGAAAAAAAATAAAAGGAAGTAATGGTGAATAAAACGCCATCCTACTGTATGGAAGTGTTTTTTTAATTTTTTTTTACGTTTCTTAAAATGAGACCAGGAGAATCCAGATGTAGCCCAAATATAGTGATAATTTACTGAGATTATGGCCACACCATGATTCCTTTTTAAATCACCCAAGGAATGATAGAAAAACATCAATGATAAAATAAATAAATATGAATTCTTTCATGCTTAAGTAAAACATTTTTGTTTTCACGTTATCCATTCTTATATACTTTTGTTTCAGAAATGGCGTGAGACCAACACTGACAAAAATAAGAGAGAGATATTGGAAAAAAAGCCCACAGCCAGAAATAGAGCTCACATGTAGTGGAGTAGTTGCGAAGTGTAGATGTTTTGATATTTTTGTTGTGACTTCTGGAATCCTATTCACTAATCCAAGCTGCTAACCTTTCAATGAGTAGGCTACACCAGTGTATATGAATATGATTTTCAACCAACAAGAGATTATAAAGAAAAAACCTTTTCAGTTGTTTGTTCCTGGATCACATCTTTAGCAGTGATGTAAAAGCACATGTGTCCAGATTCCAGTCGGAGTCCAAAGGATGGTGACATTTCATGAAAGAGCTTTGACATTGACATGGACATGGGGAGCCAAAATAACAGCCATCTACAACAAATATGGTGTGGATGACAGAAAGGGTTGTTTACCAAGCTCTGCCGAATACTTTTTATAATAATGTTCCTCTAAGAGCAGCATATTGCCATTGTTAATTAGATATTTCTGGAGAGTCATTCCCCTCTCTCAAAATATGTTCCGTTCAACAGCTTGTCTTATTTTCATACAACAAAGGCCGTCAAACAGACAAATGTGCCATTATCATTGCATAATGAAAGAAGCTTCGTCACCCAAACCATAAATATTTCATTACAAATACTGATTACTGCGAGAACAAACTTGAATTTTTAGCAAAGAATATAATGCCTAACAAGAGTATATTAGCATAATTGGGAAGTATTCATCAATTTCTGATGTCCACATATTTTGCTGTTTGGACTGTGTGTGTGTGACAACACAATGAAACACAATACACACACACACAAGAACATCTCACAACTCAGAAGTATTTTAAGCACATTTCATTTTAAGAAATAAACCAAGCGAGAATCAACATACAGTGTTCAAAGGAAGTTATCAGTAGATGGAGAGAGAATGAAACTCACATTCATCATTATCACAATGTGCTCAAATAGAATCTCATTATTGTTTGGACAAAAAGGAAAATTAAGCATTTGATTGTAAAAATCCTCAAAATAACTGTATTTCAAATTCTTAGACATTTTCTTTTATAGCTTTTTCCATCATCCCAGTGGGTTAAAAAACACATTCAGCTCTTCAAAAATCATTACTCAGATATGCAGACCTGTCAACCCTTAGAAAGATTATTAACAATAATACTCGGCTGGGTGACATGCTGTTTGATACTCATGGTACCTGTCACTGTAAATAGAGTTTATAATCTGTACCCTGTACATTATGTTGTATGTCATCCTTATTGTTGTTCTGTTGTTTTTATGTTACATGTGTAACTATTGTCCTGCAGGTCACCCTTGAAAAAGAGATATTTTGATCTCAAGGGGCTTTCACCTGGTTAAATAAAGGCTACAAACAAACAAACAATGCAACCTCAACATCTTTTTTTAAAGTTAAATTGACCATTAACATTTTTAACCAAACTTTCCATTTTGAAACCATACTTTCTGGTTCATCTTCCATCTAAAACCGAAGAACTTCCCTGAGAATAATCATGTCTTTAAGATGTCTTCAGTATCAAAGTAACCAAGTCACGTTTTATACATCAAAAAGGAATTTGCAACCAGGAACTGCTAAAAGCTCATTTTAATGTGCCACAAATATTGTTAACATGAAAGCTTAGTGTTCTTTTTTGTTGTTGTTGTAACACCTTCTACAACATGCTTTGGCATTACTATGTTTTTGAAATGGTCAGGCCAATAGAGCTCCTTTGAATTTGAATTTAATTTAGCATTTTTTATTCATTTCCCAGATCCTAAAAAGTACAGGCAAAAAAGGGTTACATGTCTCAATAATGCAAAACAACTTTTTTGAATGTAGGCCTTTAAATAAACAGCAGTTCCAAACTACTTAACATTTAATGATGAAATACGCACTGGTCAATTGCCACATTCTCTTGTACTATTTTATTTATAATGTAATGTTTTTTATAATGAGACTAGGAGAATCCAGATGGCCCAAATATAGTGATAACTTACTGAGATTATGGCCACACCATGATTCCTTTTCAAATCACCAAAAGAATGATAAAAAACATCATAGAAAAAATAAATGAATATGCTTAAAATGTATTTGTTTGCACATCATACTTTCTTATATACTTTTGTTTCAGAAATGGCTTGAGACCAATACTGACAAAAAGACGGGATAGATATTGGAAAAAAAGCCCACAGCCAGAAATAGAGCTCACATGTACTAAAATATTTCATATGTGATTTGAGTAATGCCCCTTTGACCTGAGTTTGATATAAATACACACAGTTTTGTATAAATACTAATGATAAAAGATTCACAGCATGGCTGACTCTTGTCGGCTCTGCTCAAAGGTTGAGGGAGTTGACCGCTAATATATTTCTCTGCAGTGACCATAGTCTCCTGTTCATGAATAATAAATGCACTGATCCTATTCTACACTCAGACATTCCCCTCATCTGACTTTCACACTGCAATATTACTCTCAATATAGCTCACAAGAAGTGTCAGGCCTGCACACTAAACAATGGAGTTACATACTTTGTTTTATGGTCACTTGCAGGCTAAGTGACTATAAATTCATCTACTTTTAAGAATTGACTGCTCGTTTGAAAGCTTTATAAAGTCATGGACATTAAAGCAAATATAAATACAAAGGAAGACATCTAAATCACTCCAAGCTCCATCATTTCTCAAATAATGGATTGCAGCCTTTTTGAAAACAGGACTTAATTTTATTTTCGAATTGACTTGCATTTCTATTAAGCTGTTAATGCTGTTTATGAAGGCTCGAACTTGCTTTAATATACACCTGTTGCGTTAATACATTCACAATAATTGTCAGTATAACAGCATAGTCATCATAAACTACCCTCTTAAACCTTTCACTTTGTTGCTCTGAGTTTCCCTCAATCACCTTTTTTGTGCACAAGCATGAAAATGACCAGTATTGGGGGCTACAAAGTACTGCGTTACAGTAATCAGATTACATTTGTCTGTATGAAATTATCTCGTTATTTGGTCTTTAAGGTCGACTATCTTCATAACAGAAGGAAAGAAAAATAAATCAAACCTCCCTTTTTGCTTATGTTACACTCACGAGTTCATGGATAAGTTATACATCGTGGAGGAAACGCCATCTTCCCAAAATGTGTTGAGTGTCCATTAGTTGACGCAAAATATAATAAGTAGTCACCTAATCCTGCTTGATGTCATCAGTGATGAAATCACCAACGACTACAGGGTTACCTCCTCCGCTACGGCCTAATCTCCGATGAACAATTCAGATTCATACCAAACCACACCACAGAATACTTCCTCACAGTTCAGTCCCAGAATTTGAACAACAGCATCATTGCCAAAGGCGATACAGTTTGCATTGTTTGCTGGATATTAGGTGCCTTTATAACTAGGAATGGCAAAAAAGGCAGTTTTGCTAAATTCACGACAAAAGGCTTAAACTGGAATACCAATAGAGTATCAAGGTGGCAGCAGCTCAGACCGTTTGGGATCAGTTCAAGTCACAGAAAGACCAAATACTGTAAAGGTGCCCCTGAGCGGCGCCAAAACATAATGGCTAGCAACTGCTCCTAAAACTAGGATGGGTCAAATGCAGAATCTTGGAGCGGCAATAACTCAATCTGTAGGGAATTTGCTTCGAACTGAAGAGTCGCCGGTTCAAGTTCCAATCTTGAACTGATCCCTGGCGCCGGACAGACTGGTTTCTTCGCTCTAGCACCTCTCTATAATGCATGTGCATGTGTGCCCCTTTACCTGTATTCCTTTGTATTTGTACTGTAGCTCCCCAAGGAAATAAACTAAGGTTCATGACAATAGGTCTACACCTCAGCCATGCTTTGTTACTCCCCAGGGCTAACACCAAATGCCTTGTCAGGAACTAAAACCCACACTGCTAGAAAAACAGGGAGCAGAATTCCACCCGCTGTCCTCCGAGACATCACATTAGGTAGTGTTCATGCCTTCAAGAAGACATTGAATCAGCAAAAACAATTCATCTTTAAACTCCTGAGTAGCTACAGAACCGTAACAACATTGTAATATTAAAGGCCTTCTAGCATATAGTGGTCAAAAACCCTTCATTTGTCAAACTGGGGCCTGTACTCTGAAATAGGACTGTTGTAGGGGTGTAACGGTTCACATAATTTACGGTTCGGTACATACCTCGGTTTGGGGGTCACGGTTCGGTACGGGTTCGGCACAACAAGAAAAAGCAAAAAAAGTCCCAAATGTATAATTCCAGGTTTTTTTTAATTTATTTTGAACAGTAGTGCAAGTTTCAGTTTAAAAATAAGGAACTTTAACGTTTTGAATAATTAACTTTATTACACAGTTAAAAACAAACCACAAACAATACCACACACACTCAGGTGGCCATATTATCTATAATGGCTGATGTCAAACAAAAAGGTTCAATAAGCTGTAAAACTAAAAAGATTGTCTTAAACATATTACAAAATAAATAATAAGAAAGTGTTTAAATCACAATCAATAAAAGCCGGGGTCCTCTACTATTGCATAAGGCGTTGAAAAATATATATGCCAAAAGCTTCCGTTACTTCTTTTGGTCTCTAGGCTTTCATGTAAGCGGTTGAACTGCTGTTGTCTTTTGCCGGGCTCCGGTGATTGCCAAATCTGGGTGATGTCTTCTGATATGATTTAGCATGTGTTACCATTAGCATACCGCACCGCTGTCGAACAACGCCAACACACCGTCCTCGTCCGATCCTCCACTCGCACTCCATTGTTGTTGGACAGGGAACCCGAAATGTTCCCACACAGCTGATTCAAAAGAAGCAGGTGGGTCTTCTAGCTCCTGTGTGTGCCGGGCTCCGGTGATTGCCAAATCTGGGTGATGTCTTCTGATATGATTTAGCATGTTTGGCGTGTGTTGCCATTAGCATACCGCACCGCTGTCGAACAACGCCAACACACGTCCTCGTCCGATCCTCCACTCGCACTCCATCGTTGTTGTAGTACACAGGGAACCCGAAATGTTCCCACACAGCTGGGTAGGTCTTCTAGCTCCTGTGTGTTATCTGAACTCGCAATACTAACGTTTCTTCTTCTTTTATTTTGTTCGTTTTGTTGTGTTTTCTTCTTCTTCTTCATTTGTTGTTTAAGGGCGGCTGGCAAACAGCTTTTAGGCGCAATACCGCTCCCTGGATTATATGAGTGTAATGGATACTGCCCTGAATGACAGACTTTTCTCCCACTCGTAAAAAAAGGCGTATTCGTCGTGTCACCAGGGACGCGGGAAGGTGGGGTGCTGAGGGGGCTGCATCACCCCCATCTGTTGGCGGAGAGTTGTAACTGCAACGCCAAAAAGTTCACTAAACAAATCAATACAAAAGTTTTATTTTTAGTTACTATTTTTGAGTAAGCAGTCTATAAAAAGCTTCACTATATAAGAGAAAGTGATAATGCGGTGTCCATCTTCTGTTGCTCTGCTATAGAAAATAAGCTTCTCAGTGCAGACAAGATCAGGGATGGGAGTTTTGTGAAAGGAGGATTTAAGAACTGGCGAAAGGCAGGGGAAACATTTAGGGAGCATGAGAAGTCTCATCAACACACAGGCCGTCAACAAACTGGCAGCTTTAAAACGAACACCGATGCTCTCACAAGTCGTTGCTAAAGACCAAATTACTGCATTTAATATGACGTTATTATACAGGACCAAAGCCCCAAAAAAGAACATTCTGTAGCCCCGGACAATTCTCCCTCAATAATATAATACATGGGCAGAATTGTAATTTCCCGTGTTTAGTGTAGTGAATGCAACAGAGGCAAGACACCAGACCAACCAGAGAGTCGAATGGAAATAAACATCTGTCTTATTGGCTGTGAGCTGTGACAATGTTTAAACTGTCAGTCGGACTACATTTTTTTGAAGATGAACATAAGAACATTTTTTCTTAAAAAAGACGACAATTCTCAAGTGGTGGCTCACACAACAACCCCAGAGCCACCACTTGAGCCAGGTAAACAAGGTATGTAAATGTCAGTAAAATTCCAAGTTATGCGAACATGTAAGCAACGTATAAATTACAGCTACGTTGACGTTACTTTGAATCGCGGGAGTAAGCTAAACCGTTAGCAAGTAGCTATAGCTATTAAATAAACACTTTGTCATACAATCTAAATGTAATGTTTTTTAGCGTTACCTGGTGATTTCAAAGAAAGCTCCCTGGAAAATGTTGACTTACTGTTCGACATGAAGCTAGAAGCTACCTTACAGTACACAGTTGATCCTGAGTCCTGTCAGTTAAACTGTTTCATAGTTAGCTTAGCTAAGCATCAACCTAGCACTGAAATATATGGATGTTATGTGACAGTATTTCTGAGAAAAAGTAGGCTGAAATGGTGGCATAGTTTCCACTGCGTGTAAACAGCATGTTTGAACCATAGGTTTGAACGTATTTGCAGCAGTAAATGTGGCTGTTTGGCCACTGACGTTGCCATAACAACACCTGAATTTAAATGTGCAACCTCTTTTTAAGACAGATTTTTGCATGAAATTATAATTCTTCTGAATTATATTCCAAATGACAGCTAGTTTCTATGTGAACATTATGAGATGGACAGCCAGAGAGAATACATGGAAAACAGTTATGAAATACTATATGACAGTAAAACAAGTAATTTGTAAAATATAAGAAAAAGAAAATTAGCTTGCAGTTCTGTTTCATATGGGCGTTGAGAGATATATCCATAGATCTCTTAATTTTGCTCTCAAAGTGCACCAGATTGATGCTTTTAACTTCAATATTTAAAAAAAAATCTTTTTTATTTATAAAAGGCACTTGTTTGGTCTTGCTCTACCCCGTTAAGGGAAATGCCAAACAAAAAACAACAGGCTGCTATTCTACTGTAGTCCACGACTTTTTCATAGAAAACACATTGATCTTTGCTAGTATTTTCTGTGCTTCTTTCTGTTTTACAATTCTATTTTGTGGTTTTAAAAAAATAATTGAATGACCTATATTATGGAAAATAATACAATTTGTATGTAGTGCAAACACATAGTGAAGAGTTGAGTCAAGATATTTAGAGAACAAGACAGATTCCAACAATTCAGCCAGAGGTGGAGTCTTAAAAGGTACGACTCCTGAATATAGCTCCATCAATACCCACAGACACCATAATATGTGTTGGGTTACCATCGACTATATCCTCAGTGTGGTTGAATATACAGTGTATATAAATACTGTATGAGGCTATAAAGCACCTTGTCTGAGTGGGTCATAAATGACTTGTAAGCTACACATTAACTCTCCAACCATACCAGCAAAGTTATGGCCTCAAGCTCAAAACAGGAGAAAGGACAATACCCTGTAACACTCACAGCTGAAACATGATCAATGTTTTTGCTGTAGGAATGTTAAAGAAGTTTTATAGAGTAATGTTTTGTTGCCACACAACAATTTACTGAATATCATCGTGTCACAATGAGGCATGGATATGTTGATTTTTAACATGATAGTAATCTTAAATTGAAACAATACCAATATGATATTTGAAAATATAGGGGTGGGTGGGGTAAATTGAGCCAGTATGTAAATTGACCCGCCCCCTTTATCTAGGCAACTGTGCACATGTGTTGTCACGTGACCCTAAATTCAGGAAGCACCCATAATTTATTCTCTCCATCACAGCCATTTGGTTATCACCCAGGTTAAGTGGAAAATGTGTTTTTTTCACAATAAACCATGTTTTGCTTGTCAGGTATAATTACTGTTACGTCAAACCAAATCTATCCAGGTCTTAAAAGATGTATCATATACATGTGTGTTATTTAGCAAGGTGTACAACCATGTTAATCATTTAGCTAAAGATTAGTATGAATGAATACGCGAGACAGTTTTTGTGCCAAAAAGTGGCTGTGGGGCAAAGTGAGCCACATTCTGTGGGGTAAACTGAGCCAGTGATACAACTGAACCCCCCATGAGGCGCTAAAGTTAAGTTAGTCTCTGTAGTATAAAATGGTATTTCAATGTAGTTTAACACAACCAATTTTTACTTGCTTAGAGGACAACACAAGTACAAATTGGCTCATCTTACCCCACTCTCCCCTATCAAATAAATATCAATACTGCAATATAAATGTCATTAACGTCAGGCCCCAGTAGTGAAGGCTCGATAATCAGCTCACGGCATAGAGGTGTAAGCAGGGGTAAAGTGCTATTTTTATAAGTGGGGAGTGGACCTAACATAGGAGGGTCCGGGGGCATGCTCCCTCAGGGAGACTCTTTTTTAAATATTGAAGTTAAAAGCATCAATCTGGTGCACTTTGAGAGCAAAATGAAGAGATCTATGGATACATCTCTCAACACCCGTATCAAACAGAACTGTAAACAGATGTTCTTTTTCTTTATGGATATTTTACAAATCAATCCCCTTTTAAACTTTTTTTTTTTTTTACTGTCAAATAATATTTCATAACTGTTTTTAATTTATTCTCTTATTTTTTTATAACTATAATGATCATATAAACGTGTGCCTTGGAAATAATTGTTTACATTAATCGTGACCAAAACGTTTGAGACCCGGCCACTAGCTCGCTAGCACCAGAAGCTATCAACAACGATCTCCGGTACCGGTGCGCTCTCTCTCTCTCGCGCACGCACACAAAATTGCTCGTTCCACACACTCACAGAGCCGAGCTTGAATGAAACACAGAGACCCAGACGTACTGTATCATATTATTTT
>NW_011370105.1:258-6127 GCF_000735185.1 Notothenia coriiceps | reverse complement strand
GATATGGACATAAACGCGAGTGAAGTGTAACCGGACGCGAGAGAGATCAGATCAGCTGCTGAGTCTGACGGAGACATGCAGTTCTGCATGATCACCTGAAGCTCCACCCTCTGTTTAGCGAGCTGACTGGACAGCGCAAAATGCGTATAGTGTCATGAACGCAAGAAATCTCTCGTGGGGGCGCGCTCATGTGATTGGCTTAGAATTGAGGAGACATCTGATTGGCTATAGATAGAACACATTACAAGTGAATCGGCTGACCGTCAGTGGAGTCTCAAAAAACCCACACACGAATGCACAGCGATCCTTGCACAGAAAGCAGTTTGTGTTTGCAGATGCAGCGGTTTTAAACAGAAAACAAATATGTGAGGATCAAAAATACATTATGTAAAACTTTTTTCTGTATTTGGATTTTATTTACATGTATATGAAACGGAACACATTTGTGTGTGCATTGAAAAACACAAGTGTGGATCCGGAAATACAAGTGTGAATCCTTTTGCGGATCATGAAATACAAGTGTGAATCCTTCTGTGTGCATGTGTGTATTATGAGACTGTTCTGAGCCCATACAATACTGTGTACTAGATCAATTTGTACCAATATATTGTCAACATAATTCATATGTGCACAAGGTCAGCATCGGGTCAGCTCGAGTGGGTCTCAAAAAGCTACTGTAAATAATTAATCAACCTTTTTTCTGAAATGTTTTTATTGAAACAAACATTAAATAAATCACCCAAAATATCACAAGAAACTGTGCATACATCACACTGAAACAGATCACAATTCTACATTTTTCCCAAAGAAACAAACAAAATGGAAACTGACAATCCCCAAAAATCACAAAACGCAGCCCAAAATTAAACCTATATGTCCTTATAAACGCAAACACACAAGAAAGACCAGCAGGCCTAATAAACCCAAATAAACTTGAAAGATTACTTTTGTGGACAACCAGCAACCAGTTCCACTGTGCTGCCACCTTTTCAGGATTGAGCATTATCTTTGGTAATCCCTTTTTCATTTCCTTTTTAAATTAAATCATAACATTAAACTGGTACTGCAATATTCTCGACCAACATACAAAACAATTTTCTCTACTGCTAATTAAACACATCTTCAAAAGATAACCCAGTGGTTGTAAACATGTGAATACCTTGTTTCTTCTTAGCAATATGCTACTGCCTCATCAGTCTATGAGCTGACTTCTGGGTTATTACCACCTAATTTTTTTAACATTATGACATCGGCGAATTCATAATTTATTGGGTAAATATTTACATACAGTATTTGGTAGAGCGTTCCACCAACACTGGTAACTAGGGACTCAACCGTTTTACAAATGCCATTGGGAAAATCACGAGACATTGTAGGGTTTTAATTAAACAATGATTGAATTAATGGGTGTCTACCAAAGCAAGCACATGTGCCACAGGTCCATGCCTGTAGATGCTCTCCATATTTGTTTGTCACATGTTGGAGGTATTGGAATGAAATGCATTCACACCATTGCCTTCAGTTTTCTGGTTGAACATGTGTTGAGTGTGCATGAGTTCTCTCACATGTGCTCTTCTCTTGAACCTTAAAGATGACTGAAGCCATGATTGAAGTGTGTGATGTGAAGTGTGTATTGGAGAAAGGTGTGAGAGAGTAACATAGTTATCTGGCAGAGCTGAAACACATTTCATGGTCATGAATAAAATATAAATGCTATCATCTCCAACAAAAACCCCTCCAGCTGTTAAATGTCTGACAATTGTAAGTGGTCAAAATAATAATAATAATAATGTTAATCACTCATAATGATTAACTCAACACTGATTGGCTTTGTTTTGTCTGCTGTACCTCCAGTGGTGAGGTGGTGCAACGTCTGGCGCTGACAACAACAGGACTGATATTTGACTCTTGTCAACATCACATACTGTACAAATGAATGTGCCTGCTGCCTCGGAGATCATAATAAACAATCAGTCGTGTCAATAGCCGAGAGCACCAAGTACTGTTATTCCCAGAGACTGTTGTTTGTGACTGAAAACAAGAGGTAACACCCTATTAGACAATCCAGTCCTCTGAAAATGTAATTAAGTAAGTTCATGAGGGTACATTATAATTACATTTAGCTGATAGTTTTATTGAAATGAATGTACAATAGGTTCAATCAACCATGAAGATATGTACTCAAAACAGTGAGGAGCTTTGGAGGCAAGATACCAAACAGGCATGGTATTATTTTTAATCTGGCTATTACGTTAATACTGCTCTTTACTAATAATATATCCAAATAAAGCATGTTGTTATGAGTGTCAAATGACCACCCTACAATTGTTGAATTATTATGAATGGACCATGCATCAAAAAACTTTTTTCTCAAAAAGATAAGAGATCTTTTATGAAAGAATCAGGAATAGTGGGTAAATATTCTTTTCTAAATATTCAGGTATGATTCCTGCAAATTATAATTCTAACTGCTAACTCTGAAAATTCACAGAGATGTAACAGACTTCCCTTTGGGTGTATTTTTGCATGCAAGCTCTCTTATATTTCACCTTTTAATTGAATCCAATGTTGAAAACATATTGACCAATGGAGTGTTATTTGACAACATCACAGTCTTGTGAGACTGGTTAGTCTCTGATAAAATACAACATGTTGTAACACCGACAGTCAGATGTGTTTTGTTGTTTTTTCCGTCCAGCTTCTGTTTTTTGTTTCAGAGCTGTACACAGCCAGTAATCAACTGCCCTGCACATCGTCCCCCTGATCTATAGTCATGGCAGCGCTGCACCATGGGTATTATGTTTACTATTGATTACAAAAATAGACATGAAGAGAGAGAACAGAAAAACTGGCGAGCAGCAGGAGAGCAAAATAAACGAAATGTTAGAATGAAGAAGAGATTCAGCGATACTGATGTCTTTACTACAGTTTTTCTTATATGTTGTGTTCAATAAAAAAGAAGTCATACATTGAATTCATGGTTTGAAGTCAATTAACAAAATATTGTGTTTCAAACATTTTGTGCTGTGGTTAATCCAAGTAAAAACCTCTATGACTAAAAAGTGAATCTATAATATTGTATATATTTTCAGGGATTTTTTACATTTTGGTTGTTGCAAAATGTAAAAATGGCCAAATTAAAGGCTCAACATTAAAGCATGTAAGCATGCAACAGTACAAATATGAACCTCAGCTTTTGGATAATAGGGCCACTAAAATGTTGTGTGGTTAAGGCAAAAGGTTGAGTCAAAATGACTTTAAAATCTAAAGTCCTCAAACCAAATAGTAACTATAGTATTAGTAATAGTAATAGGTAACTGAACAACTAAAACATGATCAGAAGGAAAATAAGATGTTTCTTATTTTTTTTAATTATCTTTATGGAAATACAAGGTTTGCAGAGTAAAGCAGATTAAATCACCGGGTCCATTACCCTTTCCCACCAAAGTGGTCCCTGAGCCGATTTGGAGCTATAGTGCCTGATTAAGAACCGGTTCTTCCTGTTTCCACTGCAACGGGGCCTGCTCTTGGCTCTGAAAAACGGTTCTTAGCTGGCACCACTGGACAGCTCGTCAAGAACCAATTACCAAATAACAGGTTTACGTCGGAGGCTGGGGCGCTATTAACCTGAGAAATAACAGTTTGTGGTGAGTACACTCATTACCCCAATCTGATCAATGATGACATGTATAGCCGCATGTCATCGTTTCAGCGCTGGTTGTCTCGGTGGTGCCCAGCAAATAATGTGGGCCTCGTAAATAATTGGACAGCCTTCTGGGGAAAACCTGGTCTGATTAAGAGAGACGGCATTCATCCTACTTTGGAAGGTGCAGATCTCATTTCAGCAAACATTTCAGATCTTTGTGGACGTAATCCATGACAAAGTGGAGTTGAGACCAGGAGGAGGAGTCGCAGTTTTATATGTTCCTCTGCGCTCTCTCCAATAAAATACCCAATATTAACGGTGTGCATGTCTGCCCAAGGACAATTTAAAGTAAAACCTAATAGAGGTGTCACACATAATAACTTAATAAAAGTAAATGTAACAACTACTACAGTGCAACAAAACAGGAAGATTAAATGTGGACTCTTAAACATAAGATCTTTAGCATCTGAAGCAATATTGATAAATGATTTAATATCAGATTATAATATTGATATATGCTGTCTCACTGAAACTTGGTTGAGACATGAAGAATATGTCAGCATAAATGAGGCCACTCCACCCAGCCATATCAATACTCATATTGCCCGAGGCACAGGCAGAGGAGGTGGAGTTGCAGCCATCTTTGACTCAAATGTACTTATCAATACTAAACCAAAATTAAATTATACCTCCTTTGAAAGTCTCGTTTTTAGTCTTACGCATCCGACCTGGAAAACTGTGCAGCCAATCTTATTTGTTACAGTGTACCGTGCAACAGGTCCTTATTCAGAATTCTCTGAGTTTTTATCAACTTTGGTACTTAAAACAGATAAAGTAATTATCGTAGGTGACTTTAATATTCATGTTGACGATGATAAAAATAGCCTTACTGTTGCATTTAACTCTATATTAGATTCTGTTGGTTTCTATCAGAGTGTAAATAAACCAACCCACTGCTATAATCACAATCTCGACCTTGTTCTGACTTATGGTATTGAAATTGAGCAACTATTAGTCGAACCGCATAATCCTGCTTTATCCGACCATTTCTTAGTAACTTTTGAAGTACTGTTACTAGACTACAAAGCATTAGTCAAAAGATCTGTTAGTGCTATAGCCAAATTTAAGGAAGAGATTCCACCAATAATTAACTCGATCGCATGTCTGCATGTAGGGGAGGAAACATATACAAAATGTACACCACCCCAAATTGATCATGTTGTTGATAGTGCTACAGATGCGCTGCGAATAAAATTAGACTCTGTTGCTCCTTTGAAAAAGAAGAAAATAAAACAACATAGATTAGCTCCATGGCATAATGCCGAAACCCGCAAAATAAAGCAAAAGTCGAGACAACTTGAAAGGATATGGCGTTCCACTAAACTTGAAGAATCTCGTTTAATTTGGCATATTACTCTCAATGAATATAAGAAAGCACTGCGTAAAGCGAGAGCAGCATACTACTCTTCATTAATAGATGAGAATAAGAATAATGCAAGATTTAATAACCAACCAATAAATTAAAAATAGTTGATATCGAAATAGTTTATTCTTCCAGAATTCTCATTATGAGAATTTTTGCCTATCCGGACAAGACGGCGGGGCCGTGTTTGACTCTTCGGCATAAGTGTTTACACCTCGAATATCTTTTCCGAGACCGGAGAGTTAACATGAAAATCCTGAGATCCTTGGCTGTTGTGGACGAACTCCAAATATTACTCAAGAAATACTAACCGCGGACGTAATTTCCCGAAACATCCGCTCTTCTTCTTAAAATTTAAGATAGGACTAACATAAGATATCTCCACGGTCACATTCCGTCGGTCTTGTCCTCATACCACCAGGGAAAAGGATTGAGACCAATATGCTACGACGTCGTAATAACCTTAGTCGACTTCGCTGAACTGACTGGAAGAACCTAGTGTGGGACTAATTTAATTTCTCAATGTATTAGGTCGGATCCTTCATTGTTTACGTTACTGATTCAAAGAGACGTTAGCAAAACTCCAGTTTCTGATACGAAGGTAAAACCGTTTTAACCCCCCCCTAAAAAAGCATCTACCCTTCCATCGTCCAGAACTCTAACAAAATACACCTCGTCAATTTCCTATTTTAGGATTAGTTTAATAATTGTGGTTCTAAGGAATGTCAGAGTGACTCCGTTATACTTACGGTAGGTATGATCATATAGAGCTCGACACGCAGAGACAGCGGACCGAATGT
>NW_011370105.1:0-213 GCF_000735185.1 Notothenia coriiceps | reverse complement strand
TAATGCAAGATTTCTTTTCAGCACTGTAGCCAGGCTGACAGAGAGCCACAGCTCGATTGAGCCTTCTATTCCCATAGCACTCAGTAGTAATGATTTTATGTGCTTTTTTAACGATAAAATTGTTACTCTTAGAAACGAATGATCTCTTGCCTTTGACCAGTATAGTGTTATCAACAGCTCCTGGAAATGTAAGCTCTAATATTACACTAGATA
>NW_011370104.1:0-3053 GCF_000735185.1 Notothenia coriiceps | reverse complement strand
ATTGTTAGTTGGATGGTGGGAGATTCGAGCGAGAGATATGGTTACAAAAAAAAGTGTTTTAAACAGCAAGCCAAGCACACAGCTGATGCTGACAGCCCGCGCTCCTGCCGCTCGCTTGCGGCAGACCACGCTTGAAAGTTTTCTGGGGAGACGCCTGGACACGGCATCTACAAGCTTTCAACAGCGATAGCTAAATGGGTGGCTACAGCTTAACATTGTGGAGGACGAGGGACTCTGTGAGGATAATTTGGATCGCATCCAACGTGTCGACTGCACATCACAGCGCATTATTTTGACCCACAGTGGGAACTTCAGTCTCATGCTTTGACTGTTATTAAGACAGGAGCGGCATTTCGCCGACAACTGTAAACAGGCTTGTCTTTTTAAGCAACTGGCTCAGTGCAAAGAAGTAGACAGGGTTGGGAGAGAGTGTAAGAGAGAGAGGTTCCAGGTTGTTGTATTCAAGGAGAATATTTGTCATTGTTCAGAACTTGTTATGTTGAGAATATTTGTCATTGTTCCAATGATAATAAACAAACATTTGCATAAAGCATATTTGTCCACTCATATGTTGATAAGAGTATTAAAAACTTGAAAAATACTCCTCTAAGGTACATTTAGATTAACTATGGACCTCATGCGATTAAATATTTTAATCGACTAACAGCCCTAATTTTCTCACATTTCCTATATGCTAATATGGGCGATGTAGAATCTTATATGCATGTTTCAAACTGTGGAGCAAACACATGATGGTGCTTCAAGACAGATACAACAATGTGCTTTTGTGGTAAAGAATGTAACTGCAGGACTTAAGATGTCAGCGAGATAAGCTGTTCAAGTTGTGCGTGCACACTCAAAGTGTGTGGCCACTTGTATAAAAGTTCCATTCCGGCCATTCTTTCTTTGCCGAGTGAATCAGTTTGGCTCTTAAAAAGAGAAGAAAGTGAAAAGGCGAGGATAAAAAAAACGCAGTCAACAATAGTCGCTGTTTGGAGAGAAGTTGTTGCCTGGAGGCTGAAAGAAACTCTCTCCGACTCCCAAGAGAGACATTCCTTTTTAAAGCAAACTAGTGTCTAATTGGAAACATGACTGGGGTCAATATCGTATTGAGGATCTGCCAAAGAAAAAGCTATTTTCCATTTCTCAAGGCTTGGACAGATGGCTTTTACAATTCAGTTACCACTGTGGCAGCCGGAGATGTGAAAAAGATGAGGAGAGCATACCACACCCTTTCGTCTTTGCCCCTGGAATCAGATAACCCTTAAACCTATAACTGTTCATTCAGAAAAAAATCGGAAGTATTTTTTCATTTTCTATAGCAGCCTAATGTGAAAATAATTGTAATGAATGTGTTTCCTCCTCCTTCTAGACCAGGGGTCTCCAACTGAGAGCTACTTTGAAAAAATGAAAGTGGCCAAGACCTACTTGCATCACCTCGCTTACATTTATTCACATAGCACTCATCAGTTGAATTAAGCTACTTTTGTACACGGGTGAAATTGCAATACCCAAAGCTTATCAAAAATATTTACTTCACATCAAGGTCCAAGAAAACGACAATTTCTCACATATTATTATGGCCCACATAGTAAATACATCACCTTAACCTGTTAAGCCCTGGGCCTGTTTTTCAGGTCTCAGGCTCAAAAATGACATTCCCAGAACAAATTAACATCACATACCTTTAGATCCATAACAATGCAAGTAGCCTAACAGCAGGGACTGTTAGCTCCATAGCTAGCAGTGAGTGACCATTCAGACACTGGTTCACACACTCAAACGGACTTGTGTGCCTGACTCTACCAACAGGCTTTCATGATTCTGTTTAGATAAGCAAGTATAAGCCATTTTATTAACACGCTAATTTGATATGAAAATCAATGGAGGCTGAGTTAACTTTGTAGGAAAACCTACCGTCCATGATGCCCCTGAGCTGTGTTTTATTTGTTAACTTAATATTTTTCATTTCCTAAACCATCTATTTTCCTCTCATATTAACAGTGTGGATCATTGAGACAGCGTGGCGTCCAGATGTCTTATCCCGTTTTCCCACTTCCTCTGAGGGGACAGCACAGAGGGGGGTCATGAAGAAAGACCTGCACCAGCTTCATCCACGCTGGGTGTTGCTGTTATCACTTGCTCAGTGACATTTCATTTGACCTAATGTCTTTACATATACATTTAATAGATTTTATTATTATCCACCTTTTTGTTTTATGTCCTTTTATTTAAAACATTCTTAGAGACTTAATCTTCTGGTTAAAATTTCAATGAATGTAATTTGTATAATCACTCTTTTGTCTTTATTCTACATGACATTGTTAGATTCCATTCAAATCTGTTGATTATTCATATCTTCCTCAGGCTAGGAATAGTACATGGGCGCGGGAAGGGGGGTGCTGAGGGTGCTGCAGCACCCCCTAGCGGCAGGCAGGGGGTGCGGAGCTCCCCTGTCTGAATTATTATTTGACGGTTATTGCTGCTCCCGCTGTGCATAATCTGTGTAATATGTAGCCAATAAATTCCACATTGTTGGTCAAATAATATTTTGGCCTGCCCCGAATGTTTTTTCTGCCGCCCCGGACAATTCTACCTCAATAATATAATACATTAACCATGCTTTACGTGAACCTCATCAAGACACTAGAGAGGACGGCAGGAACGTAATTTCCCGTGTTCAGTGAATGCAACAGAGGGAAGACACCAGACCAATCAGAGAGTTGCATGGAAATAAAAGTGTGCTTGTGTCATTCAAGCTTGGCTGTGTGTGTGTGTGTGTGTGTGTGTGTGTGTGTGTGTGTGTGTGTGTGTGTGTGTGTGTGTGTGTGTGTGTGTGTGTGAGTGTGAGTGAGAGTGAGAGAGAGATAGATGCCAGCAGGGACCGTGTTGTTAGCATCTGGTTAGCTAGCTGCACTAACGGACATAAGGAGCTGTTTGTTCCACAACAAGCTGGAGGAGAGCTCTCCTCTCAGACTGAGAGGCTCAGGTGAGCTAAAGGACTCTGAGTGTTTAGATAGTTAACTTTAGTCTAAGTTAGACTGCCAAGGCAC
>NW_011370103.1:0-2333 GCF_000735185.1 Notothenia coriiceps | reverse complement strand
CACACATACACACACACACACACACACACACACACACACACACACACACACACCTCTCCACACACACACACACACACACACACACACAGAGACACACACACACACACACACACACACACACACACACACACACACACACACACACACACACACACACACACACACACACACACACACACACTCTGCAAGGCAGCTTTTGCTCTCCAAGCTTTTTCCTTTATCAGTGCAAGTGGGGTATAATCATTATGCATATTCATTTTACGCATATTTGTAATTAGTTCTCAGGCGTTAAGTGGTTGTGACAGTATTTTCTAAACATGAGAGTTTAGAGGAGCCACTTTTTTGTATTGAATTTAACAGGGATGTGCAGGGGTGTGTGTGTGAAGGTGTGTGTGCGGCAGGCACGTGTGTTTGCATAATGATCATTCCCCTATGTCACAGCGTCTTGAGGTTCTCAGCATGCCAGCTGCTATCCTCTGCTGAGGGACCGCACACACATACCTACACACTCACATGTCACACCCTCTCTGTTTCAACATTATCAGCCAGCAGTGCGCTTCTGTGTCTTCCTCCACTCACGTCTCGGACTGATGCATGTGTGAGCCTCCAGGAGAGTGTGTGTGGCGACAGAGTGTGTGTGGCGACAGAGAGTGAGCCCTGTGTGATCTCTGTGTTCTCTCTGTTGGCTCTCCTCTGATACACTCTGTTCCCAAGCCATTAGTGGCCCACTGGACCCTCAGAGAGACTCCGACTACAAACCCAAAAGGAGCTCTTACTGGCATGCACTGAAGAGAAACGGCACGCTCTGCTCCATTAAAAGCATTTAAACTTATTTTGGTGAGCCTCACAGCTTTTTCTTTAACCTTTGGATCTGCACGCAGTCTTCCACACACACAAGCATAGACATATAAGATTCCTCTGAACTGTAGATTAGGAGCCAAACACAGCTCCTTGGCCCATTTCCTGCCATACAACATGAAAAGCGATAACATGTTTTGACCTGAAACTGAAATCCAAGAGATGTCAGTGTTTAATTGAGATCATATATTTGGCTTCTGTGCATCTCTTCGGATGTCAATTATTTATTTAGATCCGTCCCTGCTCCTCCAATCCAACACTTTCAACCTCTTTTTGTGCGAGAATTTATAGCGAGCATTCTGGTTGTGCCCCTGATTTGGCGCCAGTTACTGAAGCCTTTTCATGCATTTACATCTAATTTTTTTAAAGAAGAGGTTTCGGGTGATTTACAGAAAGAAAAGGACAACATGGTGCTGCACAATGAAGTAACATTAAACAGCAAATTTGACGAAACTAATTTAGGGCTTTGCAGTGGTGGATTATCCAGCTCAGGAAATATTCGAGGCTGTGGAAGTTGTTTTTCATGCTGTACTAGGATGAATGGCAGCAGAGCCTCTTTTATGTGAGGTGAGAAGAGGACTCATTCTTGACAGACTGTGCGTAGAAAGAACAGGAAGAGTAGACAACCCTGCCCTTTGGCATAAATGTATGATATGATTATTAGATCGCTTCCTGTGGGCACAGTGGAGTGGTTCTGCATAAACAGTGTGCACCATTAAAGTAGGATGATAGCTTGATTGTATTATGAAGATATGAAATTCGATCAACCTTTCACTTCGGTCACTTTCTTTCTATGAACATCGTGAAAATGAATTCTAATTGCCCACAAAAATGAAACAAATCATTTCCAAACACTAATTAATTTCCAGACAAATACTGATTGCTCGGTCAGTTTCTAAGTCCTCCTGTAGCTGCATCATAAGGAAAACATCCCAATGGTTTGCCATCGGAAATAATGAATGTGTGAAGGAAGTGGTCAGAGAATAACACAATGCTGCTATCTGTCAGATGTGTTCCATCATTTTACAAATAACATCTTATCAGGTCTGTAGAGAATGTGTGTTTTTCTCACAGTGCTGTCAGACCTTCCTCTGTGTCTTCTGGTATTATATTTTGGAAATCTCAGTATTCTGGACACACAAGAAGCTGGATACTGGATTTAAGAAAAAGTAATTCAGAGAAATAACAACATTGATACTCAATCAATCAATCAATGTTTATTCATATAGCCCAATATCACAAATGTTACATTTGTCTCAGTTGACTTCACAGTGTGTACAGAATATCAGTATGACAATACGACACCCTCTGTCCTTAGACCCTCACATCGTACAAGGAAAAACTTCCAGAGAAAACCCCACAGTTTAAAGGGGAACATGGGAGAAACCTCAGGGAGAGCAACAGAGGAGGGATCCCTCTCCCAGGACGGACAGACGTGCAATAGATGCCGTGTGTAAATCGAAAAGATAATACAT
>NW_011370102.1:0-268 GCF_000735185.1 Notothenia coriiceps | reverse complement strand
CAGACAGGTTTTTATATAAATGGATCAGGACTAAAAGAGAGAGAATCTTTTTTCCTGAAATCTTTCAGAGCCTCTTTTCACAGAGGGGACACGTGTTGATGTAGAAGAGACATGAAGAAGAGGGGACACATGTTGATGTAGAAGAGACATGAAGAAGAGGGGACACATGTTGATTTAGAAGCGACGTGAAGAAGAGGGGACACATGTTGATTTAGAAGAGACATGAAGAAGAGGGGACACATGTTGATGTAGAAGAGACATGAAGAAG
>NW_011370101.1:0-2694 GCF_000735185.1 Notothenia coriiceps | reverse complement strand
ATTGAAGTATGAATGCTTGTTGTGTGTATGTTGTCTTCTCCTGAATGTTGTAGGTCTCTTGTTGGTTTTTGTATTTTTGATGGCACCATAAAAAAGGGAGTTCTATTCTATTCTATTCTATACTTGGTGGTGGGCGTGTTCACTGATGGTAGTGGTTATACCTGACTGCTTTCACCTGTTCTCATTTTGCTCCATTGCTCGAACAAACACGGGACTTCACATGATCGTGTGCTCTGTAAAACCAAAAGCCAACGTTAACATTTCTATATGCAACTTTAATAAGTAGGTTTTTTTTTTCAAAACCTAACCAAGTGACGTAGACTGCAATCCAAGAGAAAACATGTCATCCTCGAAATGTAATTGAGAGTGCAGTTCAGTTGAATGTGATTTTGTAGGAGACAGGTTTGCTTTGTTTGAGGTGTGTCTGGGAAGAATTGTCCGAAAGCAACACCCACTACAATACAGTGACACAAAACTTTGAACTCTGGTCGGACAAGGAACAACTCAGTCCTTAATTGGTCACGTTTCCAAAAGTCCTGTGCTCAGAGAGTGGAGATAACGATATGTTTCGCTGATACTAACACTGCAATGGATGTGCTTCTTCTTTTTCTTTCTCCTTACTAACCCAGGGACGAACACACTGGCTTCTTGCTCAAATAATTGAACAATATGTGAGTTAATTTCATATAACACAAATGTAATCCCGATTTAAAATATGGGACTCCCAAAAGATTCAAACCCCTAGACTTTTGCTTTTGGCTATTTCAGCAATTGATTGATTGATTGATTGATTAGCCAAATCTGTGAAGAAGGAAATACACACACACACACTCTAAGTCTCTAAGTCACAAACACATGTCTGAGTTGACTCCCCTGTGAGCATCTCGAATAAATAATTATAATTCTCCTCATATGTCAGTTGTTGTTTTGCAGTGAACAAGTTTCCCCTCTGACTGCAGCAGACATTCACACTTTCAGCTGCAACACTAACGCATAAGACAACCAGATAGCTGCCGCAGTGTGTGTGTGTGTGTGTGTGTGTGTGTGTGTGTGTGTGTGTGTGTGTGTGTGTGTGTGTGTGTGTGGACCTGTCACTCCAGGTCGAGTGATGTTGATGTGCGCTCAAGTGGCATGACTGTGGCTCTCTATGAGGGAGGTATGGCACAGAATCCAGACTTGAGTAGGACATGGTGTGTGTGTGTGTGTGTGTGTGTGTGTGTGTGTGTGTGTGTGTGTGTGTGTGTGTGTGTGTGTGTTTGGATGGCTTGGCAGACATCAGATGAGGGGATGTCATGCCCCTCAGACTCACACACACTCACACACACACACACACACACACACACACACACACACACACACACACACACACACACACACACACACACACACACACACAAACATCCATATCCAACAGCATCGAGCATGAATGGTCATTCAGCTCCAGCCAGCAGTATGAAAACAAGTCAAAAGGAGGAAGAGGAGGAGGAAAAGGGGGAGGATGAAGGATGGGGTCTCGAGCCAAAAGAAACACGGTGGGCTCGCCTGTCCTCCTTGTCCTGATGAGCACCCCAGGCAAATATTCTGTGAATGAGAGCATATTTTGGGGGGCTACACTTCCCATGTTACCCTGCGAAGGAGAAGGAGGAAAGGTGACTCATCCATGATGTCATTCACACGAGATGAAAAATATTAAATGAGTCTCAATGGGTATTAGAGGACGTGAAATTTGGCATGCTTTTTAGTCTGGTATTTATATTAGTGTACAACAGCACTGCTCTCAAGTTTTTATTTTGCACGGTCAACATTTCTTGCTTGTTTGTGTGGTCCAGAAAGCACTTTAATAATGTACTAACATCTTAAGTGATGCAGAACTTAAATAAAATAGTGAAATATCAACAAATGTCCAAATTCATGTTCATGCTGAGATGTAGATAAGAAGATTGATACCACTTTTATTAACTGTCTCTAAATAGCTAGCAGAGCAGCTGATTAGCTTAGCTTAGCATAAACGATCGAAAGAGATATAACGCCTGTCTGAAAAATCCACCTACCGGTCTCTTTAAAGCTAATTTATTATCATGTAAGGCTATGTCCTGTTTAGTCCTTTTTTACCTAAAGTTGAAGGCAGGAGGTCACTGCTCTTAGCTAAGTAAATAGTCTCACATATAACCCCCGTTGAACTATAACTTGTCATGTTCGCGCCTGTTTTGTTATGGAATAAACAAGATAAACCATGTTAATTAGTAACGTTGCTGGTAGGTGGATTATTCAGACAGCATCAGGCTATCTGTTCCCCTTTTTATCCCGCCTTTATGCTAAGCTAAGGAGTTGCTAACGGTAGCTTAATATCAAGTGTAGAGACATATTGAGTGCAGTGTTGCCAACTCCATAGTAAGGAAAGTAACTATTGGCTGTCCTAAAAGTAGCTAGAAGTCGCTAAATGACGTCATCGCCTAATTTGCATATTTAGCAATTTGCACATAGTTGTAATGGACGCCGAAGGAGAAACAAAAAGTGGGAAAAAATTGATTGATTTTTTTTTTTTTTTTTTTAATGTTTGGCCATCACTTGATGACTTTAATGCTTTGTCTACTCTAGACCAACATTACATACATACATTTTGTCCAGTGATGTTAAACAATTAGTCACATTTAATCAAAATAAAGTGTTATGTGGGATGGAATTGCTACCTTC
>NW_011370100.1:0-7261 GCF_000735185.1 Notothenia coriiceps | reverse complement strand
ATGAAGAGGAACAAATTAAATGGTTTGAAAATGATATCTATGTAGGTGCTGACGCTGTTGGCGGTTCTAGTGTTAACAGACATTTAAATTAAATATGTGTGTAATGGCAAATGCCATATATGATTTTCTTACCTGGAATTCTGCCTTTTTGAACAGACTTTTTGAGTCCTAGCTATTGTCTGCAGTTCTGGGGTTAATATGAATCTAATATGATTGTCATCGGTCTAAATTAGATTTCAAATGATTAACTGTGTATGTAATGAAGGTCATAGTGTGGGTTGAATCCATTTTCATAAACAATGTCTTTTAACTGATTTAAATGCGGAAACTGGGTTTATTCATCAGAACTTCGTATGACTTGACTTGACTTGTTTGACTCTCACCACAGTGACTTGGGACTTGCTTGATACTTGTAGGTCAAGACTTGAGACTTGCTCATGACTTGCACATGTAGGACTTACTCCCACCTTTGCTAATAAAGGACTGGCTTATCTAAAGCCAGTTGAGTAGCACTTGAAATGTTTTGGCTCTATGAAACCTGATGTACTTATATGATTCTGTTTTCTTCAAGTTTGTATCTTCTTGGTCGAATGCACTGATTGTAAGTTGCTTTGGATAAAAAAAGGGTCAGCTAAATGCAATGTAATGTAATGTATATAGAACACACAACAGGACAGGGCAAACCCCAAAAAGCATAATAGGGCCTCTTTAATAACCTCAACCAATGACTAGGACTCAAATGCAATGACTCAACACAAAAGTACAAAAAAAGAAGTCTTTACTAAATGTAAGGAAACAAAGTAAAACAAGAAATCCCTCTTGAAAAGGAAACACTTAGCAAAGGTTTAATGTTTAAGTCTATAAAACTTGGCTCTTGGTACACACTACATAGCGTTCTCGGCTTGGAAACCATTTGTTTCTTGACATGGCATAGAACAAGACAAACTGGTACAGGACAAAAGGAGACGAGGAATATTTATAAAAGGGTTAATAGGACACAGATAGCAACAATTGATGGTGGGGCTGATAATCACACAGGAAGTCAAGGGCTCTGAAAAAAGAGGGAAAACAAATGAAAACAGGAAGTGCATGACGAGACTAGACATGAGTAACTGTACCCTAACATGCAACAACAAGACATGAATCTATAACAAACTAAACATGACGACTAAAACAAGAATTAAACATTTTACAAAATTGGCAATTTCCATGAAAAGTTGATATTTTGAAGCTACAGTTTTCACTAAACTCATGTTAAAGGTAAAATATGAATCTGGCGAATAATCAGTAACCCCGGCTGTCAGATTAATGTAGAGGAACAACTGAAATGTAATGAAAGAGCGGTACAAAGTGGCTGAGAATGAAAAGTATCTGGACCTGTAAACTCTAATTTAACACAGCGCTGTAGTTAAAGCTCCCAGCAGCCTCGGAGCCGCGCAGCGATGCGAGATAACTCCCCGTGTCACAGGATGCCTTTTAATAATGGCCCGGATGATAAATTGCTTTAATCAGAGGAGCGGGCTTCTCCTGTAACTTATGATACAGGAAGCTTGTGAAGAGAATTGTTACGCCAAGCCTCATTGAGCATCTTAATGTGAATCTTTACGTGTCCGCAATTAGATTAAAGCTGTGACACGGCCTCCTCGCTGCTTTTCCTACGCTGCGATGGATGGAGGAAGCTAAAAAATGGACGTGTGTGTGTGTGTGTGTGTGTGTGTGTGTGTGTGTGTGTGTGTGTGTGTGTGTGTGTGTGTGTGTGTGTGTGTGTGTGTGAGAGCAGGAGTCAGTGAACGGATCAATGGGAGTCATTATATGGTGCTTACCGTTTGGCCAGGTCGTGGTGTGATGGATGTGTTGTGGCAGGTAACGGTGCTCTGCAGATGATGAACTCAGATTTGTTTCTCTTGTCAACAACACGTCCAGACCTCATCTGGTTCAGCGGCCGCCAGCGGAGCCTGAAGGCCTCCTCGTGCGCAGCGTTTATGGACAAAACGGCACAAATGTAACCAAAATAATTGATGATTTGGGGACAAGACAGTAGTTTAAACACTGACATGAAGTTTAAAAGGCTTCTCAGACGTGGATCTCTATAAGGAATGTGATTCATGACGACTGAAATACAAGATTCAAGGCTTTTATTGTCATGTGTACATAGCTACACTTATGACAATGAAAATGTTAGGGTACAGGCTCCTTCAACAGTGCGACACAATAAAACAGATCAAATAGTACAAGTACATATAATAACATATAATATAATACAAGCAGTGGCGTTTTCTCCTGGAGGCCAAGGGAAGCCAGGCTTCCCCGGTTTTTTCGGATTGTAGTTATAATTTTAATAAATAAATAAAAACACTTTGTTTAGTTTCGGAAATTCTTTGTTGTGTGTTGCTGCCGGCCCGTCTCTCCCCGATTCTCATTGAGTATTTTATAAAGAGTGAAACAGCGCCCCTCTAGATGTTATGGTGAAACAGTAGATTGTTGATTTAGTTTGTGAATGAATGCTTATTAGAGTTTCGGCTGGAGAGTGCGTGCGGACCTGTCGGTCAGATAACAGGCGTGTGTAAGTCCTGCATCTGAAGAGTCAGAGAAGAAAGGCAAATAAATAGCACGTTCTATATTCATCGAGTAAACTTGTAAAGGGTTTACTCAAAATACAGAATCCCAAATTCATAACTCAGAAGAAGTGAGTCGTGCTAACCCTTACAACATTTATACCAAGGGTAACTTTCTGTTTATCTGTTGTACAGGAATAAAATTCATTTAATTTTACAATTTCAAAGTTTGCAAAGTTTATGTTTCGTGTCTTGTGATAAGTAGTTTGAAAAGGTTGTTTCAATCCGGGAACTACAAAAAGAAGAATGACTGACCCAATTTTCACAGGAATTATCTACTACACGAATTCCTTCTTTTGTTTTTCATACATTGACAAACTCAAAATGTATTAACATTTATTGACATTTTCCTTTCTTATAGTACATTTACAAAATAATCATAAAACACAAATAAAGTGTCTTAAATTCCTTTTACACAATTCATAAATAAAAACATATACTCGCTATAATCCCTGATACTGTTTTTTAATTTGTGCTGACAAAATCAATACCACTATAATCTCGTATAAAAGACCTAATTAAGTAAACGTCTAATAAAAAGAGCCGTTGAAAGAAAGAACCGTTAAATGTGTCAAAAAGAATATAAAATATCAGGTTAGGCAATAGAAATCTTATGTTTTCTATCGACTAGAGAATATAAAAGGAAACATGTTTTTTTTTTTCGTTATGTTACGATAAGTGTTACACAACGACAACACAGGTACACATTGCTCTGTGGCAATGACCTCGAGAGCAATTGCACAACATACATCAGTAACATGACACACCCATATAAAAACTGCTGTTGAAGGGACAAGGGTGTACATACAACAACGACTAAACACTACGTGGCCCACGGGACACAACAGAAGGAGGGGGGAGTGGACACAGAACAACACGACTACTACACACCCATAAATCCGAGACAAAGGGACAGACACCTCTCCCACCACCCACACACACTCTAGGATCACCGACGTCCCGACGAGTGCACTTGTTCGTCCTAAACTCCCGACACACATTATACAAAAATTATTTACGGGTGCAGCCCAATATAAAAACTGCAAGACGGAGGAACGAACCAGCCCGGCGAGTTGCTAGTCAGAGTGTCAGAAGAACTGCAAATTGTAACGCAAAGTAAAACCTTCCGTCAGTGTCTTCGCATTGGTCTTTTCTAGTCATGAAACCCCTAAAAGTACCCATTTTTTCCAGAGTGTGATAAACTATAAACAAACTACGTACGCAAGTAGTGGACACTCAATTAATATGGAGAAAAAATAAATGGAATACATGGAACTGGCTAATGTAAAGTAAAAAATTCTTGAATAGGGTAAACCTTGATTACGTGGTCGTGAACGTTACCAGACCGAACAACAAGAACTCAGACATAGAATTTACCAAATAACTGAACAACAATTTAAGCACAACCTATTTTCGCAATTGAGTTTCTTTATATTTCCAATTTGTGGACTTTGAACTTTCCTTGTAAGGTATTGATACGTAGACAAACGTTGAATAGTTATAGGGTTGTGAACCATTATATCTGATAAGACGTGATGAACATAGTCATCGCACCGCACCCCCCTTTTGTAATCCCCCTTCGGTTATTTATGCAGGCAAAGAAAAACCCCACTCCACCAGTTACATTATTGCCCATTGGTCTACTCACTAATGTCGCCGGGCCATATAAAATGTGGTGTANTTATGGAGGGTGGAGATTTGGAGTATTTAATCAAAAATAATTGTACTAAACTTCCGCTACAGCAGCAACAACAAATACAATCTGATGACAGGCCAATGCCCAAACTGGAGCTGTGTACAGCGAGGAACAAAGGAGCGAACCGGACGTAAAACGTTAAAGGTCTCCTGATTTAGTTCGCGAATGAATGCTTATTAAAGTTTCGGCTGGAGAGTGCGTGCGGACCTGTCGGTTAGATAACAGGCGTGTGCAAGTCCTGCATATGTATGATACAAATGTGTGTAAAATGATACCGGGTGCTGTTATCACTCATCTGGTTACGTTATTACATTGACCACCTCACCCCAAAAGAAAGGACGTATTATTGGCTTCCCCTAATTTTTTTCCCACGCCACGCTACTGCATGTCAGCGGACTGGTAGCGACACAACCGTTAGCCCCGCAGTCAAGCCTCGTCGTTCTGATAGCTCCGCCCCTTCGCTCCAACCCACCTCCCTCCACCCACATCTACAGCTGATCTACAGGTGAAAATTACTTTTGCGACACATTTATCGCAAGAAGTGTAGCAAAAGTCAAGACCGCAGATTCGTCGATTTATACTGCCACAGAGCAGATTCGTCGAGTTGTAATGACTGATTTGAGAGGTTGTAATAACCAAGTTGCAGTTGTAATGGAAAATATATTAAAAAAGTGGATATTTTATACAAGTGTACATTTGGTTCACAGTTACGTGGATATTTTATTCAAGTGTAAATGTATGCACACAAGCTCAGATTTTTTTTCTGCAAGTGCTCACATCAGGTTTTACACGCTCTCGCATTTTGCACCATATCTACCTTCATACATAGGACAGTGGAGTTTATTTAGACCACTGTGAAATGTGTGAATTTTTAACCACATAATCTCAAGGATCACTTGCTATGAAACAGTATCTCCTATATTTAAAACGACTTGTGATCATGTCACTGAGTAACACATTGTAACAACTAAACTGTCTCCATGACAACTACTGAGGAAGACTGTGATGTTTTCTATAAATGTGTGATGGAAAACAAGAGTTAATGGAGTTTTAGTAAGGAATGCACTTTAACATCGACTCAACATGGTAAAGGTAGCTCCAATATCTTTTGATGAGCAATTTGTATGCATTTTTGCAGTATTTAAGTTTTTTTTAATTTATATTATTTAAATGAAGATGCTCAGAAGTTAGTTTCATACAGCTGAGAGGAGTTACAAAACTGAAACAACCAAAGATATTTAAATTTGTAATTTAAACTTCTCTTATTCACTTACTTACCTCTTGTACACGATTTTGAGGTCCCTCCATTCCAAGAAGCTGCACATCTTGGGCTTCCTGGCCAATATGGTCTGGACCAGGTCTCTGGAGATCTTCTTCCTCTCCTTATCAGACAGAGGCACATACCATTTCTGTAGCCGCAGCTTTCCCTGCCGGCTGAATAACAGCATGAACTGCATCTGATGGAGGAAGTGTATTTAACATTTATCCATGGCAAAGAAAAGATACACACTATTTAGAGAGAAGGAAGGTACATACACATATAACAGGAAGGACTGAGGGGCAAGCAATCACCAACCATGTAGCATTTATGTTATTTTTCCATGTTAAGAAAGTTGATTCAGTACATGTAATGGAACAAAAAATAAAAATGTATTAATGTATTATTCGAGGATAAAACGACCTATACGTCTGATCAAATGTATCTTTGCTCAGTTTTACGTCCAGGAGGCGTTTGCACAAACTTCCATTAGCTTATGTTAGCTATCTTTGCTAAATTGCAGCATATTAACAGCAACAACACGATAGGTGTGTATATTATGTGTAATTTGCACCCCCTCCCGCGACGCCCAGCTAACGAAAGCAGACACGAGAAGTAAATACGACCCTTACCTTCGAGTTAGTCACTTGGACGCCAGGTAACTTCAGTATATTTAGGCGGAATACATAACCAAAAAGAGGGAACAGATATGTCTGTCTCTGCAGGTTAGCTTCTCCTCCACACTGATGCTAAACTAGCTAGCGGATGGTGGTTGATGGTGAGACGCCGATGAAGGGAGCGGTGCTCTGATTGGTCGAAAAAGACACAGCTGTAGGATTTGATTGGCTTAAAGGTTCCGTTATTCCAGTGCTGTTATTCGTTACGTTGCATACAGCAGCTGTGGCTTCCTGCTAGGACAGTTTACCACTTGTCATTGTCACTTCTCTTTTTTTTTTAAAAGAATCTAAAACATCACATGATATCCCAACAAACAAATTACACTTTACACACATAGGAATTCAGCAAAAACTAGGTGTGAAGTAGATCATTAAGTACCTTAACTGAAGTACTGCAGACCAATCTCACCTGTCGCTTACTTTCTTCAGGTGAGAGTTGGGAGGAAGAAACAATGTAATATTTGGGCCCATTTTCGCTACAATGAGGCGGAGAAAAAAAGCGAATGCATTGTTTTATCTGAAGTCAAGCAATGTGGCCCCATAATGGCCGTATCTACCATTGAGGTCACCGAGGTCCGGACCTCGGTAATATCTTTCGAGCTGTATATACAAAACTTGTGAAATAATTGCACTAAACGGGGTTCTTTGCAGTACTTCCATTTACTGCCGATGGGGACGCTGCATAACTACGTAGCCTCGATTAAAGCAAACAGAAGAAGACGACATACATCAACAAACCACTGCAGCCCAAACTTGTACCGGAGCAGCGAAGGAGTTATGAAGTATCTAGAGATCTGAGTCCAGTGGCTGCTTGTGTTTCTGTTCATCAGAACATCATATGACCAGCAGATCCTGTGTGAACGCTCTACGTTAGTCAGTGGACGTCCGACAACACGCACACTAACTTATATTGCAGCTATACTTTGGTCTAAATTGCGTGAATAAACTAGCTGGAGAGCCAAAGTTAATTACATTCATCCAATATCAGAAGGATTACCTTTTAACAAACGTTGTA
>NW_011370099.1:0-1694 GCF_000735185.1 Notothenia coriiceps | reverse complement strand
CACACACACGCGCGCGCACACACACACACACACACACACACACACACACACACACACACACACACACACACACACACACACACACACACACACACACACACACACTTAAAACAACTTTATAAATAAATTAGTTAGTGTGTCACAAAACACCTGACTGAAGTACTGTATTTAGGTCGTTTTCTTTAGAAGATGTTGGCTTACTAAAACCACAGTAAAGAATACAAGTATAAGTCCTGCATTCAAAACATAACTTACAGTAAAAAGTGTGCAAGACTTCAGTGAAACTTGATTGTGCTGCTTGATTGTTAAAAGTTCCCTATCGATGTTTCACTATGACATGACCTTTCTGAATTAGTATTACTGCTGCAGTATGTTGCATGTTACTGCTGCAGCTGTTTATTATCAAATCAAATCATCATGAGTCTCTCATATCTCTAAAAAGTCAGCTTTACATGAGTTTCTCAGAAAAACAGCCCTGTTTTCAGTTTAGTGACGATGCATTAATCCAGGCTTTTTAAAGACACAAACATTCAAAACTGTCAAATATTTACCTCTGAGAATAAGTACAACACCTGCTTTATGTTTTGGTTGCTGTTCTGGAAATGGTATGCAAATGAGAAAATAATTAAGTATGTAAAACCTCATCTGCATTTTAAACCAAGCTTTCATTTAAACAGCGTTGACATGATCTGTTTTTCAAAGTGTTTGAACACGAAAATGTTATATATACTATATATAATATACTCTATATATAGGTATATGTGTAGGTATATACAGTAACTATGGAAATCAATACTCCTTGTGCCTTAAATCCTGTGTTACAGCAGCACAAACTCTGATAAACTACAATGTTTTAACCTCATATCTTTATGTTGAGGACACATTTTCACTCATAGGTTTTCCTCAGAATATAAACCACATATTTATGCTGTCATTTACTTTCCCCTCTGGTTTGGATTGTGAATTCAAAACATTATTTCTATTTTGCTTACGATACAAACAGAAACGGTGTGAAGACATTTGCTATTTGTATTTATTGAGTATGCATGACCTCAAGATTTTAGGAATCAATGCAAACAACACATTGAAATGAAGCTCAGCGCAAGTTCAACCAGCAAGACCGTCTTTACTAATTCATATTACTATGTCCATGTAACTCTCTCTCCTCTCAATAAGTGATCGGGGGCGTCACTCCACAGCTTAACCAATCGCTCTATTCTCACAAGCCTATCACAGCGCTCCGCTAAACCTTTTCAATCTGCTCTCCCCTCTGACAGCTGTCATTTCAGGTGACTCGACGCAACCCTCCTCCACCCCCTTTTCACCTCCTGTCCCTCTGAATCCAGGCTCAAGCTAAGCCCCTCCCCTTCAGACCGAACCCAACTATCCATTCACCACCACCAGGGTCAAGCTAAGCCACTCCCCTTCAGACCGACCCCAACTATCCATTCACCACCACCAGGGTCAAGCTAAGCCACTCCCCTTCAGACCGACCCCAACCATCCATTCACCACCACCAGGGTCAAGCTAAGCCACTCCCCTTCCGACCGACCCCAACTATCCATTCACCACCACCAGGATCAAGCTAAGCCCCTCCCCTTCCGACCGAACCCAACCATCCATTCACCACCACCAGGGTCAAGCTAAGCCACTCCCCTTCAGACCGACCCCAACTATCCATTCACCACCACCAC
>NW_011370098.1:0-4071 GCF_000735185.1 Notothenia coriiceps | reverse complement strand
AATTCAAGTCATTTAAGAATTAAAATGTTTACATAACATGTCCTTTATTACATTTAACCTGTTGTGGAAACATTTATTGATCAAATTGATATGAAACAAATGAGATAAATATCGCTGTGACACTGGTGTCACATCGGGACTTTACCCCTAAACTTTCACAGTAAACCCAAAGTGACATATGCACAATTAGAAATATGATTATGATCTGCTCAGTTAATTTAGCTGATTCAATTATATTGAGTTAATATGTTCTTATTCTTCAATTCAAAGAATGTTCAAACTAATTTAAACCAAAAAATCATCCTCGTTAATTAAGTTAAAAATAAGAGTTATTTCACCATTAAAGCCCAATGTGACATATACGTATGTATTTCTTGTCAGAAATGTGTTCTCGGTGGTCTATTTAGTCTAAATGATGTTCCCCTTAAGTTTCCCAAGAGTAGAAATGGGTCCGGGTTCTTATGGGTTTAGAGAAACTTGTTCACCAATTAAACTTTTTCTTGAGGTTTCTTACCCAGAGCTTTCAGTGCTCTTTTCCCACCATCTATCTTTTGAGAAATATCCACAATTAAGACAATAGGGACTTCACCAGTAAAACAGTGCCCCTCTACTTTGCGAAGGATTGAGACATAAACACCTCCTTTTGCTCAGTTTCTTTTGTTAAGCAAGGGTGAGGTCTGCTTTAAAGAAAGGGTAACAACAAAAGAAAGAAATGTGATCCATCCGAGAGCAAAGTGTCCTATAATGGGTTAAATATAGTTTCTAAGACCTCTGAACTTTGACAGGAGTATAATAAGGAGAAACACAAGGTCTGTGACAGTTGTGTTGTTTTGTGAGTCTAAGTAAATGTGAATGTTTGCATAGTTTAACTTAAAATGATTCTTATTGATCTTAAAGCATCTGGCTTAAAAACAATTGACATTACTTTAACTTTTTTTAAACTTGTTTTCTTTCACATTCAATTGAAGAGTGGAAGGGTGTTTATTTATAGAAAAATGCGTAAAGGAAATCAAAGTTTCCTTGACTGGAAACATATCAGGAAGCCATCACAGTAATCTGCCAGGATATTACACCTTCTCACTGACGGTGTCGTCTGTGAAGCAACAAAGGATCACATGTCACGATGAGTTGCATTAATGACAGGAATGTGTCATTGTCCATGGATAAAAGTTATTTCAACTTCTTTGATTTGCCCTCACTCATAAACTATCAGTTCATTTTATTGAATTGTTGGCATTTTGTTACTGAAAAGTATAGTTATATTTTTTTCTTACATTTAATATTTATTTAAATTTTACCGTTATATCAATAAAAGAAAATCAGCTTAAATCACTGACTTTATTTACAGATACAAATACTCAAGTAATAGGTTCTAGAAAGATGTTCAAAAGAGCCATTTTGTAACTTTGGCATACTTGATGCTCAACGTGTGTTTTTATGAATGTAGGTCAAGAATTTAGACACCAAACGATTTAACATTACATTTTAAATAAATCATTATCCGCTAAGGTATGTAATTAAGCTCAACATGTAAACTAGATTAAACTTGAGATTCAGTTTCTAACTTATTTTGTATATATTGATTGTTGTGCTTTTATTTAGGTCTTAATGCGTGCAATGTGTCTGTTGATTGTTTATATATAGGTATATACATATTTGTATATATATTTGTAATTTTGTATTCAGGATTGTGGGAAACGGTATTTCGATCTCTCTGTCTGTACACACAAATTGGAAGATTGGCAATAAAGTTGACTTTGACTTGACTAACAGAGGTGTTATGTCTCTTTCTCAGAGAACCAGAATTTCCTCTTGTGTTTGTTTCCCGGTTTCAACGCATCATGCAGGTCGTCAGTCAGGTGCAGAAAAACCTGTTCCAGGATGTTGCAGAAACCCCCTAATCCTCATTCCTCCTCCCTCCTCTCCTCCCCCCTCCTCCTCTCTCATCCCTCATTACCCGCAGCGGCATCAGTGCTGATCATTCTCACAGGAGCTCTCACACACAGAGGAGCAAAAAAAGCTGAAGAAACTTTCTTTAAACTCCACGTCTGACTCTCACACCTCAGGTAAGTCTTTATTGAAAACCAGATTACTGAGTGGTTACTTTTAATGTTTTGTTATTGTTATTTTAATAATATATAGCCACTTCTTTCTCTCATTGTTGTTTGCTGTGTGATTTCAAAGACCATTGTCCTACTTCATGATGTTTTTACTTTTCCTGGAATAGATTAACGATACTGAGAAATGTTCTGGTTTACAGATTATTAAAGAACTCAATACTAATTTAAGTTTGCTAACTTTCTTGGCTCGACCAAACATCGTTTAAAAATGTGCTATATAAATAAAACTTGATTTGATTTCTCTCAAAAGCATGACAAAGAACGCAAGATGGACTACTAGTACTAGAGTAGTGTATAGAGTATAAAAGTCAAGTCACGTCAGTCGTGATTGTTTTATTTCCGTATATCATTTTTAAACAGGATTTCAAAAATGTATTAACTCTAACAATTATAATCCATTACTACAAATTCTGTATTTGTAAAATTCATCTTGTGTTTTCAAAATGTTTACAATTTTTGCTTAAATGAAAGATTCATACAAATATGAAATTCGATCAGGTATGAATATGCTGTGAAAAAGTTTAAATATCTTTGGGATTGATTCAGATTTTCGAATAAAACTGAGGGTCAATCGGTGATGGAAAGGCTCTCAGATCAGACATGTTCAACGTTAACTCTCCATTGTTTGTCGATCACTGTCGTCCTGATAGAAATGGAAGGAGGATTGATCGTATTGGCCGCTGCGTTGCTGCTCTTTCTGTCACCAGAAGTCCAGAACGGCTTTCATTTGTCTTTTTCCAATAATACACAGGTGGGAGTTTTTTCACTTCAATCCTCTGAATGTAAATAACCAAATTACCTGCTTGACCTTTGTACTTCAAACAGGTAACCAACAAATATTTGTCCAAAGACCAATTTCCTTTGTATTTTGAAGTGTTGATAATAATTTACAAATACATTTTTAAATGTAGCAGCTCTTTAATAAAAGGTCAGGTTGATCTGTATAGTGTAGTATTTCAAATCTGCCGTATTTCCTCGGTCTGGACTTCTCTTTCCTCTTTTATTGAGAAGTTGTTGACGCAGCCTGACTTCAAGACTCAAATTCATAACTTTGCTAAACAAAACCATAAAACATGGCTCTGATTTTAAGAGGTCTATAATAATAAAAGTATCAATATTTAAAAAAAAATCAAGAACAATTCTAAATAGCCTAAACATTGACAAGTACTGGTCAAGATCCAAGATCCAAAACACAGTGGACGCTACACTTCCCATAATGCAACTCAATAGTTTCTAGACATCTCACAAACTTAAAAAAGCTTTTTGAAATATAATTAGGACATTATGTAACATGCTGAGTACTCTTCGCCATGAGTAAACTGAAAAATTGTCAAATTGGTGAAGTGTAACTCAGCAAAAAATTAAACAAAAAAAGACCATTTAATAAAAAATGTTGACAGAAATGTTTGAAGTTGTTGGTTTAATTTAAAGGTAGTGTAGTTGCAGTATTCTTCTTGCTGTCCTGAGTTTGTATCCTCATGGTTGATTGCTGAAATAGTAAATCACTTTCTGCACAAAATGTCAGCTAAATAAAATGTAATCCAACTACAAAATAGATGAAGGAAAGAATGAGGCCAGCTGAGAGTAGCCCCAGATGTTTAAAGGTCACCTTTTAAGCAAAATCCACTTTTTCATGAATACTTTTAAAAAAATGCTTAAAACATACTATTGATTTCAAAACTACACACAAACAGCTATGTTTTGTCCTTAAATACCCCCCTAGGAATAGATCCCTAACACACAATGAAGTCCATCATCTGATCATCATCAACATGTGTCCCCTCTGTGGAAAGAGATTCTGAACGTTTCAGGAAAAAAGATTCTCTCTCTTTTTGTCCTGATCCATTTCTATAAAAACCTGTCTGAAAATGAGCTGATCAGATTTTGGCCACTTTGTGATGTTGGCTTGTGTAACCATCAGCCAATCACCAACCAAGGTAACCCCCCCCCC
>NW_011370097.1:4805-12822 GCF_000735185.1 Notothenia coriiceps | reverse complement strand
TATATATATATATATAAACTCCCCAAACAGGCGAAAACCTACCAGTTTCACCCACTGTCTCTGCCACCTCCCTCCATGCCTGGTTCCTCCGGTTTGTATCCCGGTAAATAGTTCTGGTCGCAAAGAACCGGGTGATTTGCTACCGTAATTTCTCGTTTGGAATATGAGGAAATGAACTGCGGTATGTCTCTCTCCCAGCTTGCACGCGGTTTGATTGGCTAGCGCTTGTACTGTCAGATTTGCATTAAACGGGATTTGATTGGCTGACGCTTCCACCTCAGCTTCAAAAGTTGAACATTGCTCAACTTTTGAATCCTGAAAATCCTGGAAATCTTCGCTTTGCTTCCCCACAATGCAGTTCGGCGAAAAGCGAGGCAAAGTGACGTCACCCCCATTCAAAGTCAATGGGCAGAGAAGCGTTGGAAGATTTTTTTTAAGCTGCTGTGTAGACGTACCGTAAGTGTGTCTTTGTCAATGTAATAGTCACATTTTGCATACCTCATGACAAGAATTCAGGGTTAGTGTTAGGGTTATAAAAAATTGAAAAAAAACACTTATTTCTCTTATGTAACGTCCACACTGTTCCGTCGCCTGCTTCAACAGAGACGCTTCCCATTCACTTTGAATGGGGTGACGTCAAGCTTTGGCGAACTGCATTGTGGTTCCGTTGCTTCGCTTTGCCTCCGTTGCACGCGCTGAAAGTTGAGAAAAGTTCAACTTTTCTGACCAGCGGGCCATTTTGAATCGGCCCTCAACAAATTCAAAAAGTATAATGGAGTATGGCTCACAGATGAAACTTGTGTTTGCCTTATATTGTACTTCTCAAATATAGATGAAAACAGATATTACACAGTATTCATTTGTTATGAAGCCCACTTTTCAAACAATTCAGTCAATTAAAGTTGAAAATGTTTTCTATCAAATCTAAGTTGATAAGAAAAAAACCCAGTAACTTATTTCCATAACACGCTCGAAATAAACCCTTCCTATTTCCTCTTATTATAATCAATCTGAATCTCCTGTTTTAAGGAATGAGCTGCTAACAAGATAAATGAAACCCTATGGAGAGCTGTGATGTACAGTATAAGCTGTTTTTTTCTTACAGCATTTTCAAGGATTAAGCATAATTTACCTACATTTGATTTATTTTTCTGATTTATAACTTAACTTATCGGGAATATACCTCACCTCTAGTGAGTGGCCCAGCGCTTCGTATGTTTTTCTGTATGTGGCCCTCGGTGAAAAAAGTTTGGACACCCCTGCTTTAAATGAATTATACAATGTTTTCTTATTTATTTTCTAATAATATTTGCTAAACCCCAAAAGATAAAATTAGAATGTGCTAAGACAAGACACCTGAGGTTAAAAAGATTATCATAGGCAATGCTTTGCTGCTGAATCTAATAAGGAAACTAGGTCATTCTTTCAAAGGGTAAGCATTAATGCTCTCTCATACCTAACCCTCCTGAAAATCAATTTGGATGTTCACAAAAAGGACACATAAAAGTATGCAATTATTCATAGACCACAATTCTTGACCTCTGATAGTTGGACAATTCAATAATTCATAATCCATTAAATTTGAGCCTTTAGACAACCTTCTTTTTGAAATAATATCCTAATATTTTGCATTGACAAATTTGCTGCCGCCAGAGGGGATTTCAGCATTTGTATTTCAAGGTTAAAGTGACCGTTTGAAGCCAGGAGAGAGAGACACACACACACACACACACACACACACACACACACACACACACACACACACACACACACACACACACACACACACACACACACACACACACACACACAAAGACACAAACAGGTACTGTAGTGAAGGAAGTCCTTTAATGGTGAGGAAACAGGCAGAACTGGCAGAAGGAGATAAGACCCCGCAGACGGTGTTCTGTACGAAAAATGAATTGAAAACAAAATGGGTGGAGGACCGAAGAAGAGAGAGGAAGAAAGGAAGAGAGGGGGTGGCGATGGCGCGGGAAGAGGGTGAGTGAGTTATCAGCCATGCAGGATAGTGGTACACCTCATCTCTAGTTTGGGCGGCGCTTTTGCTTCTTTTTTTCTCAAGATAACAGGCGGTTCACTCCAGATTGTTGCTTTGAGTTTGTTGAGCTATTTGGTGTTTGCGAGATGTGAGCTTGTGGTCAGTACTGCAGGTAGATTTTTAGTCCTGTGTTACGTTCTTATAACAGGATGACGTGTGGAAATTGGCTAAACTGTAACTGTGCAGGCAATACAGTCCTTTATACAGCACATTTCTGTAATTGTATTTAAATATATATAGTCCTGCTAACACTTTTTATACTCTGAACTAGTTCCATTAATTACCGTATTTCCATATTCAGAGACCGTGACACTTCTTTTTGTCTGAAGATTGTCTTGTTTCGTTTTACTTTTTTTACTGAGGCCTGCAGTATATTTGGGGTGCACCAGTCTGCCAGCATTGAAGTGACGAGACTCCAGCAGTTTCTTATATACAGCCCTGGATGTCAGCCATTCACATGGTGTATGCCACCCAGTAGATCACGTTCACCACGGCGAAAGTGAAAGGGAACACGGCCCTGGCGTAGATGTCGATGGTGTCGGCATCAATGGGCTTGCAGACGCATTTGGAACAGCACTTCTTGTCCTCCGTGCTCTCCTCCGTCTGCCGGGATCTTCTCCTCCTGGGCTCGGACTCCTCGCTGCCGCCCTCCCTGGGGATTTCACTGCTGGAGCGCTTGGGCCGCCCGTGGCGGTTGGAAATCATCACGCCCTGGTTCATTCCGGTGACCGACAGGGAAAACAGAACCATGGCCTGTTTGCCGTTCTTCACAATGGACTGTATGGAGGCAAAGAGAGAGAGGCGTGTCAGCACTTTCTGGGGCTTTACAGGCAGTTTTTAATCAATCAGCAGCAAATGTAGTCAAATCCTGCAAAATCGTTGTTTCAACCATCAGTCATCTAGTTTAATAGTAGTCTAGAAAGGAAATACTAAAAGACAAAAAGAGATGGAATGATGTTTTAAAAATGCATGTTTACGCGATTTGAATATTGCACCTTCCACAATTTCTTCATAAAAAATCCCAATAGATCTAACAGTGAAACACTTCTTGATTAAACACCTTGAATGTTTAGCACCATCTGTTTACACTCCTTTCACTTTATTATAGAAATACTTGGGCTTTTTTACATATTACAACATCATCTTTTGGATTTTAGTTTTAATAAAACTTTGACCCATCTACTTTAGATATAATGATAATGAATCAACAATCAAGAACAGCAAAGAACAACTCCTGTCACACAACACATTGGCTAGTATGTGAGTCATTATTAAAGAAACAATGTTATTTAAAGAGCAACTTTCAGGTTTTTTACTACATTTATGCTTAACCTTGCCTGAAAATTACAATTAAAAAAGTTAATGCAGGATTTTATATGTTTTACAAGACATAAGGGCAAGAATTCAGAGGAAAAGGAGCCGTTTTGAGCTCTGCTACTAAAAACTGCTTTTTCTTTTTACGTCAAACGCGTCATATTACGCCACATGGGGGAGCAACTTTCTCGGACTCGTTCTCTGCCCAATCCGCGGTAGTAGTTTGTAGTTGGTTTGAGCGGTTGTGATGTAGTGAGCTGGTATTTTTTTGGTAATTTTACATTGCATTTCACCATTTTTAATCATGGTGAGGACATCGAGTCCACAGTTTCCCTCAGGGGAAAAGGACCGGAACTAGCTTTCGTTCCTGGGTGCGTTGTACATCCACCTCCCTGCAGCACATACTCTCCACAGCTTTAGCAGGAAACCGTATTACATCTCTCTCCCCCCCTTCGCTGCTCTCTCTCTCTCCCCTCCGGTACACAGTACCATAAGACATAGTGTGGAGTTGCATTAGGTAACGCTGTGGTGGCTGTACTGCTCCAGCCATCTACTTTGTGTTTGTTTCCCCCTGTCTGTGTTGTTTGTGTGGGCGTGGTGGCTGTCACTCCACTCACCTGCTGCAATCAGCTGTGCACCCTCCCCGACTACACACCTGCTTTCCATCAAGCCATTTACAACGGCATATCAACGGAGGCTCCACAACCTTTCTCCGCCAGATCGTCAAGTATCAGCCGTATCTCGCGTCTCCCCTCCGATACACAGCACCGTAAGACGTAGTGTGGAGTTGCATTAGGTAACGCGAGATACGGCTGATACTTGCGCATTAGTTTCTGTTATGGATCAGTATCAACAGTCCTGCCAGTAACGTTACTATATTATCAATGTTACCAGTATTTTACAAAATTAAAACCGGGGACATTTTGAGTTTTGCCGTCAATATATCATTAACATAACCAATTTTCTTCACTGTTAAAGAAAAAAGGGGGACAATTCTGGTTCAATGTAATTCGTACATTTTAACTGTTGGATACAAACAGAAGGACTAGCTCATATGANCACCCTGTTTCCATCAAGCCATTTACCAACGGTCTTATCAACGGAGGGCTCCAACAACCTTTTCTCCTGCCAGATCGTCAAGTATTTCAGCCGTATCCTTCGCGTCTTCCCCTCGGTACACAGGGCACCGTTAGTGTGGAGTTGGCATTAGTGTAAACACTGTGGTTTAGCTGTAGGACGAGTATTAAGGCCCAACCACTTAGAAAAAAAATTATTTTTTTTTGTGTTTAGGTCGTAATTTAAATAATTACGAGAATTTTAAGGTCATAAATTACTTTGGAAGATTAAAAGTCGTATGTTTTCATAAGGTGACTTGAGAAGGGAAGGACAAACCAAGCAGCCCGTTCCTGCCAATAAAAAATGGAGGGAAGCAGTACTTTAGGGGTTTTAGGTTTTTTCTTTCAAATTAAAAAACGAAAAATTTACTTAATCTTTTTGGGCCACATCCAGCATCAGATTATCATAAGTATTAGACTTTGAAAAGGTGTGCAATGGAAACCATGTCTATTTATTTCGAAGAAAGGAACCAAACGGACTTGGAGGGAGATTGTCTCCTTTCTGCAGGAGGAAATGGCTGGTTCTGGCCGACTACAAGGCTATCGGTTGGTTACATCTACGAGCTGTTCAAAGGGGATTTGTTGTTTCAGAAGAAACGATGAGACTTGTAATCAAGGCTTTCGATCCAGAAGGAGTCTAACGATAGCCTTGTAGTTGGAATCAGATGAGCTCCCCATTGAAATCAGGACAGCAGATCTTGCCGGCGCAGACTTGAAAATCTCTTTCCAACTCCAACTTCGAGCGATAGAATTATTACAAATCACTTATCATACTAATAAAGGACTGGCTTATCTAAAGCATGTTGAGAGCACTTGAAATGTTTTAGGCTCTATGAAACCTAAGTACTTATATGATTCTGTTTTCTTCAAGTTTGTATCTTCGTGGTCGAATGGCACTTATTGTAAGTTCACTTTGGATTAAAATCGTCAGCTAAATTGCAATGTAATATAATGTAGTCGGCCAGATCCAGCCGTTTCCTCCTGCAGAACGGAGACAATCTCCTCCAAGTCCGCTCTCAAGTCACTTATGGAACTACGACTTTAATTCCGACTCGTAATTATTACTTTATTTCTCGTAATCATTACGACTTTGTTTCTCGAATATACGACTTTATCTCGTAATTATGACTTTATTCTTGTAATATGACTTTATTCTTGTATTATTACGACTTTATTTCTCGAAATCTCTCTGTTTTTTTTCTCTAGTGTGGCCCGACATAGTGTGGAGTTGCATTAGGTAACGCTGTGGTGGCTGTACTGCTCCAGCCATCTACTTTGTGTTTGTTTCCCCCTGTCTGTGTTGTTTGTGTGGGCGTGGTGGCTGTCACTCCTGGCTCAACCTCCACTCACCTGCTGCAATCAGCTGTGCACCCTCCCCGACTACACACCTGCTTTCCATCAAGCCATTTACAACGGCATATCAACGGAGGCTCCACAACATTTCTTCGCCAGATCGTCAAGTATCAGCCGTAGATACGGCTGATACTTGCGCATTAGTTTCTGTTATGGATCAGTATCAACAGTCCTGCCAGTAACGTTACAATATTATCAATACTACTTTAGTTATAGCCTGATATATGATAGCTAACTTTACAATGTTGTGATGTCACTCACCAAGACAGCTGCTCTGTTTTCCACTGGTTCTCCACACACCAAAGCTCCATTTCTCTCCGATGGCCGTTATTTTTTCTAATCCTTGGCTGCTCCTGGTCTCTTGGACGCATATCAGGCTCATAATTATAATCATATGCATTTGAATATATATTTTCAACCTCTTCTGTGTCAAAACTAGCATTGTGATCCATGTTTATTCATACGTTAGACCGGCCGCTCTCCCCCATGTTACGTCACACGCGGGAGGTCACGTGCGGAGGCTTTTTTATGCAGAAGTGAAAATGTCCTACTAAAACGATGCCAGATGTCACTGTAGTGTATATTTCTGTATATTTTTGGGAAAATCTAGTGTATTCATCATTTTCCTACACATTTATTCACTGGTGTCTCTAACCAGCAAATTGCTCTTTAAAGATCTTTTAAAAAATTGACACTTTATTTCTTTTGAGCAGTTAAAGAAGGATTTCAATATCCCACAGTCATGTTTCTTCAAATATTTGCAGATACGTAGTTATGTCAGGACCCACTTCTCTCTAGCAGCCCCACAGAGTACCTGGATTGATGACTGTTTCAATATGGATTCCTGTGACAGGGGTCTGGTGTCTGTATCTATATGACATATTCAGAGGGTCGCCGCTCCGTCGCTTAATTCACTTAATGAGGCAATGGGAGGAAGAAGCTGGGAATAACTATATCAGTACTATTTTGGTAGGCAGGCAATTCGCATTTGTTCCACTCATCCTCAATTGTGCATCAGACATGGGCTGCTACAATGTAAGGTTTTGGCATAGGTTTACATCTATTCTGCAAGTAAAAACTGGCCGATTTTTACCCAGGCCTGACCCCAACCTGCATCAGGTGCAGTCGGCGGACACCGGGCCAGCCTAAGGGTCACATGTTTTGGGACTGGTATATTTAAAACCTTTTCGTACATGTAACACGGCTGTGGATGCTAACCCATTTGACGCATTTATTTGGCGTGAGTCACACAGGAGACACGAATAACAACTGGATCAGGCTGAGGGCTGTGGCATTCTCTACCCTCATTGCTAGACGTCTGATACTCCTTTAGTTGGAAGAGGGCCGACCGCCACTCACAAAGCGGCTGGGGTAGAGGAAGTAATGGTCCCATCTTAAACTTCGGAGCAGCTAAAGCCACATCACCCGGGGCTCTATTGCAAAGTACTATAATGTCTGGCAACCATTTCTGTCCTACTTTTGAGAACGGAATTCTCTTAACATTGATAATAATGTAGCAACCCCCCCCACCCACATGTTTTTTATTCATTTATGTTTTCATTTTTTACTTTTGGTTATTTACCATGTATTTTTAATTCAATAATTTATGTGTATGTTTACTTCTTATATACATATTTTGTACTCTTCTGGATGTCAATTAATATTGTGATATACTTTCTGTGTGTGCTGTATTTTTTAATGTTGAGTGGCTACCTGTTTGTTATATTGTGGAAAATCAATGAAAATATTTTGAATAATAAATAAATAAAATAATAATCTTTTGCGATGAGGGAAAACCAAACTGGTAAAAATGCTAAACTCATTTCCAGGTTTTGGACTCATTCCCTGCACCAACTCTTTAAAACATGTAACCCCTGCAGACTGACCTGAATCCATTCTTCTTACACCATACTGGATGGTATTGCTGTGGTTAAGACAAACGTTATGAAAAGGTGATTAAAACGTATTCATTAGCTGCAGCTGTACCAGACATTATCAATGCAGGTGGATAATAATCATGGACAATGTCAGATTACTAATAACAGACCAATATCGACCTTCATAATATTCAAAACAGTCACCATTGAGTTGACAGCATTTAACGGCCTCTCCACAGTCATGTCGCACATCAATCCTCTCCACAACGAGTTAGCACTGGGGCAGCAAGAGAGAGCAG
>NW_011370097.1:0-4767 GCF_000735185.1 Notothenia coriiceps | reverse complement strand
TTGTTACTTGCTGATGGGAGTACATGATGGGAAAGATTTCCTCACCTCAGAGCTTAGCTTGTTGGCCTTCACCTTGGCCTTCTCTTTGAGCCTGTAGTCAGCGTTGTAGTGAGCGAAGGCGTACTCGATGAGTGCCGCGAACACAAACACGTAACAGATCCAGAAGTAGACATCCAATGCCTTGATGGCCGACGCTCTAGGAAGGGAGGAGCGGGCGCTTACCATCAGGGTGGTCATAGTGAGAACAGTCGTAATCCCTGTGGAAAGATCCAGATGTAAAGTACAGATTAGGATGCTGTTGGTTTTTTGCCATGCTAGCAACACTGCCTAAGTATAGCTGTAGAAAGCCGCTAAAATAGTATCATTAACAGAACACACAGGCTGTGAACAGAGAGACAATATTCTGTCTTCTGCTACATTTCATTATTGATATTCATCATTTTCAAGAGGAAAAATAGATTATGTTCACAATACTGGAAGGGAATAGCACTAATGGTTTTTGATGCTTGCAGCCTTGGTGACACTTCTGGCCAGGTATCAATCTCAAATATCCACTTCTACACATAACAAATCAATATCTAATGGGCCTATTGCCATACATATTATTGAGGATATTGTGCTACTTACAGGATTAACTTTTTCCACCTGGGACATTTAATGAGCTTGTGCCATTTTCAGGACATTTACACAAGAACTCTCATTATCTAAATGTCAGTCTGCAATGAACATTAGGAAAATAAAGCACTTTTTGAACATTAAATCATTTTAAAAGGTCACAGTAGAAGCAAAAAATAAAAATATTAACCTGAAAATATACAATCTTTTTAAGTTAACTCTTGTTAAAGAACGGTCTGAAGCTCTGCACGTTTCTACAGATGAATAAACAGCCATTTTGAGGTTCCACTTTTTAAAATGTAATCTTAAACGTAAACTCAATCAAACTAATACCAACCCAAGGACACACGAGCAGGGACTGCTGTTTGGCTGATCCAAAAGGACACCCAGGACATGGCGACCAGCAATATGGATGGCATGTATGACTGTATGATGTAGACACCTCGGTTACGCCTCAGCTCGAAGCGAAGGCTGAGCCTTGGAAACCGTCCAGCTGGGAAGACAGAAAACAGATACTGTGTTTAACGGCTTTCCCGAAGAAGCTTATTATCCATTATGAAAATATCCAATTGTTTTTCACAGTCCAAGGGGCACAGACTAGTTGAAAAACAGCTTCATGCCTGGCTTCATGCATTCCTTCTATGCATAGAATATAACCACAGAAGTGCTTGAATAAAAATAAAAATCAAGAAGTCTTCGAACACAAGATCCAAGCCAAGTCCGAAACTCAAAATCGTACATTATTCATAGAACATTCCCTCACATGCAGAGGGCTTGCAAACCAGCTCTACGGGAATGAAAACCTTGAAAAACATGATGGATGCTAACCAGATTTGAAGTTCATCATCTCAGTGACAAACCGATAGTCTGTGATGGTGAACTGGGAGAGCTCTAGTTTGTCCAGGCCGTGGATGTGCTTCTGACTGTCCGACCAGTGGTACACAATGTCCTCTGAGGAGTAGCCATCTAGAAATAAAAAACTGATGTCAAGACATTTTATCTGTCCAAAGGTGCAGTTATCTGAGGGTTGTAGCGGTAATGGAGAAAGCTTGTAACATTGTAACCTTTCTTTGGTGTCACTTCACTTTGGCATGAACACGTCAAAAGGAATCCTGAGAGCATAGTTGTTCGTGAATGTGTAAAGGAGGGAAAAGATGTTACCACTTACAGCTTTCCAGGTCCAGCATACACTCCTGTTCATCCATAGGATACTTAGTCAGGTCCATGTCACAGGCCACCGTTGAAGTGATTCTAGGAACAAAACAGCCCAAATAATCAACCTATATTGTTGATTCTTTACAAATCTACTGACCAACATGTATTACTAAGAACTCCTGGTTATCATTCACATGGTTACAACTTGTCAGACCTGGTATCTTTCTAGAGACATCGCCATCCTCTTGTTACCGTAAATAATGAGGAAGAAGAAGTTGTTTAATAAGAGAAAGATACAGAAAGACCCAATACTTTGAGCTGCATTTGATGATTTTCTTTGGCAACTTTGGGAAAGTGAAAATAATCTATAACTACAATATGGACATATCAAGTAAATTGCGCATATTTAAAAAACAGGAAGTACTAATTCATGTTGCAGAAACAGACAACCATTAACATTCACTTGGAGTCGTGTTGTTGGCCAACTGGCAGATGCAATTCCGATATTCTCCTTTTATCTCCTGTGTTTGGTTTCCACCAACTTCTGAGAAAATATTTGGAAATAAAGCTTACTTTATGTTTGACTATACTAAGGAGCCAGACGCTAACTTTGCCTGCTTCATCATATGCTATTGTTAAGAGCAACAAGAGTGAACGTAAAACTAGAACAAGTTTAAAAATGCCAAAAAGCTCCCAAGAGCTAAGGGGAACTGAATAGGTGGGTGATACATCTTTATGGGATTGTTTGTTATCCAATCAGATTAGTCTTGCCTTTTGTTGACTGATTTTCGAATCATGTGTTTTGTTCTCATTGGACAGAACACGGTTTGTTAGCTTGTTTGTAATTTGAACTTTCAGCTATAATTCCATTATAGCCTCATGTTGCTTTTTTAGCATTTCTGAGGCGATCACCAAGATTCTTCTGCGTCTGTAGGTTTTGTATCATGATTTATTGGAGGAAACCAAACAATTATATGCAAGTCATTCATTCAACTCCCCCATATAGCCCAAATTGAATGATCCTTTGTTTCAGAAGCAGAATATGTAACCTCTACTACAACGATTTAACTGTGGGACTGACTGTTAATAAAGCTCTGATCAGAATCAGAAACAGGTTTATTGCCAGGAATTGCTAGGAATTTGACTTGATGTCATGGTACATACATAAAATATAAAAAACAAGACATCTCAACTATAGTATAGTCAACTCATAGTTGACTATTCAGGGTCACCTCTACATTACTCATTACATCCATTGTTGAGATAGAAGTATTGATTATAGCAGCCTGTGTTAAAATGTTCACTTGCCAGAAAAACAACAGAAAACTTTTTGTTATTTATAGCAGTTTTGGGAGGCACTGACAAGCAATGTCATTCTGCCAATAGAGACGGCAGATAAAAACACATATAAGGGATATTTGTAAAAGCAGTGACAAAGAGCATATAGTTTGTCATTTCTATCGGAGTGTTTTTATTTTTATAGCCGTCGAATGGTTTTGTTTAAAATGTCATGGATTCTGCAGACATACTGACAGTACCACTTTAGCTTCTGTGAAGATTCACCTTGATCCATTTTACCTTCACCTTTCCATATTCCCCCTCATCCGACGTCTCTTTGTACAGTCACATCAGAACATATCCCACTTTTCTTAAGGCTTCTGAAGTCACCTCAGAGAAGATATTTACTTTCAGATCATGGTATGGATCATGAGGGATTTTCAAACCCAAAAACTGCAAATAAGAAATGCCTTTGCTCTCAAATGTCTAAGGTTTTGACGGCTTTGAAGAAAAATAAAATAAGCAGGGACTTTCCTACATACAAATACAAAGATCCACATCATGGAGTGCTTTCTGCCCCCCTTGTTGTGTTGTCTGACTGTCTGAGTGTGAGAAGCAAAGACAATACTCAGTGTTCTCATACCGGCTGCTGTATAGAATGACTCCATTTGGCTGCAGGCGGATCAGCTTGTTCTCCACAGTGACATCGTGGAACCAAGCAGATTTGGCGTTGACGATGAAGGTGTCGGGTAGCCAGAGCTTGTCCACAAATCGACTGTCCAAACCCAGCGTCTTGTTGGTGTGATTGTAGGACAGGCGGTCGTCTTTCCAGCTCTGCCGCAGGTACACGGTCATGGTGTAATCCTGGCATGAACAATACAAATTCAAACACACAGACACAAACATATAGGCTGAGTCATCGGCATCGGAAGACATTCTTTCTAATACTAGTTTCAGTATTAGAAGAAGGAAACTAACTTTACATCAAGAATCTTTTTTAAACAAAATTCAATGCAAATTGTGTGGTTTAAAGTGGATCTAGCATGCTATATTTGAATAATATAGTGTAGGACCATACCTATATAAGGCATATTTATACTTTTTATTTTTCAAAATACCAAACAGATCATCCATTTTAGCCATTCGTCATTTCGCTCAATTTAACACTGTCTTTGCACGGGTTGATTCTGTGAGAACAGCACCATCTACAGGCCTGGCATATGTACAACAGCATCTCCAGCGCTTTCGAACGGCAATGTCCGTGGCTGTCTCCTCCTGATTGGTGGAGTTGGCCCAATAGCCGTAGCGCCACTTCTGTGACGTCATAGAAGTGTTCAAATCTGGATCAGTCTGTATCAGATCCGTTGCAGCCCCTTTGTAAGAGATTTGGGTACGGAGGAAAATAGAGAGGGTTTTGTTTTCTGACACTTGGTGAGTTCCCTGGAACACCGGGGACACATATTCATGTATAAAAGACGTACTAAAGTGTATTTTGCATGATAGGTCACCTTTAAAGGTGGCGCTACGGCTATTGGGCCAACTCCACCAATCAGGAGGAGACAGCCACGGACATTGCCGTTCGAAAGCGCTGGAGATGCTGTGTAGTACATATGCCAGGCCTGTAGATGGTGCTGTTCTCACAGAATCAGCCCATGCAAAGACAATGTTAAATTGAGCGAAATGAGGAATGACTAAAATGCATAATCTGTTTGGTATTTT
>NW_011370096.1:0-2299 GCF_000735185.1 Notothenia coriiceps | reverse complement strand
TATTACAAAATAAATCATTATTATATTAATATTGGCAATGACAACCGACCGTCGGGGTAGCATTTGCTTGGCATTTCCGGGTATATCTCCACTGGTTGGGCCATGTTAACAATACCGTGTAACGTCATGTTTGAAGGGACGAAATCGTGACATCTTCACGTATCCCAGCAAGGTAAATCGTCACATGTTCACGTCTTGCTGTGATACCGGGTTGCCTATATAATACCATCCATTACATGACATATTAAAAATGACGATATGTCTGAGAATGAGATTGTTGCTAAAGCTCTTACCTCAGGGTTATCTTGAACTCTCATTCATTCTGAACACCGCTCATCACTCAGTTTGTCACAGTCAAATCACTCCTCAGAGGGATGTATTGTAAGGAAGTGCGCTAGGCTGCGACGGGCAGTGACGTCATCTGTCCTAAAAATACTTTGGGAAAGAGAAGTCTGTAAATCAGCGGATAATTTTTTTAAATGTTAATCAACTTCCCTGTACGAGCATTAGAAAAGCCCTTATTTAAATCATAGGTCCAAAAGTTGTAAAAAGCGCTAAAAGCTGAATCCAGAGTCACATTTCCTCAGATCTGGGTACTTTTGCTGTCGAGAGTCAGGACACCTTGGCTTCATATGCCACTATGCAAATTGAATGAACAGTGTCCACGCCTCCAACGACGTATCCTGTTGTCTTTATACATCCGTGATGTATTGGTGCAAAAAGTATAACATTTCCTAAGAAAATCTGGAGAAGAAGTCAAAATGTTTAGGGATAATTTGAGTAAAGAGTGTGTGTCTTTATCCAGGCAGGCCAGAGAGATCGTTCTGAAGTACGAGGGCCGCCTGACCAGAACCCGAGGGTACCAGACTGCAGGAGCTGACGTAAGAACACACACACACACACACACACACACACACACACACACACACACACACACACACACACACACACACACACACACACACACACACACACACACACACACACAGATTTGATCCCACGTCCAATAAAAGCTGTGTATATCAGCGAAGAGGCCGTCCATTAGATAGCTGGAGGACAGCAGGCCAAGGTCTAGACACAGTAGCAGAGGGAGGGCGGACCTTAGACAGCTTTATTACATTATGGACTGGACATAGTGATCCCTTAATGGAGTCATGTTCACCCCTTTACACTCCGGTGCTCTGTGCTGAACTTCACACTGCTTGCACAGTGAGGCCGGTGGTTTAAACCGATTACAGAAGGTTCAGTTAGAAATCCCTTTTACCTTCTACAAAATATCAAAAGTCATCCTGTAAGTCAAAAACTTCTGAGGTCATGTCATTCTTCACTGGAAGAGATATCATGGCAATGTGGAATATATAACACTGGATACGTTTTTATAAAAATGAAGGCAATACAACTTCACTTAAAGACTATTATCATGTAAGTGATCTTTAATGAGGGGCCCCTACTAAGAGTTTATCAACTAAATCAATTACCCAGTAACAACACGTATCTGTCCAGATACGGGTACTTTTGCTCTCGAAAGTGAGGCCATTTTGGCTTCATGTGTCACTGAGCAATTTTCATAGGAATACACAGGGTCCCGCCTCCAACGATGTATCCAGTTCTCTCTATACATCCATGGTGTCTTGGCATGTAGCCCATGTTAAACCCCATATACTGTATATATAAAGGTGCACCCCGAAGCCCTTAAGACTTAAGAAAGTCTGACAAGATGGTTGTGTAATAAGTCTATAAATAACTTCGGGGCACTATAAATACATTCACTCAAAGTAATTTTACCTGGTTGGATCACGAAACGTGTCATGGCAGCGTATTTCCAAATGTCTTCATTTGTTTGATACCCTCTGGTGTCTTGTTTCTAACAGCTTATGTGCTGTGAATGCTGTGATAAAAATAAATGACAGGAAGTGATGAGCTGAGAAGAGAGAAATGGCATAATGGTGTGGAGCAGCAGTTACCCATCTTGCTTCCTTTCTCCCTTTTATTCTTCAGCTCTTAGTGTCTATTTGCTTCCTCCCATCCACCTTAACTGTCCGATCCCTTCTCTTGCCTCCTTTGAAGTTACCCTACAAGTCCAGATAAGGTGTCTTGAGAGAGCGGAGGGAAGAAGAAAAAGGGAAAACCCCCAACAACTTCAAAGAGCTTTTCTTTGGTTGTAGGAAGGTGGGGGTTATTTAAACCCCCATTGGTGCCCCCTTAAACGATTTAGGCCCCATCCACACGGAGACGATTTCAGTTGTATCCGCTAAAGTTCTTTATTGTATATAGACGGTTCGTCAACACGAAGCCGAAA
>NW_011370095.1:0-1118 GCF_000735185.1 Notothenia coriiceps | reverse complement strand
GCAAGCTTCTCCCAGACTAGTAATCCAAACGAAAATATCTTCCCTCCGTAGTATTTTGATCATTTGCCCTGCTAATAATCAATCAGATCGATGGATTCCAGAGAAGAGAAAACTTTGAAGGCCTTTTTTTTTAAATGATGACTCGGTGACAGTCATCATATAATGTGACGTATTTCGCTTAATATTTGGAGTACAAAAACAATCCTGATATCATTAGAAAGCTAGGAATATCCTCTTTCCAGCATTGTATACAACTCAAAATGTGTCTTCCGGTCAATGCGACTGATTTTGATAGAGCAGGTCACATATGGGAAAATCTAGAGTTGGACACGATGTAGCTCATCAGCTTCTTTGCTAGATTGATCTACATTAGCTACCATTAGCATTAATCACAAAGGAACTCTGTAATGTAGTTTTGTTGTGGGAAATATCAAAGAAAAAAGACAAAAACTGGTATTCTACTTCGGTTTTGATCTTTCTTTCCTCACATGATCTCATAGGAGGGCAATGCAAAATTGATGGAATACTCGTTTCAGTTGTCAATCCGTGTGAAACAGTATCACAATATGCATACACATAATCATAAAGTAGATTAAGGAGCCTCTGTCAAGTGTTTTGGACATGGTCCAGCTAAACTTTTTACATTTCAAGAGGAATATGTATGGGCTTGAGCTTGATCAGTACAACTAGAGCTCATTAATTTGCTGTAGCCTGTATATGATGTTAAACAAGGTGTTATCATATTTTAGATTTGAGAGAAAGTACATTTTACTCTTGACATATTCTATCCATCTTTAAAAGTCATGCCCTTCCACCCTTAAATTCTTCTTCCTCCTTCTTTGGGTCTTTCCACTTTCTTTTTCATTCACTCTCACACTCTTGTCCTTCAACTCCCCTATCCTGACGATATAGATTCATTACAGTTTGATGATATCAGATGATTGCTCTCTCCCAGCTGGAACAATAGGTTTGTACCCTCGCTTCAGATTCCCCCGGGGCCTGACCGACTAAGATCTGTGACGGCTTCGGCTTCTTCTTCTTCTTCTTCTTCTTCTTCTTCTTCTTCTTCTTCTTCTTCTTCTTCTTCTTCTGGTGCATGCTGGGAGATTTTGGAGTGC
>NW_011370094.1:0-1660 GCF_000735185.1 Notothenia coriiceps | reverse complement strand
TTCCTCACACACACACACACTGAACACACTCCCTCACACACACACACACACACACACACACACACACACACACACACACACACACACACACACACACACACACACACACACACACACACACACACACACACACCAAGGCAAACCGACAACTCTCTCTCACTCTCTTCCTCCTCCTCCTCCTCTCTCTCAGCCAGCAATAACTCTCTCTCACCTTCCCTCACTATCTCTCTTCTTTCAGCCAGGGCAGAATTCCTTAACTCTTTCAAATCCACTGATTTCCAAGTACAATCGCTATTTTTATTTTCACTCTTGCTTATAAAGCTGAATGATGAATTATTTTGAAGTGGAAATCCTAATTTGAAAAATCGTAAATAAAAGCAAATATGAAGTCCATTTTTTGGACTACTTTACAGCTAAAAAAAAAGGCAGTTGAAACAGAGTTTATGAACCTATTAGCATCTCTCTGCATACCACAGGCATTTGTTACAGCAGACATTAATGATGAGTAATGACATTAAGGATGGCTTATTTATATCTAACCCTCCCAGTAAGCAATGACAGTGAGTCAGCATGCATAACACCAAACCATGAAAGAGACAAAGCGTAACAGAATTTAGCTCTGTTTTATGTTAGCAATCAAGCTAGCTGGCAGGTAGCTCAGTAGTTGTCGGGATTAAAAAACAGTCAGTTGACCAAGTTTTTGAAACATACCACATTACTTTAAAGTTTAAATCAAATTATTTTTGTTTCAAGCTCATCACACCAAAAACTCTGAATCAAGATGTCTCAGGGCTTTGAAACCACAATAATCAGTCAATAGCATCATTGTCCAGTTGTTGTTGCTGATCACCAAAACTAAGAGCACTTTCAGATGTAATTACGAATTGTCATGTATAGTACACCTCGTGCAAAATAACTTAATAGACATGGACAAAAACTGTGATGTTTACTATAAATATATCTTTTGCACATACTGTATGTCTTGCTATGTTGCCAACAAATACAAGACCGGAGTTACATTTTTAGGAAATAATGATCTATACTTACTAAGGCTGCACGATATTGGAAAAAACTGACATTGCGATTTTCTTTCCCCCTGCGATATATATTGCGATATGAAAACATACAGGAATTGAAGAAAAGACCGTTTTATTTCAGCAAACCATCTTTTCTTGACTTGAATGCTATACAAATGGTATTTTTTTAACTATATTTAACCGGATGAAGGAGTTTAGTCACGGACGTCTGGATCTTAAGTTATCAGAGCAACAAGCTGAGCTAGCTCGGTTAGCAGCGCCAAACTGCCTTGGAGAAACACATGAAACTACTATTCAGTGTTTTTACCTTTAATCACGGGGCCGTTTGCTTTGGAGATTTGATTGTGATTGGTGGCTTGCTGTGCATGCAGAGCCTGCATTTCACTCACTCAAGTACCCCTGACATGAGAGCCGCGCAACTTTTTCCTTTTGTAGCAAGCAGCAAAATAATTGTAACATGACGTGTTTGAGTTAATTTGCCTACTTAATATCGCAAGTCCTAAAAAATAAAATAAAAAAATTAATTGAAAAAATCGCACGTCCACGCGATGTGAATATCGCGCATGCGCATATCGCGATTATCGTCACGACACGTTATATCGTGCAACCCTAATACTTACTGT
>NW_011370093.1:0-1460 GCF_000735185.1 Notothenia coriiceps | reverse complement strand
GAGAGGACCCTGATGGGGGCCCGGCGCCTCTTGTAGAGCCTCGACTGGAAGAAGCGGTCGTTCTGGTAAAGCACGAAGCCGAGCGACACGTTGGAGTCCGGGGGGGCGGCAACCGGGGCGGCGGCGGCCTGGGCTGAAACCACAAGAAATCCTATATTTTTTTTCCACTAAATTGTTTAGCCATTATTTTTTACTTTTTTTCTGCACAAGGAATTAATCGAACGTAAATAATAAAAAAATATATAATAATACAATAAATGAATGTGGAAATATAATAGGAAATGATATTATTAATGTTAAAATGTTCATAACCTTTAATTGCTTTGATAAACTGAAACATTTCAATATGATTTATTTATTTTGATAAAGAGAAATACCCTGAGAACCAGGCGAGGCTCACCTGCTGTGAGGCGCACAAAGATCACGGCGTCGGCTACGAACCCGTCTTCAACCACGATGTCCGACGTGTTGTCGTTCAGCTTAATCCGGTCCGGGACGAAACTCCCCGATGTCCCTGAACACACCGAGAAAAGAGGGTTATTATTTATCAAATGTATCTTCTTTTGGATCACAAACAGTACCAGGTTCTGGTTCTGACCTGACAGCGCGGTGAACTGGACCCCCTTGGTGCTGGCAGCAGGGATCTGCGCTGCCTGGAGAACCAAGTTGGGTTGGACCAGACTGAGGTTCTGCGAGAGCTCGTCCAACGTCAGCATGAGGCTGAAGGCAGCACAGACAGAATGAATGAGCACTGTAGGTCTGGTTTAAACTGTATATAATATATAAACTGTATATAATGTATAAGTCTTACTCCAGGTTGGCCTCGCTCCCCTCGCTCTGAAAGCTGGCGTTCAGCAGCTGGCTGACGGTTGCCACCGCCGACACCTTGACGCTCTGCAGACAAACATCACCGTGAGAACCGAGAACTCAACATACTCTTCAGGAGGGAATGAGTCCTAAAGGGTCCTAATGTCACTGGTTCTAGAGGGTCCTAATGTCACTGGTTCTAGAGCAGGGGTGGGCAAACTTTTTGGCTCAGGGGCCACTATGAGTTTTACAATTTGACAGACGGGCCGGGCCAGTGGCAGATGGTGGGAAAGTGGCGGCTGATATTGTATTCTTTGAAAAACGCAACGGTTTCTTGGCAAATAAGACAGCCTTATATCGCACTTCGGTGAACAAATATTTAGCTGCCCACTCCTCATTAAACACTTGGCACTCATTGTCGTCTTTTATTTTCTTTGGTCCACTCATTGTTTCAGATGCGGGTTCAGAGGTGAGTTGTTGCGTCACCGTTTACGTCATGACGTAACTGTTTACGTCATGACGTAACCGTTTACGTCATGACGTAACTGTTTACGTCATGACGTAACCGTTTACGTGTCTTCTTGTGACCCACACAGGGTTTTACGTTGCTGATTTTCTCCGCACACTCACAACAACATCAATAGAGGACTGCG
>NW_011370092.1:0-6400 GCF_000735185.1 Notothenia coriiceps | reverse complement strand
CGCGTGACGTCTTTTAACGTGTGGAGACTGATGCGCCTGCAGCCACCACACGGTCCTTGGCAGAGAGGGGCCTGAATCCAATGGCATGGAATCGATGACGAATGGAGACCACCCTCTGTTGCAGCCTTCATCCGCCTTCAGTGCCGTTGTGACTTAGAGTATCATCCTTCGCCACTTCCGCCGTTGAGGTCTTTGGATCGCACTTTGTCTGGGACCTCCCCCTCGACCTTACCGCCATGGGTGACCCTACCAGGAGCTAAAAAGCTCCCGACGGCATCGCTCTTAGGTTAATTGGAGCACACAAGGTTTTCCACCAGGGCAAGGTGGCGATCCATGGAGGGGCGGGCCTGCAAACACACACACACACACACACACACACACACACACACACACACACACACACACACACACACACACACACACACACACACACACCAACTTGAATGCCAAGGCTAATTATGCTATTCTTCTTAACCCCGGAATCAACACAGGACATAAGCACACACTCATCTTATGCACAGCAAAGATCGAAAAAATTGTCTTTTACCTTAAGTGAGAATAGACCAAAGATGCCTTGGCTCGACTTCTTCTCGTTGCGTTCCTGGTTTCCAAGAAGAAGAGAGACGATGTCCTGCTTTAATCCAGCTTTTCACGAACGGCACAGGGTCGAATTTGTCCAAAGGGGGTCCGTTTAGGTCCACAAATAGAAGCAAAGACAGGCTCTCCTCTCGCAACCTGTTGCGGCTCTGGTTGTCTGTGTTATTCACGGCGGAAAAACGTCTTTCGCACTCAGCAGACGTGGGGAGGTAAGTGCGACTTGCTATGCATAGCCGTTCCAGTGTTTTGCCCGGTGGAGTGCCGTGTAATTTCCAGTCTCTAAACTGCCCCACGGCCTCCCCGGCTGGTTCTCCGAGCGATTTAGTCAGACGGTGTACTTCTTGTTCGCCATACAAAGTCAAGTCTTCCTGCTCTCCTTTCCAGCCTTAATGTCAAGCCAAGAGTTGCGGTCTTTCCATTCGCCCACCTGCTTCGTTGTCCAACCAGCCGGCGGAAAGTCACTAGCAGCAGTAGCAGCTACCTCAGAAAGAGTCCTCTTTGCCTCAACTTCACCTCCTTCTGGAGAGTGACTGGGCGGGACAGGAGCCCCGGCCCCGACTCGCTAACGGTTCTGGTAGCGAGTGCTGTGCTAGCTGCTGCATCATCAGCATCATCTCTGGGTGTCTCTTGGTCATCTCGTGGTGTCACTTTTTTGGATGTGAACCCAAAGTGCGCGAGTGAAACACTTTGGTTTAGCTTTCTCTCAGACATTTTAGTCCTCTCTAATGTAACGTCTTTCTCTCCTCTTTGCCGCGCGTGGCTAATTTGCATAATTTGTGTCCGCGTCATGCAGTGTACCCGCGTCACGCGGCCGGCTCTGCTTTTGACAACCAAAATAGAAGATATTTGTGAATAAATGTTTTGAATTACGAATACTGGACATAGTAAGCTTAAAAACATTTGAGTGACCATTGCAAGTGACAAATAAATATTATAATTTCAGACCCCCTACATTTTAATTGTGAGGCTTTCAGTGAGGCTCAGGTGTTAATCGGGGGGGTCGAGCTCCCCCGGACCCCCCCGTATTTCGCGCACTGCCGCAGAGACAGGTTTAGCCACGACCCGAAGTCCACGACTTAATCCAGAACTCAGGATAGAGGATCCAGGACACAGGACCACAGCAAGAAGATCAGGGTGTTTAATGTTTAAAATCATTATCTACAGGGAACCTCTGAGAAAGCCTCATATTTGCTAAGTAGAAGAAGTGTACCTTTATAGCAGGGCTTCTCAAACTACGGAACAAGGTCTGGACCGAACTGCAAATCAATCCGGACCGAACCCTGTGTCCCATTATAATAAAAAAAAATTATAAAAAAAAAATTGTTCTGATTCTGATGTAAATGAATGTATATGTTCTTGTGTCTGACGCGTTGTGAGAATGAACGTGTATATTTACTTGTGTGCGCGACCGTGACACACATTGCAGACAGCAAGTTAACCGCAAGTTTACCTTGACTTTCTAATGCTTCTAACGCCTTTTTTGCAGAGGTTCAGGGCATTGACTACAGACAAACAGTGCCATTTCTCCCACTAGTATTTCAAGCCACCATACTGTATGTATTGAATGTGTGTGTGTGTATAGAGGGGCGCCGTTTGCCAACAGGCAAGGCAGGCAAGTGCTTAGACCAGAAGGGGGCCCCCAAAGAAGGTAGATTAAGAAGGTCCACAGCAACGACAACATGAAACACCCTTTAATTTACTGCAACGACATGTCGGGAAACACCCTCAAGGGGGCCCCATGCATAGCGCGCCGTAAGAAACGACTTCTTCATTTCAGTTTTGTTTCTCCGCTCCGAGGGGGGGGGGTGACTTTACTGGCATTGATCCGGACCAGTGACCTTGTATACAATTCACAAGTGGACCTTTAATAAAAAAGTTTGAGTACCGCTGCGTTATAGAATATATTTTTTTGTTTATAGCCATGTGTGTGAGAGGGGGAGAGGGAGAGAGATAAATACTTTAGTTGAATCAATGCTCATTGGGATAGAGGCAGCAGGTTTTATGGCATCAAGGGCATGGGTTAGAAAACTCATATATCAAAGACATGGCCGCATAACTTATTTTCTCCACTTTTGTTGATAACCTGCGTTCGATACCAGCATATCAGAAAGTGTTACGTCTCCCTTCATATATTTCACTGACAGATACACACACATAAGCATAAGTATCCACACATACAACAAACAGAGGGAAAGTTTGTATTCACTCATAGATGTTGGAATAACAGTTTTATTGTAAATGTGATTTTAATATTAAAAACTCCAGTTATCTTGCAGGGTTCTGTTTTGTTTGCTAATACGTCAAACAATGCATTGTTAAAACAAATCTGGGCCTTATTATGCTTTTTTGTGTGAGTGAGTGAGGTTTGTAAATGGTCTGCAAAGGCTAAAAGTCCACATTTCCCTCCAGAGGGAGTTTCTCTCCCTCACCCCTCCCTCACAAGATGATTATGTATCTTCACGGAAGTATGATTTAGCATAAAACAGACATATAGTTTCGGCAGGTCAATGTGCATCATTTTATGTTCCTTGGTGGTTTTCATCTACAACGGCAGAAAGAAGACATCTGGTGCAGTTACCTACGCTGATGTTGTATCTTTTATGTTTATTTCTTGTTTTTGATTAGTGTGACAAATCTTGCACACAATCAAGGTTAAAATTACGAAATGAGGAGAGGATTATGCTAAAACAAAACAGGTTTAAAGCCAGGTGCCTGCAACTGATAGAAACCAGATCTAAATAGTCTGCAGGTTCTCAGAGGTTGCTCCGAGGCAAAATACGTCCTCCTGTCAGGATCCAGCCTACTGCAACACAAGAAGCAGGTTACGACCATACTTACCAGGAGCAGCTGGCGCCCTAAGCACACCCCACCGCCACACCCAAGTGCAGTGAGCCTAATGTAAAAGGAGAAAAAAAAACACAACCAAAGATGATATTGTCGCATCAGTGCAAGATGCTGTCATACTTTAGAGATGTTTGTCAAAACTCTAAATTAGTGTTAAGTCGGCAAGGATGGGGAAGGAGCCATTGACCCCCCACGCTTTTCTGGTGTGTGGTCAAGATCAAGGCAGATTATTTATGATGATTTATGTGAACTCTAACTCAAATTATTTTCATTATTATTATGTAAAGATGTAAAGTTATTTTTTAAGGAATTAGAAAAGGTTAACCTGTCCAAGATGCTGATTATGCTGTGTTTTATGATAATAAACACAATGCTGAAGGTGATATTATTCTTAAATGTCACATTCAATATAGTAAAAACTAAACATATTATATTGGATAGGGATTGAAGAAGCCAATGGAATTTGCATTGTTTATTTTTACAACTATATATGCCATTCCACTGTTATTATGTAAAATGTGGCATCTATAATTACAAATCCAAATAAACAAACATAAAAATGTGTTTGCTTGATGACTGAACTTGCTGTTTTCTAAATTTGGTTTTGAAGATGGAACTGTCTCATCGCATCAGCCTAGCAGAGAATCCAGCTGCATGCTGGGCTGTGTTGAGGAACGAGTCCTCTATGAGGTGGCATGAACAAAGAAACACGTTGGCATATGGTTGTTCTTGGCCTCAAGAAAGAAACTGTATCCAATGTTGGCTGGTGCTTTTTTCTTTAGTAAAGGCAAACAAATGTTACTTTACTTTTCAATCCAAAAACATACTTTCTGGGAGAGCTATTGAACATTCCAAAAACGTAAGAGTAGTCCTTAGCTAAACCGTCAAATCCTTTCTCAGGCATAATGTGTCAATCAGTTAAACAGCAGGGTGTGTCAAGAAAAACGTTCCACTTTTCTGCTCATCAATATAACAACTTGTGTGTATTCTTATTAATTGAGAATAGGCCCATGTGTTACCAAATGCTTAACGTCCACCAACCACATTTACCAGCATCTGGAACACCAATCAGAAGCTCTCAACTGTTCAGAGATCAGAAAACCTCTGGGAGCAAAGGGCCATATTTCTGGGGTTCTATCTGGACCTAGACTTTTGTTCCTTGTGCCAGTCAGTTTTTCACAGTCCGATAAGCTATTTGTAATGCGAGTATGGAGTTGAAAGGCAATGTTTACGACATAATTATCTCACAAATAGCCAGTTTACAAGCTGATAAAAAGCTAAATCGACATCAAATCTGCAGAGATGCAATTTAGAGGTCCGCAAATTGTACACAGCTGCACCCCAAGATCCTCTCCACATAAAATCCCAAACAGAATCAATGGTGTTGATAATCAAGATGTAAGTAAAAGTACAAATGAAGTAAGTAAATGGTAATCATTTATATAGCACTTTCACAGTCTTTGCGACCCCCTGTTACATTTACAAGTCAGCATTCACACATATGCTTATAGAGGCCGAGGCTGCCATACAATGTGCAATCTGTTCAGGAAAACTAACACACACTCACACACTGTTCGCCAAGCCATCACTCCTGAATCACTGTAATATATAAAGAGGACATTTATGCTCATCTTCAGGTGTATATCAGTATTTTGTGCCTCTACTGTGACATGTCTCCATGCTTTAATGTTCAAAAAGCTCTTTATTTTTTTCATACTTCCTGTGCTGCAGCACCTCTTTTCACCCTCTGTCTGAAACCAGAGCCCAGTCTGCTCTGATTGGTTAGCTGGCCGGCTCTGTTGTGGTTGGTCAACCGCTTAAATATGTCCCGCTGCTGTTGTGTTGGATCGCTAGCCAATAGAAGTGCGAGTGTAACATAGTGTTGTCATTATGTTACGGAAGAAAACAAAGGAGCCCAGTGGGAAAGAAACTCCCTCTGGAAAGACAGGTAAGGGGAAACCTTATAATCAGGGCTGCACATAACTGGTGTGCAGGTGCGGATGCACACCTCCGCCAAAAAAAGAGCACCGGGTCATTTGAAAAAAGGCGCATTTGCATACCAACATTGAGAGAGAGAGAGAGAGAGAGGGAGAGGGAGAAGAGAGAGAAGGGAGAAGAGAGGAGAGAGAAGAGAGAGAGAGAGAGGGAGAGAGAAATATATTTGCGAGTTGCATATGAACTCAGGGCCGGTCCGTAGCACTGGCGTTGATGTTGGCCTAGGGCGCCAGATCTGGGGAGGCGCTGAGCTGGTAGTTCTGGGAGGGAAAAAATGTTTTTTGACCGTTGGTGCTCATCCTAATTTTCGGCCTTGATGTAACAATATTTATAATTAAGTCAATGTAACACTCTTTTCACCCCGGTTACACGTTTCATCTGCCCTGGGCGCTGTAAGTGATGAAAATGGGGGGTGTTGGCTTATCTGGCGCCCGCAGCTCACAGCCAAAGTGCGAGTGTTCGAGGGAGAGAGGGAGGGTGCACCGGTACCGGCGCTGTTGTTATTAGAATCTGGTGCTAGCTGCGCTAACGGATATAAGAATAAGATGTGTCTACAATAATGTGGAGGGAGAGTCCTCTCCAGTCAGACTGAGAGGCTGATAACTACAGCTCAGTGAGGTAAAGGACTCTCAGTGTTTAGATTGTGTGTGACTGCGGCATTGAACCACAAACCATGCAACACCTCCTGATATGCCCCCTGCTGGAGCAACCCTGCACAACATCGGACTTGGCAGAGTTTAATGAGAAGGGACAGCAATGTGTTCAGCTGTGGCTGAACCACATCTAACCAAGCCCTGTAACTGACTGCCTTGTGGACACGATAAGAAGAAGTGGGTATAGCGTCCAATGCCACCACATCTCCCAGGCTTGCCTGCAATGATTGGGGAAGGGCGTTAATGACCGCGTTCTTCCACAGCATTACGACATACGGTGAAACGTCATGTCGTTCTCCAGTGCAGTCCTC
>NW_011370091.1:0-1410 GCF_000735185.1 Notothenia coriiceps | reverse complement strand
GCTTCTTGTTTCTTGTCACGGTTTACTTCTTGTGTTTTCCGGCCTGTGCCTGATTGTGTTCACCTGCTGCCCCTGTGTTTCATCTCCCCCAGCTGTGTCTTGTCTTGGTGATTAGTCTTGTGTGTTTTTAGGCCTGCAGTCCCTAGTGTTCTCTGTCAGTTCGTTGTCATTGTCTTGCCTTTGTTTAGTTGTGTTTCCTGCAACCGGTTTGTTCCTTGTGTTCTTCCTGTGGATTTACGGTTCCTTTTCCTTGTGTCATCCTGACATGTTAGCATTTCCATCTTTACCAGCCCACAACGTGTGAAATGTGTTGCTTGTTGTGGAGGTCTGCCCCCAGGTGACCAAAAAGAAGTACACCTAATGGTCGTTGGTTGAACTGCAGCTCGTGGACCAAATGAGAAGTCAGAGCTCATCAGAGCTCAGTGAGACTGAAGCTAACCACCCCCCAACCAACACTTTCCCTCGCATGCACGCCCCACCCTTACACTTGACTGTCATTTCCAAAACTCCTCCTCTTCCTCACTCCCTCCACCCCCAACCCCCTCCACTTCCTTGCTGTGGGTGCATTTTAATTTATGCCCAGTAAAGGAACCACTCAATACAGCCCAGTGTCTGCAGTGCAGTAGATAGCTGTTAATGAGAAGAGCCCCCCCTCCTCTTTATCTCTTTTCTTCTGCCCCCCATTATCTGGGTGCAGTCTATAAGCGTGCAGTTACCTTACTAGGTCCGATAACGCCCCAATAGGCAACCAGCACTGATGAGCTTTCTATACAGTGTGCCCCGCACAATGCCACTATCGGAAGAGCAGACCTCGGGTTTAAAAAAAAAAAGAGAGATGGATGCAGTCACACAGCCAGGGCTAGCTCGCTCTGAATATCCAGCAAATTTACAACGCAGGCCCCCATCAAAACATGACTTCTCACGCCTGATTCTCTCCCTCTCTCTGTCGGCTGCAGCAGTTTCTTATCTCCCCCCTCTTCTTCGTAGGAGATAACAGTAATTCTTCTCCATGCTGTACCCCCCCCACACACAAACACACACGCACGCACACACACACACTCACATCACACACTCACATCACACACACACACATACACACACACACACACACACACACACACACACTCACATCACACATACATCCCATAGTCCGTCCATCTCTCATCAAGCTTACCAATCCCAGCACATATTAACACGTAGCCCACACACACACACACACACACACACACACACACACACACACACACACACACACACACACACACACACACACACACACACACACACACACACACACACACACCTCAAGCAGCCCAACACAGACAGAGATCCTGGCAATGTCTCTCTGCTCAGTCAAGATAAAGGGTTAAGACTCGGACGGCTCTTCTTTGTGAGATTGGGGGGTGGCAA
>NW_011370090.1:0-1436 GCF_000735185.1 Notothenia coriiceps | reverse complement strand
CAGAGTGCTTCGTGATTAGGTGATTAGGTGATTGGGTGATGTATTGTATGTTTTTACCATTAAAACAGATTATTGTTTAACCCTTATCCTGGTGCTTTGACTTTTCCTTCTTTTAAAACAAACTCATAGAGGAACGCGCGGAGCAGAGGTTCTGCCCCAACAATGTCCTCCACTTAAATATCATACGTTCCCTCTCCGGTAAACATTGATCCTAAATATAACTTGATAACGCGTCTGAGGTGGGGTCCGGTTTATTCCAATGATAGTCGCTCAGCGGCGCATGAAGCTGAAAGGACATGACACTCAAGAACAACAATACCTGGATCATTTGGCAATCTTCCGAATCCATGGGGCGAACAGAGCATGCACATTTGCTTTTTCCTCAAGTCTCACCTCTGATTTCCTGTGCCACCGTAGTTCTCAGCCCAAGGAAATGAATAGAGTGATGTAATTATGATTCCTACAACCCTTAAATGACAAGCACAACTGACTAAATAAAGTGGCAAACATCATCATGCCGATACAAGTCTGCCTTTTACTTAGCGTTGGTGACGCACACTGCAGTATAGTTTGTTAATAGCATTACTTTAACCTTTCAAAATTCACAAAGTAGTGTTAACATTTGGAAATGATCCTGCTGTACAAACATGTTAACTATCATGAACGTGTGTTGGCCACAAAGCTTAATTTTTGCACCAAAATCCAATCGGGAAATCCCATTGCTTTTTGTTGAACGATCCTTTTCGATTCCTAACTTCAAGTCCACCTACAAAAATGTGCCGGGACAAAAACAGGTTATGGTTGTAAATGTCTTGTGAAACCATTTTTCCACAAAGGTAGATATTGTAAAGTGAAGTATTTTTTTTTGCTAATCAATTGACAATTTTCTGTGCCCTCAGACCCTGTACTTTAGTCAAAACAACAGCAGAGAAAACTAAACGACAGGCAATTACAAAGAACAAGCAGGTACTTGTGCTGAGTTCTCAGGAACACAAACAGCTTTAAAGCATTGTAATGAACACACATTATATTATAGACATATTGTGCCGCTGAGAGGGCACACATTGATTCATCTTCCTAAAACACACATACACACCAAAGAAATTTTCTAGGACATGAGTATTGGCAGAATCTAAAAAGAGATGTGAAAAAACAACTCTATTGTGGCCATGTGTGTTGTGCAAATTAATAAGTGGTGTCTGGTCATTGTCGCAACTTCCTGTCACTCTTCCTCTCTGGCACGGACATAGAAACACACACAAACACACTTGACAGAATTTTGGCTAAACTGTCACCATGCGCTCAGCCAGGTGGACTAGCTCACAGAGGCGCTGCAGCACTGTTCACACAGAGATCTGCCGGTGGAGAACAGAGTGTTCAAAAGTGTCAATTTACAAGGCTCGATGTGGTCAATGCTGATTTGCCATAAGTATTTT
>NW_011370089.1:0-2817 GCF_000735185.1 Notothenia coriiceps | reverse complement strand
GTGTGTGTGTGTGTGTGTGTGTGTGTGTGTGTGTGTGTGTGTGTGTGTGTGTGTGTGTGTGTGTGTGTGTGTGTGTGTGTGTGTGTGTGTGTGTGTGTGTGTGTGAGTCTGTGTTTGAAAGAGTGTGTGTGTGTGTGTGTGAGTCTGTGTTTGAGAGAGTGTGTGTGTGTGTGTGTGTGTGTGTGTGTGTGTAAGGGGGTTGTACCTACAGCAGCTCCTCTCCTCGTGTCACTCTCTCTCCTCCTCACTGTCTCTCTCTGCTCCTCTTGGCTCGGCTCGGTTCGGCTCGGCTCTCTGGACCTGCAGGACCTCCTTCTCTCAGCCCGGGTCCTGGTTCTGGACCTGCAGGACCCGTGTTCCGGCCGCGGGCCCCGACATGCTGGGTCCGGTGAAGATGGAAGGGCACGAGGCTCCCGACTGGAGCGGATACTACAGCGAGGAGGTGATCAGAGTTTATTATATTATCCGCAAAGAGAAGGGGTCCTTGTGGGCCGGAACCCCGGACCCGGGTCACAGAGCCGCTCAGAGCCGGGGAACAGCGCCTCTGCCCCGGGTCACAGAACCTTAGAGATCCGGGGAACAGCGCTTCTGCTCCGGGTCACAGAGCCTTAGAGAGCCGGGGAACAGCGCCTCTGCTCTGGGTCACAGAGTCTCAGAGAGCCGGGGAGCAGCGCCTCTGCTCCGGGTCACAGAGTCTCAGAGAGCCGGGGAGCAGCGCCTCTGCCCCGGCTCTGGAACGCGGGGCCGGGTCCGGGTTTATTCCGGGGAAAACAGTAAACTCTGATTCAGTACGGCAGACTCTTTATCACTTTATGTAGTTAAAGTTACCATAACCATTTATAAAGGTTGTTTTTATTAAAGATAAGGCAGCTTTATTTATTTGAAAGGCAAAGTTATAGAGAAATTAAAAACAGGAAGACATTTAGAAACACATTATTAAATAACATTTAGAAACAGATTATTAAATAACATTTAGAAACAGATTATTAAATAACATTTAGAAACAGATTATTAAATCACATTTAGAAACAGATGATTAAATAACATTTAGAAACCGTCTTAATGAGAGAATAAAATAAAACAGGATGATTTATAATGTGTTATTATTAACCCTTAAAAAGACCATGATAAAAAAGACCTTTATTATTAATATAATTCAAATAAAGACCTTATTGATAATATAAGTCTTTATTATAATAACTCTGTTAAAAGGATAATTGGACATCGAGCTTTAGTTTGTATACATCTTTATTTATTAAATTGATCACATATTATTGATCAGTACGGAGCGGATATTGAAATATATAATGCATAAGTATCTAAATGTTTTAGAAGAAGATTAAGTTCAATTATAACAAATAAACTTTTAAACCTTTATCAGATTAATAATTGAAGTTTTTACTCTTTATTGATCCCGTGTTAACGGACCGATACAGGCTGATCAGCGGGTTATTGATTAACACAGATTTAATTTCATTCGTTTTTACATTAAAATCTGCAAAGAATCCGCATTTTAAATCTTATTTATTAAATAGCATAATAACATTAAAATAACAGTTTGTATTTTAAAGTTTAAATGTTTAAATGCTAAAGTCGGATCGAAAGAGAAAATTAATTTACTCTCAGATATCTTTGAGGTATGATTTGATGATATATAATGTAATGTAATAATAAATATAATAAGTCTTCAGGAAGAAGCAATAGTTCATTTAAAAAGGAAATATTTAAATTGTATTTATTTATTAATTAAGAGGCAAAAAAACCGAGTTTTATTTCTTCTGTAAAAGTGTATTAATAATCATCCCGTCATAATATCTATATATATATTGTATAACTATATATATATATATATAGTTATACAATATATCTATATAGTTATATAATATACATATATAGATATAGATATATCTATCTATATATCTATCTATATATATATAGATAGATATATATAGTTATAGTTATTGATAAAGCATTAAAGGGGATCAGCTCATTATTAAAGGATTGATTTGACCGGAAATAATAATAATAATAAAATAATTTCAAATCGTGAGGTTTGTTTTGTTCTTCGGAGGTTAATAAAGGTTAACTAATTCAAGATCATTTCATTTCAAACCTTTATTTAACCAGGTGAATCCTATTGAGATCATCGATCTCTTTTTCAAGGGAGACCTGCAGCAGCAGGTTCCACATGACACATAAAACATGAAACAACAGGGAAACCAAAAGGACGTCATACCCCAAAGATACAGGATTTACAGTTTACAGATCTAACGACACGTACAGGTTCCAACAGCATCGCATCTATCCGAGCTTTGAAAACATGCAGTGGAACCAATTTGCTCAGTTTCCATTCTTTCTGCAGATCGTTCCAAGCTAGAGGGGCTGCGCACCTAAATGCTTTCGTCCCTAAGTCAGTCCTAGCACTTGGCACATTTAACAAAACCACATCATGAGATCTCAGGCAATACCGGCAACTCTCTGTGAGATCAGAGAGCAGATGTAAGATGGTAGTTTACCCAACATGGCTTTGTAGATGAACATGTACCAGTGACTGAGCCTCCGTACAGTCAGTGAAGGCAGACCTGCCCCGGCTACAGGGTACAGATAAGTTCATACTTTACAGTCAGTCACAGACCTGCCCCGGCTACAGGGTACAGTGATGAGTTAGTACTTTACAGTCAGTCACAGCCCCGGCTACAGGGTACAGATGAGTTCATACTTTACAGTCAGTCACAGCCCCGGCTACAGGGTACAGATGAGTTCATACTTTACAGTCAGTCACAGCCCCGGCTACAGGGTACAGATGAGTTCATACTT
>NW_011370088.1:0-2006 GCF_000735185.1 Notothenia coriiceps | reverse complement strand
ATGCAAAATCTGCACCCCTCGAGAACCACTATTTAGTAGTTTGCATATTAAAGATTGTGTGTCATGGTTTCAGATTTTGTTTTAACGCACCTTTGATATCAAATATGGCCGTTTGTTAAGTCATTGTGACTTAAAAGGGAGCGTTAAAATCCAAAATGAAACATACTTACATATTTCTCTTCTTACTTGTAGAGCTTTTATCATGTGATAATGGTGGTGGGAGAGTTAATTGAAAATCTAGATTATTTTTGATGACATTTTATTTTGCTTGTTTGAAGTTTGTTAGGAAATATTGTCAGATTTGTTCTACCATTTACTACTTAAATGTCTTTTTTTCCCAGTGATTATATTTCCGTAAATTCATTTTTAGACATTTTACTTTTGGAGATTTTTATAATATGTTCTTAAATTCTACATCAGGGTATTTTTCTGAGATTTTTTTTTTTATCTTTCTAGAGTTTTACTTAGAATATTTGGACATTTTACAAAGATTTTTCTTTTAATAATTCTTGAAATGTTACTAATATTTTTGCCTGATTTTTTTTTTCCGACATTTTCACGAGTCTCTCCGTATAGCCATAACCGTCCAGTATGTCTATTATGAAGTCCTTCTCCCTGCACTGTGGGTGTTTCTCAATGTCGAGTAAAGCTGCTCCAGAGCCACTATTTCAAGCATACTATGTCATCGAGTGCCGCCGAAGGACTGTTCCAATGTCCAGCATACTTGGAATTCTACCGAGGCCGGCGTACTTCGTTTGGAGAAATTTCGAGGCTGCACATGTGTAGACTCTGCGGTCTTAAAATTCCCACAATGCTTTGCGCACGGACCAATTTCCTGAAATCTGTGGCGTGGCCTCTCATATGACGCACACCTGCACACTTGCTCGCCTGTTCCACTCTTCGTTTTCCGAATGCCAGGAAGTATTCTTGCCTAGCTTCTGAAGCAAGACGCTCGGAAGACATGTGCTACCAAGCAAGCGTACTCGACATTGAGAAACACCCTGTGTGTCTGTAGTAAAGCAGCATCTAACAAACCAACGAGAGATCAGCTGATCCCCTAAAAGTCAGAAAGGTAATCCTAGCCCCCAGTAGGCTGCATCCTGGATCGATTTTACACACACCAGGTGATATTTGGGCGCAGTAATACTCACACATCTTGGAACTCTTCCAGCGTCTTCTGTGGTGTGAATACATTTAACAGGCCGATTATCTGCAGAAACAAGGAGACGAACGGTTACAAATCTCTGAGAGTGGAGGGAAGAGGGAGGAATCTGTGCAGCAGCAGCAGCCTGAGCATCAATAATGAATATCAGGACATTTTACGCCTAAAAACACGACATTAAAACAAGCTGCATGACGGGGCACTGCGGTTATTTACAAGATCAGCTGTCAGCATCAACCAAGGACACTGAGGTGCTCTGATGCAGCACAATCTCTAATGGACGCACAAGGACAAGAACGATGATCAAATTGATTTAGTTAAGTTATCCTCAGGGTACGCTCTGTGTCCTTTATTACCTCTCTCTCAGATTCACTGCTCGTTCATCACATTTCATCTCATTTAAAGTCTGAAGCAAGCGTATGCATTCAAACCCAGTTGTAATGCTCTATTCATAGGAGCCAGAGGAATGTTCAATTAAGATCTGAGTATTTTAGTTATTTGGGGGGATACTGGGGTTTGTAAGAGTTGATCTTTTTTTTTGAAAGAAATAATATAAAAGATAAATATATTTAAAAAAAAAGGAATTAAATTGATTCATGTAAAAATAAGAAGTTTAGGGAAGCAAAAAATATGATTAAATACAAAAAATAAGATTAAATACAAAAAATAAGATTATATATCCATTAAAAGAAAATAAATTATTTGTATAAACATGAAAAGTTAAAATAATAGATCCATTAAAACATAAAATTATAATATTTGTATATAAACATACAAAGTTCAACAGTGGTTCCCAACCTGGGGGGCGCGCCCCCCTTGGGGGGGGCGCCAAAGATCGCAGGGG
>NW_011370087.1:28116-35111 GCF_000735185.1 Notothenia coriiceps | reverse complement strand
TTTTAAATTGACAAACATCGTATGTGTAATTCGTGGCACAATTCAAACGGGATCGAAAGCTAATCTTTCTCTCTCCATTTACTTCAATGCATAATTTTTCCGAAATAAGGTCCCATGGAGGTCCACGGGAAGGGGAGGGACTTCGCCTCTCTGTAGGGAGGTCATGTCATAAAACAATCATGGGAAGCCATAACATAATTCAGCCAAGCACTCATTGGTCATAGGTCTATACTCAGTTATGCCGTTGTCCATCCTCAATGTATAATACTCTCTTAAAGAGGACATTTTATATTTGTTTTTAGGTTGTATTTTGTGCTTTTTCTGCCACTTATCTCCATGATTTAATGTTCAGAAAGGTTTTTTCTCATACTGCCTGTGTTGCAGCACCTCTTTTCACCCTCTGTCTGAAACCAGAGCCCAGTCTGCTCTGATTGGTTAGCTGGAGAGAAACTTGGAGATTTTAGCATTAGCAGACCATGTTGAAATGCCTGTATAACACACCAGAGGAAAAGGAAATCCCCCAAACCATAATAGGGCCTCTTTAACCGTGTGGGACTCCCCGGCAGAGGATCAGTTGGACTTACCAACACAATATCGTGGCCCACAAATACAATTTTAAACGTATATTCAGTCAGGCTGACAGATTGCAGGATGTATTCCACAACAAATGACTTGATGGGTTTGGACATAGTGGGACGGTTACATATGTAAATACGCTTACATTTCCAGATGTGCAATCACAGTGATTTGTAAGACCCAAGAACATTTGTGTGCAGAGTACCCTGCAATTTTGTACTTACCGAGCGAGAGCAAAGTAGGATTCAAATATGCTTCTTTTATGCTTTTCTTATGCTGCTTAAACTGTACTGTAATTGTGAATCAGTGTAGAAAGAATGTCGCTACTTCATAAGTGGTCAAGAACAACACATCTGGAAGACAACCAGTCATTGTTAAATTATTTACCGAAGGATTATTTATTGACTATTATTTTGGTTATCAGAGAGGGTACTTCAACTAAAGCCTGTATTTTATGATCAATACACCATATAATCAAATTGTTGTTGCTTTAAGGAATTTACACATTTTCGAAGGGCAGCAAGATATATATTTAGATACATTTACAGCTGATAATGTAGCATTTATATTATCATAGTATCCTGATAATAAAATACTGGCTAAAAATAAAACAAGTCCTTTTTTATAGAAGTCTATGAGAAAATGACCCAACTTCTCACTTGTATCTTAGTAAACACTTCTATCTTAGTAAACATTTTCCTTTTCAATTCCATTTCAAATCTTCAATACAGACATGTTTTCTCCTCAGAGCTTTAACACTTTCACTTTCTGTTTCACTTCATGAAAGCTAATTTAAAAAAAAAAAAAAAAAGTCTTGTTCCCCATTCTGTTATAATCTTCTTGTTTCACTTCTGGTTTCAAAAGACCAAGATAAAATGTAGTCCACAAATTGGTGACGTCACCGTGACTATTTCCACTTCTTATACAATCTACGTTAACAAACGTTCTAAGTTAACATTCAATATATGAGCATGAGGTGGGAGAAGTATGTGTGGAGGAAAATTACCCAGTCTAGGAATGATCTGTCAGTTTGTTGTTCATTGGGCTTTTGTTACCTGGATACAGTAGTCAGCTACATTATGTCATTTGTTTCACTTGGCTTCAGGCCAGACTTCATCGCATTACTCAGTTTTCGGTTTCTGAATTATTTGTTGATCATCTAGTGTGGATTTTGGAACTTTTCCACACTCAAAAATGTGCTTGCTGCTACGCTGCAACCAAAACACTGCTTCACCTGCTTGGCTTGGACTCTCTCCCTGAAGTCATTCTCTCAAAGCCCATAGGCCATGTCGACCATATGGCGCTACATAGTCTGATAGGTTGTACTACATAGCATACATTCATGGCGGTGACTTGAGCGGGAGCTAATTAGCACACTCTGGAAACTCCATGTAATTTAAATTTCAGCTAATTGAGTTGAGAACATTTAGACTGTTTAAAGTAAATGTCTCTGTAAGGGTTACACCATAAGCTGGGTTTCCTATAGAGCAGATTAATCATTGGTAGCAGTGATACAACATGTGATAGCAAAAGTAGGATTTAATAATTAGTGTGATCATTGCTGCTGGGATTACTCTCATTTTACGGTTACATGGTGGTTTAAAAAATACATTCTTTATAGGAGAACGAAAAAATATATGTACATGGTGTGTTGCTGCTATCATTGTGTTCCATTTATTATACGTTTTTTTATTTACCTTTCCTTAATAGACATTTATTGCTGTAATTAGCTTTCACCTCTATCCACTGTGTGGTATCCAAGCAACCCCTGACACCACATGCAAGTCGGTTGTTCCTGATTGGCTGCTCTCTCAGGTCACACACTTTAGTGGCAGGAAAATGTGACGGTTAAAAAAAACACACACATACACCCTGAAGCATTTTTGTCTGAACTTCTTCAATAACATGCTGACTGCAGCCAGACGCACAACGCTGAGTCAGAACATATTAGAATGCCAGCATGAGTCACTTCCTTGTATTAACCTGGTGATTTGCCCTTGCCCTGTTTCACGTCTTCAGGAAAATGACCGCTTTAAAAGAAATTCAGATGAGGGCCAACTTTTGGTTTTATTGGGTTGTTTGTTATGCTGCCTTTAACAGTATTTAAGTCTGTGTGGAATTAGTGTGCAAAAATCACATGCTACGTGATGCTGTATACATTTAAAGTGGACCTATCATGCTATATTTGAATAATATAGTGTAGGACCATACCTGTAAGGCATATTTATACTTTTTATTTTTCAAAATACCAAACAGATCATGCATTTTAGCCATTCCTCATTTCGCTCAATTTAACACTGTCTTTGCATGGTCTGATTCTGTGAGAACAGCACCATCTGGTGGCCTGGCATATGTACTACAGCGTCTCCAGCGCTTTCCAACGGCAATGTCCGTGGCTGTCTCCTCCTGATTGGTGGAGTTGGCCCAATAGCCGTAGCGCCACTTCTGTGACGTCATAGAAGTGTTCAAATCTGGATCAGTCTGTATCAGATCCGTTGCAGCCCCTTTTTAAGAGATTTGGGTATGGAGGAAAATAGAGAGGGTTGTGTTTTCTGACACTTGGTGAGTTCCCTGGAACACCGGGGACACATATTCATGTATAAAAGACGTACAAAAGTGCATTTTGCATGATAGGTCCCCTTTAAGTTACATTCCTAGTACACAAGGGAGGCGTGTGGTGCAGTGGAATAGTGCGTTGGTGTTCGGATCAGGGGAGCACAGGTTCAAACCCCACTGCAGTCAGCATGTCATTGTGTCCCTGGGCAAGACACTTCACCCCAAATTGCTCCTGAGGGGATTGTCAACAGTATTGAGTAAGTAAGTCGCCGTGGATAAAAGCGTCTAACAAATGACATGTAATGTAACAAGATCTCTTGATTGTACGTTTTTCGTATACCCTTACATACACTGAGGACCAAGTTTTTCGATATAATGCCGTTAAATTCAATACTAGTACTGTTTTTCTTTTAAAAGTAACTATTTTTTTAAACTAATGCATGTACAACAATGCACACATATAACATTTAATTGGATTGAAATACATTGTAACAGTGTTTTTGATATACTGATAACCTTAAGGTCAAACCGCCATGGAGGTTATGTTATTGGATCGTTTTGCTGGTTAGTTGGTTTGTCAGCAGAATTATGGGAAAACAACTGCCCTGATTTTCAGGGAAACTTGGTTGAACAGTGTAGCATGAGCCAAAGAAGAACCCCTTATACACAGATTATGTTTCAATACTGTTAACAATTTGAAACGAGGCCTTTCTTCTACCTTCAGGGATATTAAAACCATCAGGAAATTCATATGAACGCCGCCTCAAGTCAGATCAAAGACTCAGAAATGAATAGCAACATGTTGTTTTAACGTAGTGAGCAATAATATACACATCAACACATCATCTTCAAAAGGGACCATGCGATATAAAAACCTGTATAGTATACTGTAGCCTGCCTGTGTTGTATTGCACTGTGCACAGAACTCAACAGAGAAAGATGGGCTGGAAATCAACACAACAAATACGGCACAACAGTAAAATCCTATTTGTACGCCCTACCGCTCATTATAACTGCTGTTCTCCCCGCGTCGCTGAGATGAGTCGCTGTCCCACTTTGCATCCCAAAAGGCCCGCGTCGCATCATACACAACTCACCGTGCAATGTGTGCCATGTTTGTTTTTAACTCGTGTTTGTAAATCATAACTCGTTGTTTGATTTAGAGGCACCCACCACCGTTCCCACTGGGGAAACATCAAGTATTAAATGCCATTCCCCGGCATGCTTGTTTGAGTAATTTACGCTCAAACGAGTGTCATTCCTCGTCTCCAGGTGGTCGTTCCTGCCACGTCTCCGCGTACAAACCGACACCGCTTTTGATGGCTCCACCTGAGAGATTTGCCCAAATGTGTCTGCTTTTTCCCCAAAGTGGTTCCGGGAGTTTCCGCTCTGGGCTTGTTTACCAGTAAATGTTTTCGTGATTCCCCGAAGCAACGTGAGTGTCTTTTTTCTTTCTTCTTTTTGTTACAGCATTTGTTATTTCCCCCCAGCTTGCTCTCGGTAAAAATGGCTGTAAAGGCTGTCAGTAAACAACGTCTAGTTCCCATTAACCTCTGATTCCCTCCGAGGAATCCACAAACAAGTCGAGTGCCGATCGACCTCAAACAAACTGTACATGCACAGACACACCGCGCGCACACACACGCGCACTAATGTCCCGAAGAACAATATGGAAATATTCGTCCTTCCTCCCTTCCTATGCTTAGCCCTGGTGCTCCAGCCGTCTGTTTTGCCTAATTGCTTTAACACTAGCCTGGCATGCTAATTGCACTGGGCCCCCTGTCACCACATCATTTACATGGCCTGCTTGATTTGAAATTTAATCTGCTTGAAGGGTTTGTGTTTCATGCTCACTTTAAATCCTAATGCTCTGTGGGATTGAAAGCAGTTTGCATTATTGAGACTGTAAAATAAATCTTTGTGTATTTGTTTGGCATCACACAGAGACTTTAACTATCATAACTCCTTGTTTCCGTTTCTTTTTTAAAGATAGTTTCCGTTGTGAAACTTTGTAAAGCCACTTTCAGTCGGTGATTAAATCAAAGGGGAAAATTGATGAGACGGTGGGCAGTGGCGTGTCTGGATGCCGGGCGGAGGAAACTTGTGGATGAGATGGGGGCGTGTGGTGTGTTGGCTGGACTTTTTTTTACTGCAGATGGCCTTTTTGATGTGGAGCTGAAAGAGAGTTAGACAGACACAGAGATGGCTTATACAGTGTAGTGAGCCCACATACTGCAATTCAATCAAAGGGCAAAAAAGGCTATTTCAATTTCTTAGAGGTTGAAGCCCATCCCTGTTTTCCTTCTCACAACCTTCCTCTTCTGGAACCGGACTGTGTGATGACACCTTGATTTTGGAGGGAACTGACTTTTGATCAAGAAACAGAGGTGGAAGAAGTACTCAGATCTTGTACTTAAGTAAATGTAGAAGTACCAAAGTGTAGGAATACTGTGTTACTAGTAAAAGCCCTGCATTCAAAAGTACAAAAGTATTAGCATCAAAATATACTTAAAGTAACAAAAGTACTCATTCTGCAGAATAATATTGATGCATCGAGGCTGGTAAAGGTGCAGTTAGTTTTAATTGCTGCATGGTAGGTTGTGAATTTGCTCCAGGTGTAACTAAAGTATTATTTAAGCTTTGATTATATTTCACATTATTAATCCAAAGTTATTAAATAAATGTTGTGGAATAAAATAACATTATTTACCTCTGAATTGTAGTGGAGGCAACACAATTGAAATACTTAAGTAAAATACAAGTACCTCAACATTGTACTACAGTACTTTAGTGAATCTACTTAGTTACTTTACACCACTGTTAAGAAATAAGCAGCAAGTGGAGTAAAAACAAGCAAACATTCTGAAAATGTTGTCTCATAAGAAGCTTTGAGAAACAGCATTTTCCTAAAAATGGCGTCCTCTGAAAAGGAGTGTAGTTGACACTCTTGCTGCACCGCTCTAACAATTTGCCCTTTTTTCCAGACTAGGCTCCTTTCCCAGCCGTGGTTAGGCTAACTGGTGTTGCTTTTATTGGAGTCATTTTCAGAGATCCGGCCCACTTTGTTTATAAGGCGAGCGCGACTTTACAGTGACCGCGCTGACCTCTCGGAGAACAGAGGAACTGTCAAAGAGACAACTGCAGAACATTGGAAGCAACGCTCATTATCCTCAGTGAGCAAAACAGGCTACTGAACACACACACACACACACACACACACACACTACAGGGAGGGTAATTTATGTGAAGACGGAGCCACAGATGAACTGCATTGTGCTCTTTTTTTGGAGAAATTAAAGCTTTTGTGCCTTATTTTCCTTCTTCTCCCCCCATACAAGTTCAACCAAACAGAGAGAATCCAGTCAATATTAAGTCAATTATAAATATTTATAATCTACACATTTTAAAAATCCTGTCAATCACAGAGATGTGGGGGATAAGCTCACAGCAGTTGGTTGGTCCGGATGTGATTTGCATGCCACATAAAGCCTCGGCTTGCTATCCCCGTTTTGTTTTTGACTTTGCATGCCCGCTTGTTCTCAGTGCAGATTAAATATAGAAGTTTTGTTCTCGTTGAGGATAGATGTTTCCCCCCCCCTCCTCCACACACACGCTGGCGCACACAACACACAGAGGCAGTATTGACGCCTGATGCTGATGGCGATTCATTATTGAAAAGGAAATCGTCTCAATATGACTGGAGTTTGTTATGTGGAGCTTTGTTCTCGTCATCTATATTGCAGGGCATCTTTGTCAGTCGGCACTGCGAGAGCTTTTTCGTGTGTGTGTGTGTGTGTGTGTGTGTGTGTGTGTGTGTGTGTGTGTGTGTGCAACATCTCCCTTTCCAATACAGACATTATGGG
>NW_011370087.1:26669-28076 GCF_000735185.1 Notothenia coriiceps | reverse complement strand
TGTCAGTCGGCACTGCGAGAGCTTTTTCGTGTGTGTGTGTGTGTGTGTGTGTGTGTGTGTGTGTGTGTGTGTGTGTGTGTGTGTGTGTGTGTGTGTGTGTGTGTGTGTGTGTGTGTGTGTGTGTGTGTGGTAGAGAAATAGTTTTCCACTCTCTGTAGTGTTTGTCAGTGTCCTAATAACTAGCTGCCTTGTTTTTTAGTTGATGGAAAGCTTAGATTTGGTCTGTGATAACATATGCTCAGTGTCTCTGCTCTGAAAACACAATTGTGGCCCTCTTGAGTCACAAGAACTTCCTCAAAGAAGCGTATTTTTCTGTCTTCTGTCTTATTGAATTTTTTTCTGGTCCAGTTCAGACATAATTATTGTTTCTCGCTGGGGTCAACCCTGCAACATAATGTATCCACCCTCATGTACTGTCATATAAGAATCACATTGTAGCTATGTGTGGACATGAATCTGTCCATGTATCACTCCCAGTTTGATCCCATATCAAACTTCACATGAATTTAAAGAATGGACATTTTAGTGATGTCAGATGTATGTTTAAATCATATTTAATATATATAAAAATAGCGTTGAAAAGCCCATTTAAAACTAGCTACTCCTACTTAATGTATGTAACACTGTGTACATGTTGACTGTAGAACGCCAAGGTTTTTCATCGTATGGAACTGCAGTAATGACATTTAAATGCATGATTAAAAAAAAAAAGAACCTTGAATATTTTAATCCACCAAAACATCGAACATAATTTCTATAGTGTTTTTATGTGCATTTTCTAGCTCATTACCTTTGGAGATGTGCTTTTTCTATCTTTCCCACATGTTTAAGTACGCATTTGGATACTCAAACCAAATGAAATGATCGCCATCTTTAAAAAAAAACTAAGTCTGAAAACAACAACCGTCTGCTAATTTCATCAAATGTGTAAAACCATCTCCCAAAGTCACATTTGTGCTCTCATCAACAAGCCTCTGATTGTCACTTTAGCTTAGCATCCACTTGATTTAATAATTTATTCAGAAGTTAGGAGGCGTCTCTGCACGGTGCGTGAGTGTGTGTGTGTTTGCTCGTACGGGTGGGCGAGCTGGCAAAGTGTCCCCTCTTAAGAGTGCTTGTTGTGTGGCATCCTCCCTTGATTTCATGCTTTGCTGATGGAAAATTAGGCCCTGGCGTATATCTCTGCATGAAGAGGAGGTGTAGGAGGCGGAGGAGTGCTGATGGTTGCTGTTATTGCCTCAGGACACTCTGCCCGACAACAAGAAGAACTCGAGCGATGAGGAGGGAGGGAGGCTGTGTCACTGGCTGCTAATGCACTCTAAACAAGATGATGAGACACATGGAATCCCCAACGCGGCGCCTCAGAAAAAACACATCCCTCTCTGCTTCTATCACTCCCCCCCCCCC